>NC_041390.1:392177475-392235679 GCF_002162155.2 Triticum dicoccoides | reverse complement strand
AAATCCTAGATTCAACCGCCCTTCGGTCAACTAGCCAATAATATTCCCCAAACCCCCTCCCCACGTCCCCTCCACTCCATTCGCTCCACCAAAGCCGCCCTCCCCGTCACGCTGATACGTCGGTGCTGCGGTTCGTTGAGGGGACGCACGGCGATCCTCTCGCTCCCATAGTACGCTCTCGTAGATTGCCGTCCTCTAGCCACGCCGCCACCGCTGGCGATGTTCTTGTGGAGGTGCACGGCGGTCAGCGCCGCCACCGCTGGCAACGTTTGTGTGGAGACGCACATCGGTCAGCTTCTCCGACGGTACGCGAATTCTAGACTGAGGCCCCGTGCATGTCGGTGTAGCGCTGAATGTTAGCTGATAGACGCTGTTAATCTCACTGTTTGCCGAAGTAGTTTACAGTCAATATGCTCTTCTTAAGAAGCTTCCTTACCCTGTTCTGCACTCAATCTGCTCAGCTGAGATGGCATGCCAAGGCCGATTAGTTGCTAAAATATCCTGCCATATATTTATTGTGACGTAGATTGCCATGGTCTAGTAGCCAATCTGTTAGGTGAAATAGCTCTACACCGTTTTATACTCGATCTCTGTTGCTGCGATGGCCTTGGATAGTTTGATGGCTGTGTGCTCGGCCTCATTGACTACTGAAACAGCCTGCCATAATTTAGGACTCAAATCTGTTTGCTGAATTAGCTTTACATATATTTCGTTACTTAGATCTGCTCGTCCAAATATCTTGCCATAGATTTAGACATCGACCTATGTATTTTCTTCTGGACTTCATAAAAAAGCATATATGTTTTTCCTATAATATCTAGTAGAAGAACTAATTTGTATGTCTAACAGATGGACATGACTTGGATAACTTCTGCTCGAAGATTCTCCGCTGCATATGTCGAGGGGGTTAAAAACTTCATGAACTTTATCAGAGCTGAGTACGGTGGTCCGAAATCAGATGTGCTCTGCCCATGTAGCAGTTGTATGAATTTAGTTACAAGGCCCCAGTCAACTGTGTAAAATCATCTACACTTGTATGGGATGTCGGTCACATATACTAGGTGGGTTCATCTTGGTGAAACTGTGAACGTCAACGTTATTGACTACATGGAAGCAACAGATCACCATCTTGATCTGCCTGATGCTCAGGTGGAAGAGGAGGAGGAGGAGGTGGTGGCGGAGCCAGTGAGTTTGACCAACATTGAAACAATGCTACGAAATGCTCGTGCATTCCGTGAACTTTCACCTGCAGAAGAAAAATGGTGCGCCCGCATGTTGGAACAATGCAACGTGGTTGTCACCCCAGGAAATAAGCCGTCAGTATTCTCAGCTATGGTCACCTTTCTTCAGGTGAAGACATCTGAGCGGATGACCAACAAATCATTCGATGCGATGTTGGCTGATTTCCGCAAATCTTTCCTAGATGTGTCTGGGCTGCCACACACCTACAGTAAAATGAAGAATTTCCTTCGTGCAGTTGGAATTGGATATGATATGATCCATGTTTGTAAGAATAATTGTGTTCTGTTCCGGAAGGATTATGCCAACTTAAGTGAATGCCCGAAATGCAAATCATCAAGATGGAAAGATGGCGATGCTGTGAAGAGGATTCCTCATAATGTTCTGAGACACTTTCCAATTACACCAAGATTGCAGAGGTTGTTTCATGATGCAGAAACAAGAGAGGATGTACTATGGCATTCTAGGAACCAGGAGTACAGAGATCAGAATGTAGTGAGCCATCCATCACATGGTAGTGAGTGGAAAAGCTTCAATCAGAAGCACGAAAAGTTTGCTGTTGACCCGAGAAACATTAGACTTGGCTTAGCTTCAGATGGATTTAACCCATTTGGCCAGCAGAGCACCACATATAGCATGTGGCCAGTGCTTGTTATCCCTTACAACATGCCTCCAAATGTCTGCACCAAAGAATCAAACTACATGATGGCCTTGCTCATCCCAGGTCCAAAAAGTCCTGGAAAGGATTTTGATTTGTTCATGGAGCCTCTTGTGGAGGAACTTCAACAACTATGGAGGGGTGTTCTCACTCGAGACCTATATAGCAGCCTACCAGCTGATTTCTTTCTGCCTGCTGTTATAATTTGGTGCATCCATGATTATCCGGCTTTGGGCACTATGTCAGGGCGAACGACACATGGTTACAATGCATGTGTTTGCTGTGATAGGAATCCGCTGTCATACGCAATACTTAGCAAGATCTATTACATTGGACACCACCGTTTCCTTGCCAAGGACAAGCCGCATCCTAGAAAATACTGAAGACATGTGTTCAATGCAAAGCATGAAAACTGTGATGCGCCAAAGAGGCTCACCGCCGATGAGTTGCAAGTGGAATTAGAGAAGGTCAGGCATATTACACCAGGAAACCATCCTGATAATGGTAGCGGGAAAAGGAAGCGTGGCAGGGCAGAAGAGAGATTATTGTTTACCCACAGGTCCACTTTGTGGGACTTGGAGTATTGGAAAGATTTGGATCTGCGACATAATCTTGATGTGATGCACATAGAGAAAAATATATGTGACAACATTATCGGCACACTTCTTAATATTGAAGGCAAGACGAAAGATACCTTAAAATCTAGGATTGATTTGACACACGTGGGTATCAGACATGATTTGCAGGTGCAAGATGAAGGTAAACAACGGGATATGGCACCGGCTATGTACGTCTTGGACAAGGTAAACAGAAAAGAATTCTACGAGGTCCTGTCACGTGTGAGATTCCCACATGGATTTGCTTCCAACCCTGAAAGGAGAGTCAGTGCAGATGGAAACAAGGTACAAGGGTTGAAAACTCATGACTGCCACGTCCTACTTCAAAGGGTTTTACCTGTTATCCTTAGAGGATTGGGCCGCCCTGACTTATACAGAGCAGTTGCAGAGTTGGGACAATTCTTGAGGGAACTCTGCAGTAGAAATATCAGGATAGATGCTTTGGAGTGCCTTAGAGAAAAGATAGCAACTATCCTATGCGACCTTCAGAAGATATACCCTCCAGCCTTCTTTGACGTGATGGTGCATTTGGCTGTTCATCTACCTGATGAGGCACTACTTAGAGGTCCAGTACAGTATGGCTGGATGTACCCTATTGAAAGGCGGCTAGCCACTTTCAATGGCTATGTTAGGAATAGAGCTAGACCCGAGGGTTCCATTGCAGAGGCCTACATTGCTACAGAAGCATTGACATTCTACTCAAAATACAGTGAAACAGCTAATCAGCTTAGCAAAGAGGTGGAAGAAGACAATCCCGGGCTCAATCTTTTCGATTATTCTGTTCGAGTTACAGGGAAGAGTCGACAAGAGGACAAACCTAAAGATTTGGACAACATGGTTTGGTATGTGTTGAATAACTGTCCTAAGATACTACCTTATATCAAGTAAGTGCTAAGTACTGCAACTTATACATCGTAATCTACTAAACTTGCAGCACATTCTTATATATTTAGATGTTTGACGTGATCACTATGTTGTGCGATATCTACAAAAAGGAGTTACAGCCACAAAATCCAAGAAACATTGACAAACTGGTTATGGCAGGATTTGCGAAATGGTTCAAGAGCCATGTAAGCTTTTGAATTGCACTGTCAGTTTTTTTAATATATTGAGTACATAAGATGATCAACTTGTCTATTTTCTAACCATAGGTTAAGAAGATGCAGGAGGATGGGCAGGCAGTTGATGATGCCCTTTACTCACTAGCAATGGGTCCTGATACTCGGATAAGACATTATGAATCTTGCGTTGTTGGAGATGTGCACTACAACACCCTTGCACGACACGAAGGCAGGAAGACACAAAATAGTGCCATCATGAGCACGGATATGTATGACAAAGAGACAACTGAAATGTATGCTAACATAACAGACATTGTTCAGTTGCAGTATATCTCCAGTTTCGAGGATCATCGGTGTGTGGTTCTATTGTGCTATCGTTGGTATAACCTGTTTTCCAGGATCGCAAAACCCAGAGCTGATGATTATTTCAAATCCATCAATGTCAAGGCGGCGTACCAGACCAACGAGCCTTTTATTTTGGCAAATCAAGCAACACATATATTTTTCTTGGAAGACACATTTTCACGTAGCGATGATTGGAGAGTATTGCAAAGGTTTGAGTAGAGGAATTCGTTTAATGAAGTTGCACAACAAGATGATGCTTACACTGCTCCTGATGTACAAGATAACACAGATGTTCCTAATATCTTTGAGAACCATCACGTCAATGACGCCGGCAAAAAGATTGTCTGTCGTGCTGTGGACATACAAGAGTTGATCAAGAAGAAGCCAACGTCCGAGGACGTTGAGGACGAAGAAGAAGATGACATCGTGGGGAATTACGATTCAGACTGATACACATGGCAAAGATGTTGACGCTGCTGCTGCGGATGATGATTAAATTGCTTTTGTCGTATTTGCCTGTCAGAAGATGTTTTTTATCTACTATGTGAAATTGTGTTTGCTATGACAACTGAAACCTGATGAACATGTTGTTTAGTATTTTCCTATGAGAACATCACTTCTTATGTATGCTAATTTGTGTTCGGTGATTGTATAACGACTAAAACATGATGACATTGTTGTTTAGTTGTACTCATATTTGGCTGTGAAACTTGAATTTGATGACATAGTTTGCTGTTGAACTGCAATTTGCTCGACGTCTTTGAATGAGAACAAAGCTGACCCGACAGGGCCTCTGCTAATTTATTTATTTATTACCAAAAGGCTCTCTACTATTTATTTGTTTATGAGCAAAAGGGGATACCCCCGATTTCCATTAATAGAAATCATTAGATGTTCACAACACTATGCCCAGCCTGCTACACAGGTTTCATTCGTTACTAGTTTCAGCAAAGTGCTCATGTCATAGCCACTGAATACATCACAAGTGCTACATACACTGCAAATAAAGAGACAATCATCCTACAGAGCACATCGATTTTGCCCATTATCTTCACAAGCTCTTTCATCTCCTCATTTCTATCAAGGCCGTTCAGCAGCTGTTGCTTGGCCATGATCAAAGGAACTGCATCTTTAACCTTCTGCTCTGCATCTTCCTCTTCTGCCGTTCCTTCAGTTACTTGTCCAACACCCCAACCTGCTTGTATTGGGATTCCTCGGCTAACCAAATAATCAGCGTAGTTGCACTCCCCCAAATCAACAACTTCCTAGAAATACAAATCA
Source organism: Triticum dicoccoides (assembly GCF_002162155.2). NCBI lineage: Eukaryota > Viridiplantae > Streptophyta > Magnoliopsida > Poales > Poaceae > Triticum > Triticum dicoccoides. The sequence goes on along the minus strand of NC_041390.1, from coordinate 392,230,478 downwards.
CACGAATCTTCCCTTATCTGCATGAATCAAATTGGAAGATCATCAACCAAACTATTAAAAAAATCAGTAACTGAAAGCAGTAGAACAACACTTAAACATATTATTACCCCATGATCCGGGCATTTGTAGAAGACTCGGCCAGGGTTGAGGATTGTGGTTGAGACGCGACGGATGACTCTGCGTGATTTGCAGCAGTGGCACCACACCAACACCAGCGGGTTGTGATGAGCAACCGGCTACGGTGCGCATGCCGGCGGGGGTGTGATGAGACCCACATGCGATGGTACGGGTGGCGACTTGGCGCATATTTGGTTGTTGCCTGCTGAAGAGCAGGTGGACGAGAAGCCAGCGGACATGGTTGCTGCGGCCAGAGCTTCTGATGCTAGGCGGAGTAAGTAGAGAAGAGGAGAAGCGAACGTTGGATATGTCAATTTCATTACTTGCAGAGTAGCATAACACCATATATATAGTCATAGTCTAGGTTTGGATTCGAACCAGCTACATGATCACGTCTCTCTTGTTTCTAAAACTCAGCAACGTCTCTTTACTGGTACACTAGCTTGTTCTGTACGCCTTCTCAAGTCTTTGATTCCTCCACCTGACATCTGCAACCCACCGGAAGGGCCTCTGTATTTTGTGAAAAAACGTGCCCCCCGCTGACAGGTCGGACCCACCAGCTATCTTCGCACACAAGGAAGTGCCTCCTTATTACGCACAAAAAATGAATACTCCCCCTGCTAGCTGGAACCCATCATCGTGGGAGGCTGACTTGTGGGCCTACCAAGTTAACGGGGACGGAGGGCTTTGTCAACTTAGTCAATATGAACGATTCTAGCTCCAGTTACCATACGATGTTCATCCAACGGCAGTAGTGCTTCTTCAACCTCTGGTGTTCTTGCTCTAGCCGCCCAAACCAACGCCGGTCGTGCCGCATGCTCCTACCTCCCGTGGCCCGCTGTGATGCCGCGGAGGCCTCACTGCCCCTACTACCCCACCGCTAGCCAGGGCATCCCTGTACTCACCCACACCCCTTGTTATTCTGCAGCGATGGCAGCCTCACACCGCAGCCAAACCAGTGAACCCTCGTACTCCTCTCCGCGTGGGAATCCACTGCCGCGTCTTCCCTGGCTCCACGTCATCCCCTTCCTAGGCCTCACCGTCGTCCACCGCCTTGGTGCTCTCGGCGCGGCATGGTCAATGTGGTCAACGACCGACTTCCATCGGAAGAGTACTGTACGTGGAGAGGCTGACAGCTAGGTCCACGACCGCAGCTGGGTCCACGGCCACAACCCAGTTTTTTTGTGATTTGCCAAGTAAGTCGCTTTGTCAAGCCTGTTGGGCTGCAAATCTTTCTAGACGAGGAGAGCTTCATTTGGCTGACCAAGGAAATGGCCTATCAGTAATGAGAAATGGGTTGTACATTTTTAAAACACATCAAACCGGCAATTAGTTTCAAATTTCTTTTTTTTCATTTCTATATTTTAAATTGCATTGATTTTTATGCATGGACAATTTGTTGATTTTATATTGATATATATTTATTTTTAAAATCAGTTTGAATGTGAATCGAAATTTCTGGATTAAAAACAGTTCAGACCGCACCGAAATATGCAAAATTTCGTATAATTTTTTAACCATGGCCACAATATGGGCTGTAATGCTAACAAAAAGAATATGGGCTCCAAAAAAACCTTAAGAATTAGCAAATGGGCTGTAAATTATTAGAAATAATGGAAGATGGGCTGTATGATGTTTTCCATAGATTTGAGGCTTTCCTAAAAAAAGGTTGACGCACAAGCAGTGACTATTGGATGTCCATCCAACGGTCGTTGTGCTTCTTCAATCTCTGCTCTTCCTGCTCCAGCCGCCCAAACAAGCGCCAGCGGGACTGCCTGCTCTCTCCTCCCCGCGATCGGTTGTGTTGCCGTGCAGGCCTCACCGGCCCAGCGTACTCCCATCGCTGGCCTAGCTATCCCTCTACTCACCCACACCTGCTGTTATTCACCAGCGACGGCAGACGAACCAGTAAACCCTCGTAGAGTCATACTCCCGTCCGCGTGGGAAACAACTGCCGAGTCTTCCCTGCCTCCATGTCGTTCCCTTCCTAGGCCTCGCCATCGTCCACCGCCCTGGTGCTCTCGGCGCGGCCTGGTCAACATGGTCAACGACCGACATGCATCCGAAGTGGACTGTACGTGGAGAGGCTGACAGCTGGGTCCACGGCCGCACGTAAGGAAATGCCTCCTTATTATGCGCAAAATAATGATTCCTCCACCTGACATCTAGGACCCACCGAAAGGGCCTCTGTATTTCACGAAAAAACATTACCGCCGCTGACAGCTTGGACCCACCAGCTATATCTTCGCACGCAAGGAAGTGCCTCCTTATTACGCACAAAAAAATGAATACTCCCCCTGCTAGCTGGGACCCAGTATAGTGGCAGGATGACTTGTGGGCCTACTAAGTTGACGGGGACGGAGAGCTTTGTCAACTTAGTCAATATGCACGATTCTCGCTCCAGTGACCGTACGATGTCCATCCAACGGCCGTAGTGCTTCTTCAACCTCTGGTCTTCTTGCTCCAGCCGCCCAAACCAGCGCCGGTCGTGCCTTGTGCTCCTGCCTCCCGTGGCTGGCTGCGATGCGGCGGAGGCCTCACCACCCCCTACTACTCCCACTGCTGGCTAGGCCATCCCTCTACTCACCCACACCCCCTGTTATTCTGCGTTGACGGCAGCCTCACACCGTAGTGAACCAGGGAACCCTCATACTCCTCTACGCGTGGGAATCCACTGCCGCGTCTTCCCCAGCTCCGCGTCGTCCCCTTCCTAGGCCTCGCCGTCGTCCACCGCCTTGGCGCTCTCAGCGCGGCGTGGTCAACATGGTCAAGGAACGACTTCCATCGGCAGAGTATTGTACATGGAGAGGCTGACAGCTGGGTCCACGGCAGCCGCAAGGAAGTGCCTCCTTATTACGCGGAAAATAATTATTCCTCCACCTGACAGCAGGGACCCACCAGACGGGCCACCGTATTTGGCGAAAAAATGTTTCCCCCCTGACTGCTGGGACCCACCGGACGGGCCACCGTATTTTGCGGAAAAAACGCCCCCTCGCTATCAGCTCGGACCCACCAGAAGTGCCTCCTTATTACGCACAAAAAAATGAATTCCCCCCTGCTAGTTGGGACCCACCTTGGTGGGTGGCTGACTTGTGGGCGTACTAAGTTGACGGGGATGGAGTGCTTTGTCAACTTAGTCAATATGAACGATTCCAGCTCCAGTGACCGTACGATGTCCATCCAATGGCTATAGTGCTTCTTCAACCTCTGGTCTTCTTGCTCCAGCCGCCCAAAGCAGCGCCGGTCGTGCCGCATGCTCCTGCCTCCCGTGGCCGGCTGTGCTTCAATGGAGTCCTCACTATCCCCTACTACTCCCACCGCTAGCCAGGCCCTGCGGCGATGGCAGCCTCACACCGCAGCCGAACCAGTGAACCCTCATACTCCCCTCCGCGTGGACTTCCACTGCCGCGTCTTCCCCGGCTCCGCATCGTCCCCTTTCTAGGCCTTGTTGTCGTCCACCGCCCTGGTGCTCTCGGTGCGGCGTGGTCAACGTGGTCAAGGAATGGCTTCCATCGGACGTGGACTATATGTGGAGAGGCTGACAGCTGGGTCCACGGCCGCAGCAAGGTAGTGTCTCCTTATTACGCGCAAAATAATTATTCCTCCACCTGACAGCGGGGACGCACCAGACGGGCCACCGTATTTCGTGAAAAAAACATTTCCCCCTGACTGCTGGGACCCACCAGCTACATCTTCTCATGCAAGGAAGTGCGTCCGGGCAAAAAAAAAACGATTCGCCCCCCTGACTGTTGGGACCCACCAACTACATCTTCGCACGCAAGGAAGTGCCTGACAGTCAGGACCCACCTGGTCGAAGCGTACGTAGCGTTGTCATTCTGGTCGCGAACGTGAATGTACATACTTGTCGATGTAGAGGCGCGCACGTGCCGTAGTAGAGGAGCACATGTAGCATGTACATGTACGGACATCGACCAGTGTGCAAGAAAGAAAATACGGCCACGTACGTACATACGGGCAAGGTTTCAAACGCCTACTTGCGCATACGTATGGCCATGGCTCATGTACATGGCTGGGCCAGAACGAAGAAACATCGTCGTCGTCGTGTTCATGGGGAGCCAACCGGCTGGGTCGGAACAGAATGCATTGTCGTGTTCATCGGGAGGGCTTGGACGGAACAACCGATGAAAACAAGGCCTGGCGTACCGCAGAATGGAGGAAACGGCCTTGTGTTCGACCGACCATGGTCGAAACGGGATCCTGTTCATCGGGAGGGGTCTGGCGTACCGCAAAATGGAGGAAACAGACCTCCTATGGTCGAAACGGGGGTCCTGTTGATCGGGAGGGGTGTGGCGTACCGCAAAACGGAGAAAACAGACTTGTGTTGGAGCGCTACGGTCAAAACGGGTGTCCTGTTCATCGGGAGGGGTGTGGCGTACCGCAAAACGGGACTCCATGAGATACTGTTCATCTCCACCGTCGACCCCCTCCAGCCTCCACGGGCTACTTTTCATCCACCGTCGACCTCCTCCAGCCTCCACCTGTGACTGTTCATCCACGGGCTCCTGTTCATCCAGCCTCCACCGTGCACTGCTCCACCGGCTACTGTTCAACCATCCCTCTCCATGGGCTCCTGTTCAACCACCCCTCCACGGGCTACTGTTCATCTAGCCCTCCACCTTCTACTGTTCATCCAGCCCTCCACGGGGTGGTCCTGTTCATCCTGCCCTCCACGGGGTCCTGTTCATCCAGCCCCAACCGGCTCGATCGATCGGGGTCCTGTTCATCCAGAGGCAACACCACAGGGTCCTGTTCATCCACCCCCACTGGGAACTGTTCATCCAAACCCCCCAGCAACGCTCACTGTTTATCCAGAGGCAGCATCGATCGGCTTCAGTTAGAAGCCGTAGCGAAGGAATCGCTCGATCGGGTTCGGTTAACAGCCATCGATCGATCGCTTGGGTTCAGTAGCGTGTAGCCTGCATTGCAATCGCTTGGGTTCAGTTAGAGTCCAACACCTCGCTCAGGTTCAGTTAGAGCCCAATGCCTCGCACCCACGCGCATGCGTGTATGAGAGAAACGTGCATCGCTCGGCCCCGACCACCCACCGTAACTGGGAACACCCCGATATTTTCCTCTCCCTTGCTTCTACCACGGTTTTTCCGTCATGGACGACCCAAAGAATGTCATGCAACTGCGTCTCCGTCCTGCCCAAGACGAAAAGCCCATTTTCTGTCATGATTTTTTGTCATAGAAGTAGGACCCCACCACATCTATGATGATACCGGGTTTTGTCACAATTATCGTCATAGAAGTGTCATAAGTATGACATAATTTTTTTTTGTTCGGCCCAAAATGTCATGGATGTGTATTTTTTTGTAGTGTTCATGATTGGCGGCTCTTCCCATTGAAGGCGAGTCTCTTGCCGCGATGGAGATACGAAAGGCAGGGGAACTTCTTCAGACAGTAGTAGCTCAGCAGGCGACTTACTCATAGAGTTGTGATCGGATTCATTCAACCCCTCATCAAAGTCGAAGTTATAACTGGCATATTGAGTCACCAGCCGTGTCCAGTAGTGAGCGGCATCGGCGCCAGCCGCGTGGGCATGACCCGTCGTGTGATGGTAATAATGCCCATGCTTTATTATATCAGGCCAGAGCACGGCAAGAAGCAGAGCTGGCGGCTCAGCTAGCGGCTCATCAACAGCTCCAGTGTAACCCGTTAGCGTCTATAGAAGCCGGGATAACTTCCAGGATGGTGGGTGTGCCCTTCTTAGCGCCATCTCTACGCAATGAGCGTTTGCCCAACGATTTCAAGGGCCCTCGAAAGGTACCCAACTACACTGCGGATCAGCCTCTGGATGCTTGGATTGAGAGCTACGAGCTAGCTATGGAGATGTTGGATGTCAACGATGTTGTGTGCGCCAAATATTTCACCATGATGTTGGATGGGCTGGCTCGCACCTGGCTAAAAGGATTGCCCCCCTAATTCCATGAACTCATGGACTGAATGAAAAATGTGTTTCATTCAGAATTTTAAAGACACATGTAAGCAGCCTTTGTCGATCATCGACCTAGACACTTGCATCTAGCGGGATGATGAGTCAACCGCCCATTGGGTCGCCGGGTCTCAGCTATTATCCACTCGTCGGACAACATCAACGCTGGTTCTGCTGTTTTAATTTTGGAGAAAAACTGCCGGTTTGTTCCCCTAAAACAGAAGCTGGGGCGGCTTAAACGTCATTGCAATGACATGGGAGAGCTCATGGCGGCTCTTATTAAATACACCGACTCAGACAACACTAAGGATCCTGATTCAGATGATGAAAAATTCGGTAAGGGAAAGAAAAATGGCAAGGGCAACAGTAGAATATGGCAGGTCAGAGCCAAGGTAACAATGGTAAGCGCAAGCACATTGACGGCGGGTCAGACTTTGTGGCTAATGCTAATGCACAGAACAATGATCGTCGTTGTAAGGGAAGGCCACAACACCAGTTTGAAGAACCGAAAATTAAGTTAGAGGCAATGTTGAATGCTCCATGCCCGAAGCATAGCCGCCACGATAAGCCGTCGACTCACCTATGGAAAGATTGTCATACCATGAGGGAGTATAAGAACTTCATCTTTCGCTAGGACCACAATAACGGTAACGGACCGCACGGTGGGTCAGGCTCCGGCTCTCACGGGCCCGGTTTTGGAGGTGGCGGCTCAAACTCTGGTTTTCAAGGCCAGGGCGGCCAAGGCGGTTTCAATCAGCAGCCCAGTCAGGGCAATCGGCAGCAGCAGTCCGGGTATCAGAGTAATCCAAAGCAGCTGAATAGTGTCCAATATCATGTTTTTGCCACGATCTGTGCAAGAGAGATCAGAAGGTTCATAAACGAGCGGCGTTGAGCCGGCAATCCCTTGATACTTATGATGGTCAGAGCAACCCATTGTATGGAGCCGTGAGGATCACCCGCCCCGGGTTGACATCCCAGGTTAGCTAGCTTTGGTGGTTGCTCCTCAGGTTGGAGGTTACAAATTCACTATGGTGCTTATGGATGGAGGTAGCAGTATCAATATCCTTTATTATGATACTTTTCACCGTATGAATTTGACTAACAAAGATCTTAAGCCGTCCTCCATAGTCTTTCTTCGGGTGGTACCTGGTAAGTCGGCATACCCGGTGGGTAAGATAGCCTTGGAAGTGGCTTTTGGCAATGAGCATGATTACATGGTAGAAGCACTGAATTTTGAGGTGGTCAAGATCAAGAGTCCTTATCACGCCTTGTTTGGACAGCAAGCTTATGCCAAATTTATGGCACGGCCTTGTTATGTTTATCTGCAGCTTAAAATGCCAGGTCGCAAGGGCCCCATTACGGTGCATGGTGACAGAAAGATAGCTTTGGAATGTGAAGAGGGTGATGCTACCTACGTAGAGTCTGGTTGTGCAACAAAGGAGCTAAAGTTCTATAAAGATATGACCCCCTTGAAGAAGCCAACCACAGAGCATGACCCTTTGTTGAAATTTAAGTCGACAGCTCACACTAAGCAGGTTGATTTTATCCCTGGCGAGTCAACCCAACAGTTCATTACTAGTGCTAACATGGATCCGAAATAGGAAAGTGCGCTCATCGAGTTCATCCGTGAGAACCAGGATATCTTTGCATGGAAGCCTTCAGACATGCCGGGTGTACCGAGGGAACTCGCTGAGCACACTCTAAATATTGATCCAAAGTTTTAAACCGGTCAAGCAATTCCTTTGTTGTTTTAATGAAGAGAGGCGCAAGGCCATTGGAGAAGAGGTGGCCCGGCTCTTGGCAGCCGGGTTCATTGTTGAAGTTTTTCATCCCGAGTGGTTGGTAATCCGGTGCTGGTGCTTAAAAATGGCACTTGGCGTATGTGTGTGTGTATTACACAGACCTTAACAAGGCTTGCCCGACTGATCCTTTTGCTCTTCCTTGTATTGATCAGATCGTTGATGCTACGGTGGGTTGTGAGCGTTTGAGCTTCTTAGATGCTTATTCTGGTTATCATCAGATCAAAATGACAGTTAAGGACCAGGAGAAGACATCTTTCATCACTCCCTTTGGAGCCTTCTGCTATGTGTCTATGCCTTTTGGGCTCAAGAGTTCCCAGGCGACTTATCATCGTTGCATTCAGAATTGCCATCACAACCAGATAGGACGCAATGTTCATGCTTCTGTGGATGATATCGTTGTGAAATCTGGGAAGAAAGAGACCTTGCTAGATGATATAAAGGATACCTTTGACAACCTCCGGGTCTACAAGATGATGCTTAACCCTACCAAGTGTGTTTTTGGTGTGCTAGCAGGCAAGCTCTTGGGTTTTCTGGTCTATGAGAGAGGTATTGAAACTAACCCGGAGAAAATCAAGGCTATCACCTCTTTGGCTAAGCAGACATGTGTTAATGACGTCCAACGTTTGGCGGGCCGTATTGCGGCTTTAAGCCAGTTCATAAGCCACCTGGGAGAGAAGGCATCTTGGAGTAGTAGTATTTATAACCGAGTACTAATACAGTCCTAAGTGGGAAACTGTTTAGGTTTTGATCGGTGCGAACAGGTTTGCAATTTGGAATGTGATGGGACGCATGCTCAAAATTTACTGACGGTTATAAGTGTGACACTATTCCTAGAAGGTGTAAACTGAAGGAAATATGCCCTAGAGGCAATAATAAAGTTATTATTTATTTCCTTATATCATGATAAATGTTTATTATTCATGCTAGAATTGTATTAACCGGAAACATAATACATGTGTGAATACATAGACAAACAGAGTGCCACTAGTATGCCTCTACTTGACTAGCTCGTTGATCAAAGATGGTTATGTTTCCTAACCATAGACATGAGTTGTCATTTGATTAACGGGATCACATCATTAGGAGAATGATGTGATTGACTTGACCCATTTTGTTAGCTTAGCACTTGATCGTTTAGTTTGTTGCTATTGCTTTCTTCATGACTTATACATGTTCCTATGACTATGAGATTATGCAGCTCCCGTTTACCGAAGGAACACTTTGTGTGCCACCAAACGTCACAAAGTAACTGGGTGATTATAAAGGTACTCTACAGGTGTCTCCTAAGGTACTTGTTGGGTTGGCGTATTTCGAGATTAGGATTTCTCACTCCGATTGTCGGAGAGGTATCTCTGGGCCCACTCGGTAATGCACATCACTATAAGCCTTGCAAGAATTGCAACTAATGAGTTAGTTGCGGGATGATATGTTACGAAACGAGTAAAGAGACTTGCCAGTAACGAGATTGAACTAGGTATTGAGATACCGATGATCGAATCTCGGGCAAGTAACATACCGATGACAAAGGGAACAATGTATGTTGTTATGCGGTTTGACCGATAAAGATCTTCGTAGAATATGTAGGAGCCAATATGAGCATCCAGGTTCCGCTGTTGGTTATTGACCGGAGACATGTCTCGGTCATGTCTACATAGTTCTCGATCCCGTAGGGTCCGCATGCTTAAAGTTCGATGACGGTTATATTATGAGTTTATGTGTTTTCATGTACCGAAGGAGTTTGGAGTCCTGGATGAGATCGGGGACATGACGAGGAGTCTCGAAATGGTCGATACATAAAGATCGATATATTGGATGACTATATTCGGACATCGGAAAGGTTCCGAGTGATTCGGGTATTTTCGAGAGTACCGGGGAGTTACGGGAATTCATATTGGGCCTTAATGGGCCATACGGGAAAGGAGAGAAAGGCCTCAAAGGGTGGCCGCACCCCTCCCCATGGGCTGTTCCGAATAGGACTTGGGAGGGGGGCGCCCCCTTCCTTCCTTCTCCTTTTCCTTTCCCTTTCCTTCCCTCCTACTCCTAATACTTGGAAGGGCTCCTAGTTCTACCAGGAAAGGGGGAACCCTACTCCCGGTGGGAGTAGGACTCCCCTAGGGCGCGCCATAGAGAGGGCCGGCCCTCCCCCTCCTCCACTCCTTTATATACGGGGGCAGGGAGCACCCCAAAGTGACAACAATTGATCAAGTTGATCTTTTAGCCGTGTGCGGTGCCCCCCTCCACCATAGTCCACCTCGACAATACTATAGCAGTGCTTAGGCGAAGCCCTGCATTGGTAGAACATCAACATCGTTACCATGCCGTCGTGCTGATGAAACTCTTCCTCAACACTCGGCTGGATCAGAGTTCGAGGGACGTCATCAGGCTGAACGTGTGCTGAACTCGGAGGTGCCGTGCGTTCTGTACTTGATCGGTCGGACCGTGAAGACGTATGACTACATCAACCGTGTTGTGCTAACGCTTCCGCTTTTGGTCTACGAGGGTACGTAGACAACACTCTCCCCTCTCGTTGCTATGCATCACCATGCTCTTGTGTGTGCGTAGGAATTTTTTTGAAATTACTACGTTCCCCAACAGTGGCATCTGAGCCTGGTTTTATGCGTAGATGTCATATGCACGAGTAGAACACAAGTAAGTTGTGGGTGATATAAGTCATACTGCTTACTAGCATGTCATACTTTGGTTCGGCGGTATTGTTGGATGAAGGGCCCGGACCGACATTACGCGTACGCTTACGCGAGACTGGTTCTACCGACGTGCTTTGCACACAGGTGGCTGGCGGGTGTCAGTTTCTCCAATTTTAGTTGAACCGAGTGTGGCTACGCCCGGTCCTTGAGAAGGTTAAAACAACACTAACTTGACGAACTATCGTTGTGGTTTTGATGCGTAGGTAAGAACGGTTCTTGCTCAGCCCGTAGCAGCCACGTAAAACTTGCAACAACAAAGTAGAGGATGTCTAATTTTTTTTGCAGGGCATGTTGTGATGTGATATGGTCAAGACGTGATGAGATATAAGTTGTTGTATGAGATGATCATGTTTTGTTGAAGTTATCGGCAACTGGCAGAAGCCTTATGGTTGTCTCTTTATTGCATAAGATGCAAGCGCCAAATAATTGCTTTACTTTATCGCTATGCGATAGCAATAGTTGCAAGAGCAATAGTTGGCGAGACGACCCTGTCACAACACATTGATATAGATCAAGATGATGGAGATCATGGTGGCATGTCGGTGACGTTGGAAATCATGACGATGCTTTGGAGATGGAGATCAAAGGCACAAGATGATGATGGCCATATCATGTCACATATTTTGATTGCATGTGATGTTTATTTTTTATACATCTTATTTTGCTTAGTTCGACGGTAGCTTTATAAGATGATCTCTCACTAATTATCAAGGTAGAAGTGTTCTCCCTGAGTATGCACCGTTGCGAAAGTTCTTCGTGCTGAGACACCACGTGATGATCGGGTGTGATAGGCTCTACGTTCAAATACAACGGGTGCAAAACAGTTGCACACGTGGAATACTCAGGTTAAACTTGACGAGCCTAGCATATAACAGATATGGCCTCAGAACACTGAGACCGAAAGGTCGAGCGTGAATCATATAGTAGATATGATCAACATAGTGATGTTCACCATTGAAACTACTCCATCTCATGTGATGATCGGACATGGTTTAGTTGATATGGATCACGTGATCACTTAGGATTAGAGGGATGTCTATCTAAGTGGGAGTTCTTAAGTAATATGATTAATTGAACTTAAATTTATCATGAACTTAGTCCTGGTAGTATTAGCGTATCTATGTTGTAGATCAATAGCTCGTGTTTAGCTCCCCTATTTTAATTTTGATATGTTCCTAGAGAAAACTAAGTTGAAAGGTGTTAGTAGCAATGATGCGGGTTGGATCCGTGATCTGAAGTTTATCCTCATTGCTGCACAGAAGAATTATGTCCTTGATGCACCGCTAGGTGACAAACCTATTGTAGGAGCAGATGCAGATGTTATGAATGTTTGGCTAGCTCAATATGATGACTACTTGATAGTTTAGTGCACCATGCTTAAACGCCTTAGAATCGGGACTTCAAAGATGTTTTGAATGTCATGGACCATATGAGATGTTCCAGGAGTTGAAGTTAATATTTCAAGCAAATACCCGAGTTGAGAGATATGAAGTCTCCAACAAGTTCTATAGCTAAAAGATGGAGGAGAATAGCTCAAGCAGTGAGCATGTGCTCAGATTGTCTGGGTACTACAATCGCTTGAATCAAGTGAGAGTTAATCTTCCAGATAAAATAGTGATTGACAGAATTCTCTAGTCACCATCACCAAGTTAGTAGAACTTCGTGATGAACTATAATATGCAAGGGATAACGGAAATGATTCCCAAGCTCTTCGTGATGCTGAAATCGACGAAGGTAGAAATCAAGAAAAGCATCAAGTGTTGATGGTAAACAAAACCAGTAGTTTCAAGTAAAGGGACAAAGGGAAGAAAGGGGAACTTCAAGAAGAACGGCAAGCAAGTTGCTGCTGAAGTGAAAAACCCCAAGTCTGGACCTAAGCCTGAAACTGAGTGCTTCTACTACAAAGGGACTGGTCACTGGAAGCGGAACTACCCCAAGTAATTGGCAGATAAGAAGGATGGCAAAGTGAACATATGTATATTTGATATACATGTTATTGATGTGTACTTTACTAGTGTTTGTAGCAACCCCTTAGTATTTGATACTAGTTCACTTGCTAAGAATAGTAACTCGAAACGGGAGTTGCAGAATGAACAGAGACTAGTTAAGGGTGCAGTGACGATGTGTGTTGGAAGTAGTTCCAAGATTGACATGATCATCATCGCACACTCCCTATACTTTCGGGATTAGTGCTGAACCTAATAAGTGTTATTTGGTGTTTGCGTTGAGCATGAATATGATTTGATCATGTTTATTGCAATACGGTTATTCATTTAAGTAAGAGAATAAATTGTTGTTCTGTTTACATGAATAAAACCTTATATGGTTACACAACCAATGAAAATGGTTCGTTGGATCTCGATCGTAGTGATACACATATTCATAATATTGAAACCAAAAGATGCAAAGTTAATAATGATAGTGAAACTTATTTGTGGCACTGCCGTTTAGGTCATATTGGTGTAAAGCGCATGAAGAAACTCCATGCTGATGGACTTTTGGAATCACTTGATGCTTGCGAACCATGCCTCATGGGCAAGATGACTAAGACTCCGTTCTCCGGAACAATGGAGCGAGCAACTGACTTATTGGAAATAATACATACTGATGTATGTGGTCCGATGAGTGTTAAGGCTCACGACAAGTATCGTTATTTCTGACCTTCACAGATGATTTGAGCAGATACGGGTATATCTACTTGATGAAACACAAGTCTGAAACATTTGAAAAGTTCAAAGAATTTCATAGTGAAGTGGAGAATCATCGTAACAAGAAAAATAAAAGTTCCTACGATATGATCGCAGAGGTAAAATATTTGAGTTAAGAGTTTGGCCTTCAGTTAAAACAATGTGAAATAGTTTCACTACTGAAGCCACCTAGAACACCACAATGTAATGGTGTGTCCGAATGTCATAACCGTACTTTATTAGATATGGTATGATCTATGATGTCTCTTACCGATCTACCACTATCCTTTTGGGGTTATGCATTAGAGACAGCTGCATTCACGTTAAATAGGGCACCATCTAAATCCGTTGAGACGACACCATATGAACTATCGTTTGGCAAGAAACCTAACATGTCGTTTCTTAAAGTTTGAGGTTGCAATGCTTATGTGAAAAAGTTTCAACCTGATAAGCTCAAACCCAAATCGGAGAAGTGCGTCTTCATAGGATACCCAAAAGAAAATGTTGGGTACACCTTCTATCACAGATCCGAAGGCAAGATATTCATTGTTGCGAATGTATCCTTTCTAGAGAAGGAGTTTCTCTCGAAAGAAGTGAGTGGGAGGAAAGTAGAACTTGATGAGGTAACTGTACCTGCTCCCTTATTGGAAAGTAGTTCATCACAGAAATCTGTTCCTGTGACTACTACACCAATTAGTGAGGAAGCTAATGATGATGATCATGTAACTTCAGATCAAGTTACTACCGAACCTCGTAGGTAAACCAAAGTGAGATCCGCACCAGAGTGGTACGGTAATCCTGTTCTGGAGGTAATGTTACTAGACCATGACGAACCTACAAACTATGAGGAAGTGATGATGAGCCCAGATTCCGCGAAATGGCTTGAGGCCATGAAATCTGAGATGAGATCCATGTATGAGAACAAAGTATGGACTTTGATTGACTTGCCCATTGATCGGCGAGCCATTGAGATTAAATGGATCTTCAAGAGGAAGACGGACGCTGATAGTAGTGTTACTATCTACAAAGCTAGAATTGTCGCAAAAAGGTTTTCGACAAGTTCAAGGTGTTGACTACGATGAGAGTTTCTCACTCGTATCTATGCTTAAGTCTATCCGAATCATGTTAGCAATTGCCGCATTTTATGAAATCTGGCAAATGGATAAACAAATCTGCATTCCTTAATGGATTTATTAAAGAAGAGTTGTATATGATGCAACCAGAAGGTTTTGTCAATCCTAAAGATACTAACAAAATATGCAAGCTCCAGCGATCCATCTATGGACTGGTGCAAGCATCTCGGAGTTGGAATATACGCTTTGATAAGTTGATCAAAGCATATAGTTTTATACAGACTTGCGGTGAAGTCTGTATTTACAACAAAGTGAGTGGGAGCACTACAACATTTCTGATAAGTATATGTGAATGACATATTGTTGATCGTAGATAATGTAGAATTATTCTGGAAAACATAAAGGAATGTTTGAAAGGAGTTTTTCAAAGAAAGACCTCGGTGAAGCTGCTTACATATTGAGCATCAAGATCTGTTGGAAATATGCCCTAGAGGCAATAATAAAAGTATTATTATTATATTTCCTTGTTCATGATAATTGTCTTTTATTCATGCTATAACTGTATTATCCGGAAATCGTAATACACGTGTGAATACATAGACCACAATATGTCCCTAGTGAGCCTCTAGTTGACTAGCTCGTTGTGATCAACAGATAGTCATGGTTTCCTGGCTATGGACATTGTATGTCGTTGATAACGGGATCACATCATTAGGAGAATGATGTGATGGACAAGACCCAATCCTAAGACTAGCACAAAAGATCGTGTAGTTCATTTGCTGGAGCTTTGCCAATGTCAAGTATCTCTTCCTTCGACCATGAGAGTGTGTAACTCCTGGATACCGTAGGAGTGCTTTGGGTGTATCAAATGTCACAACGTAACTGGGTGACTATAAAGGTGCACTACAGGTATCTCCGTAAGTATCTATTGTTTTATGCGGATCGAGACTGGGATTTGTCACTCCGCGTAAACGGAGAGGTATCTCTGGGCCCACTCGGTAGGACATCATCATATGTGCAATGTGACCAAGGAGTTGATCACGGGATGATGTGTTACGGAACGAGTAAAGTGACTTGCCGGTAACGAGATTGAACAAGGTATTGGATACCGACGATCGAATCTCGGGCAAGTAACATACCGCTAGACAAAGGGAATTGAATACGGGATTGATTAAGTCCTTGACATCGTGGTTCATCCGATGAGATCATCGTGGAACATGTGGGAGCCATCATGGGTATCCAGATCCCGCTGTTGGTTATTGACCGGAGAACGTCTCGGTCATGTCTACATGTCTCCCGAACCCGTAGGGTCTACACACTTAAGGTTCGATGACGCTAGGGTTATAAAGGAAGTTTGTATGTGGTTACCGAATGTTGTTCGGAGTCCCGGATGAGATCCCGGACGTCACGAGGAGTTCCGGAATGGTCCGGAGGTAAAGATTTATATATGGGAAGTCCTATTTTGGCCACCGGAAAATGTTCGGGATTTTTCGGTATTATACCGGGAAGGTTCTAGAAGGTTCTGGAGTGGGGCCCACCTGCATGGGGGGACCCACATGGACGTGGGTAGTGGGGGCAAGGCCCCACACCCCTGGTCAAGGCGCACCAAGATCCCCCCTTAGAAGGAATAAGATCATATCCCGAAGGGATAAGATCAAGATCCCTAAAAAGGGGGGATAACAATCGGTGGGGAAGGAAATAATGAGATTTCTTTCCTCCCACCTTGGCCAACGCCCCAATGGACTTGGAGGGAAAGAAACCAGCCCCTCCACCCCTATATATAGTGGGGAGGCGCATGGGAGCTATAGACGAAGTTCTGGTGCAGCCCTCCCCCTCTCACAAGTACTCCTCCTCTCCCGCGGTGCTTGGCGAAGCCCTGCAGGATTGCCACGCTCCTCCACCACCACCACGCCGTTGTGCTGCTGCTGGATGGAGTCTTCCTCAACCTCTCCCTCTCTCCTTGCTGGATCAAGGCTTGGGAGACGTCACCGGGCTGTATGTGTGTTGAACGCGGAGGTGCCGTGCGTTCGGCACTTGATCATCAGTGATTTGAATCACGACGAGTACGACTCCATCAACCCCGTTCACTTGAACGCTTCCGCTTAGCGATCTACAAGGGTATGTAGATGCACTCTCTTTCTACTCGTTGCTGGTCTCTCCATAGATAGATCTTGGTGACACGTAGGAAAATTTTGAATTTCTGCTACGTTCCCCAACAGTGGCATCATGAGCTAGGTCTATTGCGTAGATTCTTTGCACGAGTAGAACACAAAGTAGTTGTGGGCGTTGATGTTGTTCAATATGCTTACCGTTACTAGTCCAATCTTGTTTCGACGGTATTGTGGGATGAAGCGGCCCGGACCAACCTTACACGTACTCTTACGTGAGACAGGTTCCACCGATTGACATGCACTTGGTGCATAAGGTGGCTAGCGGGTGCCAGTCTCTCCCACTTTAGTCGGAACGGATTCGATGAAAAGGGTCCTTATGAAGGGTAAATAGCAATTGGCATATCACGTTGTGGTTTTGCGTAGGTAAGAAACGTTCTTGCTAGAAACCCATAGCAGCCACGTAAAACATGCAACAACAATTAGAGGACGTCTAACTTGTTTTTGCAGGGTATGCTTTGTGATGTGATATGGCCAACAAGAATGTGGTGAATAATATGTGATGTATGAGATTGATCATGTTCTTGTAATAGGATTCACGACTTGCATGTCGATGAGTATGACAACCAGCAGGAGCCATAGGAGTTGTCTTTATTTATTGTATGACCTGCTTGTCATTGAAGAACGCCATGTAAATTACTTTACTTTATTGCTAAACGCGTTAGCCATAGAAGTAGAAGTAGTCGTTGGCGTGACAACTTCATGAAGACACGATGATGGAGATCATGGTGTCATGCCGGTGACGATGATGATCATGGAGCCCCGAAGATGAAGATCAAAAGGAGCAAAATGATATTGGCCATATCATGTCACTATTTGATTGCATGTGATGTTTATCATGTTTATGCATCTTGTTTACTTAGGACGACGGTAGTAAATAAGATGATCCCTTACAAAATTTCAAGAAGTGTTCTCCCCTAACTGTGCACCGTTGCTACAGTTCGTCGCTTCTAAGCACCACGTGATGATCGGGTGTGATGGATTCTTACGTTCACATACAATGGGGGTAAGACAGTTTTACACAGCGAAAACACTTAGGGTTAACTTGACGAGCCTAGCATGTACAGACATGGCCTCAGAACACGGAGACCGAAAGGTCGAGCATGAGTCGTATAGTAGATACGATCAACATGAAGATGTTCACCGATGATGACTAGTCCGTCTCACGTGATGATCGGACACGGCCTAGTTGACTCGGATCATGTAATCACTTAGATGACCAAAGGGATGTCTACCTGAGTGGGAGTTCATAAGATGAACTTAATTATCCTGAACATAGTCAAAAGACCTTTTGCAAATTATGTCGTAGCTCGCGCTTTAGTTCTACTGTTTTAGATATGTTCCTAGAGAAAATATAGTTGAAAGTTGAAAGTAGCAATTATGCGGACAGTAGAAAGCTTATGTCCTTATTGCACTGCTCAGTGTGACGAACCCCAAACGTCGTTTGTGGATGTTGCGAACATCAGACATACACGTTTTGATAACTACGTGATAGTTCAGTTAAATGGTTTAAGTAGAGGCACCAAAGACGTTTTCGAAACGTCGCGGAACATATGAGATGTTTCGAGGGCTGAAATTGGGATTTCAGGCTCGTGCCCACGTCAAGAGGTATGAGACCTCCGGCGATTTTCTTAGCCTGCAAACTAAGGGAGAAAAGCTCAATCGTTGAGCTTGTGCTCAGATTGTCTGAGTGCAACAATCACTTGAATCAAGTGGGAGTTGATCTTCCAGATGAGATAGTGATGTTTCCCCAAAGTCATTGCCACCAAGCTGCTAGAGCTTCGTGATGAACTATAACATATCAAGGATAGAGATGATGATCCTTGAGGTATTCGCGTTGTTTGACATCGTGAAAGTAGAAATCAAGAAGGAGCATCAATTGTTGATGGTTGGTGAAACCACTAGTTTCAAGAAGGGCAAGGGAACAAAGGGATACTTCATGAAACGGCAATTCAGCTGCTGCTCTAGTGAAGAAACCCAAGGTTGAACCCAAACCCGAGACTAAGTGCTACTGTAATAAAGGGAACAGCCACTGGAGCAAGATTACCCTAGATACTTGGTAGATGAGAAGGCTGGCAAGGTCGATAGAAGTATATTGGATATACATTATGTTAATGTGTACTTTACTAGTACTCCTAGTAGCACCAGGGTATTAGATACCGGTTCAGTTGCTAAGTGTTAGTAACTCGAAATAAAAGCTACGGAATAAAACGGAGACTAGCTAAAGGTGAGCTGACGATCGTGTTGGAAGTGTTTCCAAGTTTGATGTGATCTAACATCGCACGCTCCCTCTACCATCAAGATTAGTGTTAAACCTGAATAAGTGCTCTTGCACCTAAAGGAATGGTTTATTGAATCTCGATCGTAGGGATACACATTTTCATGCCAAAAGATATAAGATAGTAATGATAGTACCACTTACTTGTGGCACTGCCATGTAAGTCATAATGGTATAAAACGCATGAAGAAGCTCCATGTTGATGGATCTTTGGACTCACTCATTTTTGAAAAGTTTGAGACATGCGAACCATGTCTATTGGTATATATGCATGAAGAAACTCCATGCAAATGGACCGTTTGAACTCACTTGATTTTGAATCACTTGAGATATGCAAATCATACCACTCAGGCAAGATGACTGAAAAGCCTAGTTTCAGTAAAATGGAACAAGATAGCAACTTATTGGAAGCAACACATTTTGATGTGTGCAGTCCAATGAGTGCTGAGGCGTGCAGTGAATATCGTTATGTTCTTACTTCACAGATGATTCGAGTAGATGTTGAGAATATTTACTTGATGAAACACAAGCCTGAATTATTGAATGGTTCAAATAATTTCAGAGTGAAGTAGAAGATCATTGTGACAAGAAGATAAAATGTCTGTGATACGATCATAGAGATGAATATCTGAATTACGAGTTTGGCACAGAATTAAGACATTGTGGAAATAGTTTCACAACTAATATAGCCTGGAACACCATAGTGTGATGATGTGTCCGAACATCATAACTGCACCCTATTGGATATGATGCATACCATGATGTCTCTTATCGAATTACCACTGTCGTTCATGGGATAGGCATTAGAGACAACCACATTCACTTTAAATAGGGCACCACGTAATTCCGATGAGATGACACCGTATGAATTATGGTTTAGAGAAACCTAAGTTGTCGTTTCTTAAAAGTTTGGGGCTGCGACGCTTATATGAAAAAGTTTCAGGTTGATAAGCTCGAACCCAAAGCGGATAAAATACATCTTCATAGGACACCCAAAAACAGTTGGGTATACCTCCTAATTCAGATCCGAAAGCAATATGAATTGTTTCTAGAATCGGGTCCTTTCTCGAGGAAAGGTTTCTCTCGAAAGAGTTGAGTGGGAGGATGGTGGAGACTTGATGAGGTTATTGAACCGTCTCTTCAACTAGTGTGTGACAGGGCACAGGGAGTTGTTCCTGTGGCACCTACACCAATTGAAGTGGAAGCTTATGATAGTGATCATGAAACTTCGGATCAAGTCACTACCGAACCTCGTAGGACGACAAGGACACGTACTACTTCGGAGTGGTACGGTGATCCTGTATTGAAGGTCATGTTGCTAGACAACAATGAACCTACGAGCTATGGAGAAGCGACGGTGGGCCCAAATTCCAACAAATGGTTAGAAGCCATGAAATCCGAGATAGGATCCATGTATCAGAACAAAGCATGGACTTTGGTGGACTTGCCCGATGATCGGCAAGTCATTGAGATAAATGGATCTTTAAGAAGAAGACGAACATGGACGGTAATGTCACCGTCCATGAAGCTCGACTTGTGGCGAAAAGTTTTTTCACAAGTTCAAGGAGTTGACTACGATGAGATTTTCTCATCCGTAGCGATGCTTAAAGTCCGTCGGATTCATGTTAGCATTAGCTGTATTTATGAAATCTGGCAGATGGATGTCAAAACGAGTTTCCTTACCGGTTTTCGTGAGGAAAGGTTGTATGCGATACAATCAGAAAGGTTTTGTCGATCCTAAGGATGCTAAAAGGTTTGCTGGCTCCAGCGATCCTTCTAAGGACTGGAGTGAGCATCTCGGAGTTGGAATGTATGCTTTGATGATGATCAAAAATTTTGGGTTTGTACAAAGTTTATGAGAAACTTGTATTTCCAAAGAAGTGAGTGGGAGCACTATAGAATTTCTGATGAGTATATGTTGTTGACATATTGTTGATCAGAAATGACGTAGAATTTCTGGAAAGCATATAGGGTTATTTTGAAAGTGTTTTTCAATGGAAAGCCTGGATTAAGCTACTTGAACATTGAGCATCAAGATCTATAAGGATAGATCAAAATGCTTAATAATACTTTCAAATGAGCACATAAATTGACATGATCTTGAAGGTGTTCAAGATGGACCAGTCAAAGAAGGAGTTCTTGCCTGAGTTGTAAGGTACGAAGTTAAGACTTAAAGCTCGACCACGGCAGAATAGAGAGAAAGGACGAAGGTCGTCCCCTATGCTTAAGACGTAGGCTCTTCAGTATGCTATGCTGTGTACCGCACCTGAAGTGTGCCTTGCCATGAGTCAGTCAAGGGGTACAAGAGTGATCCAAGAATGGCTCACAGGACAGCGGTCAAAGTTATCCTTAGTAACTAGTGGACTAAGGAATTTTCTCGATTATGGAGGTGGTAAAAGAGTTCGTCGTAAAGGTTACGACGATGCAAGCTTGACACCTATCCGGATAGCTCTGAGTAGAGAGACCGGATACATATAATGGAGCAATAATTTAGAATAGCTCCAAGTAGAACAGTTGTTTGGAATAGCTCCAAATAGAGCGTGGTAGCTGCA
This sequence comes from Triticum dicoccoides, assembly GCF_002162155.2. Taxonomy (NCBI): domain Eukaryota; kingdom Viridiplantae; phylum Streptophyta; class Magnoliopsida; order Poales; family Poaceae; genus Triticum; species Triticum dicoccoides. The sequence goes on along the minus strand of NC_041390.1, from coordinate 392,209,140 downwards.
TCTAGGAGATGACATAGAGATTTGTAAAGCACACACGGATCTGAAAGGTTTAGACCCGTTGACTAAAACCTCTCTCACAAGCAACATGATCAAACATAAAACTCATTGAGTGTTAATCACATAGTGATGTGAACTAGACTACTGACTCTAGTAAACTTGGGTATTAGTCACATGGCGATGTGACCTGTGAGTGTTAATCACATGGCGATGTGAACTAGATTATTGACTCTAGTGCAAGTGGGAGACTGTTGGAAATATGCCCTAGAGGCAATAATAAAAGTATTATTATTATATTTCCTTGTTCATGATAATTGTCTTTTATTCATGCTATAACTGTATTATCCGGAAATCGTAATACACGTGTGAATACATAGACCACAATATGTCCCTAGTGAGCCTCTAGTTGACTAGCTCGTTGTGATCAACAGATAGTCATGGTTTCCTGGCTATGGACATTGGATGTCGTTGATAACGGGATCACATCATTAGGAGAATGATGTGATGGACAAGACCCAATCCTAAGACTAGCACAAAAGATCGTGTAGTTCATTTGCTAGAGCTTTGCCAATGTCAAGTATCTCTTCCTTCGACCATGAGAGCGTGTAACTCCTGGATACCGTAGGAGTGCTTTGGGTGTATCAAACGTCACAACGTAACTGGGTGACTATAAAGGTGCACTACAGGTATCTCCGAAAGTATCTATTGTCTTATGCGGATCGAGACTGGGATTTGTCACTCCGTGTAAACGGAGAGGTATCTCTGGGCCCACTCGGTAGGACATCATCATATGCGCAATGTGACCAAGGAGTTGATCACGGGATGATGTGTTACGGAACGAGTAAAGTGACTTGCCGGTAACGAGATTGAACAAGGTATTGGATACCGACGATCGAATCTCGGGCAAGTAACATACCGCTAGACAAAGGGAATTGAATACGGGATTGATTAAGTCCTTGACATCGTGGTTCATCCGATGAGATCATCGTGGAACATGTGGGAGCCATCATGGGTATCCAGATCCCGCTGTTGGTTATTGACCGGAGAACGTCTCGGTCATGTCTACATGTCTCCCGAACCCGTAGGGTCTACACACTTAAGGTTCGATGACACTAGGGTTATAAAGGAAGTTTGTATGTGGTTACCGAATGTTGTTCGGAGTCCCGGATGAGATCCCAGACGTCACGAGGAGTTCCGGAATGGTCCGGAGGTAAAGATTTATATATGGGAAGTCCTATTTTGGCCACCGGAAAATGTTCAGGATTTTTCGGTATTGTACCGGGAAGGTTCTAGAAGGTTCCGGAGTGGGGCCCACCTGCATGGGGGGACCCACATGGACGTGGGTAGTGGGGGCAAGGCCCCACACCCCTGGTCAAGGCGCACCAAGATCCCCCCTTAGAAGGAATAAGATCATATCCCGAAGGGATAAGATCAAGATCCCTAAAAAGGGGGGATAACAATCGGTGGGGAAGGAAATAATGAGATTTCTTTCCTCCCACCTTGGCCAACGCCCCAATGGACTTGGAGGGCAAGAAACCAGCCCCTCCACCCCTATATATAGTGGGGAGGCGCATGGGAGCTATAGACGAAGTTCTGGTGCAGCCCTCCCCCTCTCACAAGTACTCCTCCTCTCCCGCGGTGCTTGGCGAAGCCCTGCAGGATTGCCACGCTCCTCCACCACCACCACGCCGTTGTGCTGCTGCTGGATGGAGTCTTCCTCAACCTCTCCCTCTCTCCTTGCTGGATCAAGGCTTGGGAGACGTCACCGGGCTGTATGTGTGTTCAACGCGGAGGTGCCGTGCGTTCGGCACTTGATCATCGGTGATTTGAATCACGACGAGTACGACTCCATCAACCCCGTTCACTTGAACACTTCCGCTTAACGATCTACAAGGGTATGTAGATGCACTCTCCTTCCCTCGTTGCTAGTTTCTCCATAGATAGATCTTGGTGACACGTAGGAAAATTTTGAATTTCTGCTACGTTCCCCAACAAGATCTATAGAGATAGATCAAGACGCTTGATAAGTTTTTCAATGAGTACATACCTTGACAAGATTTTGAAGTAGTTCAAAATGGAACAGTCAAAGAAAGAGTTCTTTCCTGTGTTACAAGGTGTGAAACTGAGTAGGACTCAAAGCCCGACCACGGCAGAAGATAGAAAGAGAATGAAAGTCATTCCCTATGCCTTGGCCATAGGTTCTATAAAATATGCCATGCTGTGTACCCGATCTATTGTATACCCTACATTGTTTTTGGCAAGGGAGTGCAATAGTGATCTAGGAGTAGATCACTGGACAACGGTCAAAATTATCCTTAGTGGAATAAGGATATGTTTCTCGATTATGGAGGTGACAAAAAAAGATTCGTCGTAAAGGGTTACGTCGATGCAAATTTTGACACTGATCCAGATGACTCAAAATCTCAATCTGGATACATATTGAAAGTGGGAGGAATTAGCTAGAGTAGCTCTGTGCAGAGCATTGTTGACATAGAAATTTGCAAAATACTTACGGATCTGAATGTGGTAGACTCGTTGACTAAACTTCTCTTACAAGCAAAACATGATCACACCTTAGTACTCTTTGGGTGTTAATCACATAGCGATGTGAACTAGATTATTGACTCTAGTAAACCCTTTGGTTGTTGGTCACATGTCGATGTGAACTATGGTGATGTGAACTATTGGTATTAAATCACATGGCGATGTGAACTAGATTATTGACTCTAGTGCAAGTGGGAGACTGAAGGAAATATGCCATAGAGGCAATAATAAAGTTATTATTTATTTCCTTATATCATGATAAATGTTTATTATTCATGCTAGAATTGTATTAACCGGAAACATAATACATGTGTGAATACATAGATAAACAGAGTGTCACTAGTATGCCTCTACTTGACTAGCTCGTTGATCAAAGATGGTTATGTTTCCTAACCATAGACATGAGTTGTCATTTAATTAATGGGATCACATCATTAGGAGAATGATGTGATTGACTTGACCCATTTTGTTAGCTTAGCACTTGATCGTTTAGTTTGTTGCTATTGCTTTCTTCATGACTTATACATGTTCCTATGACTATGAGATTATGCAACTCCTGTTTACCGGAGGAACACTTTGTGTGCCACCAAACGTCACAACGTAACTGGGTGATTATAAAGGTGCTCTACAGGTGTCCCTGAAGGTACTTGTTGGGTTGGCGTATTTTGAGATTAGGATTTGTCACTCCGATTGTCGGAGAGGTATCTCCGGGCCCACTCGGTAATGCACATCACTATAAGCCTTGCAAGCATTGCAACTAATGAGTTAGTTGCGGGATGATATGTTACGGAACGAGTAAAGAGACTTGCCAGTAACGAGATTGAACTAGGTATTGAGATACCGATGATCGAATCTCGGGCAAGTAACAGTCCGATGACAAAGGGAACAACTTATGTTATTATGCGGTTTGACCAATAAAGATCTTCGTAGAATATGTAGGAGCCAATATGAGCATCCATGTTCTGCTATTGGTTATTGACCGGAGACGTGTCTCGGTCATGTCTACATAGTTCTCGAACCCGTAGGGTCCGCACGCTTAAAGCTCGATGACGGTTATATTATGAGTTTATGTGTTTTGATGTACCGAAGGAGTTAGGAGTCCCGGATGAGATCGGGGACATGACGAGGAGTCTCGAAATGGTCGAGACGTAACGATCGATATATTGGACGACTATATTCGGACATCGGAAAGGTTCTGAGTGATTCGGGTATTTTCGCGAGTACCGGGGAGTTACGGGAATTCATATTGGGCCTTAATGGGCCATACGGGAAATGAGAGAAAGACCTCAAAGGGTGGGCGCACCCCTCCCCATGGGCTGGTCCGAATTGGACTAGGGAGGGGGGCGCCCCCTTCCTTCCTTCTCCTTTTCCCTTCCCTTTCCTTCCCTCCTACTCCTAATACTTGGAAGGGATCCTAGTTCTACTAGGAAAGGGGGAATCCTACTTCCGGTGGGAGTAGGACTCCCCTAGGGCGCGCCATAGAGAGGGCCGCCCCCCTCCTCCATTCCTTTATATACAGGGGCAGGGAGCACCTCAAATAGACAACAATTGATCAAGTTGATCTTTTAGCCGTGCGGTGCCCCCCTCCACCATAGTCCACCTCGACAATACTTAGCAGTGCTTAGGCGAAGCCCTGCGTTGGTAGAACATCAACATCGTCACCACGCCGTCGTGCTGACGAAACTCTCCCTCAACACTCGGCTGGATCGGAGTTCGAGGGATGTCATCGGGCTGAACGTGTGCTGAACTCGAAGGTGCCGTGCGTTCGGTACTTGATCGGTCAGATCGTGAAGACGTACGACTACATAAACCGTGTTATGCTAACGCTTCTGCTTTCGTTCTACGAGGGTACATAGACAACACTCCCCCCTCTCGTTGCTATGCATCACCATGATCTTGTGTGTGCGTAGGAATTTTTTTGAAATTACTATGTTCCCCAACAATAACGCGGGCACGTACGCCTTCTCGGCCGCGTACCTGGCGTTTTCACCATAGGGTGCACCACAACAGGCAATGTCAGCACACGTCTTGTTCCAGCAACCGTGCAAGCTCGTTATTACCATCGCGCACGCTTCTTTAAATTAGAATGTGTGTGCCTGTCTAGCGCACACACGTTAATCTATCTAACTGTTTTAGTTTGTTGTGGCTAATCGCAAATAGTTCATATGTGTGAAGTGTATGCCATTAATTGCAAACACTTTGATCTGGCTGACCCGTTTATGTTCTGTTGCCTAATCACAAACAGTTAATCCTTCTGAAGCGTATGCCCTCAATCGCACACACCTTTATCTAGTTGACCGTTTTTATTGTTTCTCCTCATCACAAGCAGTTCATCTGAGTGAACCGTATGCTGTATATCACACATGCCTTCATCTGGCTGCCCATTTCTTTTGTTCCGCCTCATCGCAAACAGATCATTGAACTAAACCGTATGCCCTACATCGCACACGCAACTAAAATCTGAACTGTGTTTGATGGCTCCACCATCGCAAATGTTTTGCACCTTTTTTGATGGTTCTTTTACACCATCGTTTGCGATTATTGCATCGCATACAGTTTCATCGAAGGGTCTCTGATCGTAGTGTCGCGTTAGCAGCATCCTGCAGTAGTGCATACATCTCGTCAAAATATCGAACGAATACCAAATTCACATGATTACTTATAACAAGACTTCTCCCATGTCCTCCAGAACAAACGTAAATACTCACAAAGCATATTCATGTTCATAATCAGAGGAGTATTAATTATCATTAAGGATCTGAACATATGATCTTCCACAGAATAAACCAACTAGCATCAACTACAAGGAGTAATTAACACTACTGGCAACCCACAAGTACCAATCTAAGGTTTTGAGACAAAGATATGATATAAGAGATGAACTAGGGTTTGAGAGGAGATGGTGCTGGTGAAGATATTGATGGAGATTGACTGTGACGCCCCCGATTCAATCATACACTAATCATACACGCAAATGTGTATGATCAAGATCAGGGACTCACGGCAAGATATCACAACACAACTCTAGACACATATTAAAATAATACAAGCTTTATATTACAAGCTAGGGGCCTCGAGGGCTCGAATACACAAGAGTCGACGGAAGCAACAATATCTAAGTACAAACATAAGTTAGACAAGTCTGCCTTAAGAAGGCTAGCACAAAAGCAACAACGATCGAAAAGGCAAGGCCTCCTGCCTGGGAACCTCCTAACTACTCCAGGTCGTTAGCGGCTATCACGTAGTAGTAGGCACCCTCGGGGTAGTAGTAGTCATCAATGGTGTCGTCTGGCTCCTGGGATCCATCATCTGGTCGCAACAATCGGGTATGTGGGAAAAAGAGGTAGCAAAGCAACCGTGAGTACTCATCCAAAGTACTCGCAAGACTTACATCAGATCTAAACTAAATATGCATCTCTATCAAAGGAATGGGTTGTATCTATGGACTAAACTGCAGAATGCCAGAAGAGAAGGGAAAAGCCTAGCCTATCGAAGACTAGCATCTTCAAGCAGCTCAAAGCATCTTGCAGCATCAGAAGAGATAAGAGTGGCATATTATAATATTAGTAAGTATGTTGTAACATTGCCCAGAGATCACTTCCTTGACTCCCTGCGAGGAAACAATCATGGAGCCATCATATCCATTACACGCCTCAGCATCCAGTATCTAGTTCTAGTTGTATCGATCGGGATACAACTCCTAGCGTCCTTTACCGTGGACCCGGCTATGCTAATAGATAGAATTCTTCCCTGCAGGGGTGCACCAACTTACCCAACACGCTCGATCAACTCTGGCCGGACACACCATCAGGTCATGACCGGCATCGGCCGATCAACACACCGCAGCCCTACCTAGGCTTGATAGAGAGGTCAGCATGCCAGTCTAAATCCTAAGCGCGCATGGGTCTTGGGCCCATCACCCTTTGCACTCCTGCATGTTGCTTACGTGGCCGGTGAGTAGACCTAGCTACCTCCTTTAACAAGGCAGGTGCTTACGCAGTCCAACCCGGCGCGCGCCGCTCAGCCGCTGACATCTGGAAAGCTTCGGCTGATGCATACGATGTAGAGTGCCCATACTTATTCTCGCGTGGTGGTTAGTGCGAAAAGGCCACAGGCCTACTCGGATAAAATATCCAAACCGTTAGTGTCTTGGGAGCGCGCGGTAGTGAGCAGGGACTCACGATCATGTGACCCCGTCTCCCCGTCTCGTGGACTTACGAGAAGGGCTAAGAATACCCGGTCGTGCCACCTAATTATCTTGTGAGTACCCTCCAGGTCAACCCGACTTCACATCATCCACGGGTACCCCTCGAGGCCGACCTGATGTCATCATGATTCTGTGGTAATTCAAAGTAACCGTGTGTTTGAAACAACAAGGGGGAAACATGAGGAATCACCCTCGACGGATTCCCACTCAATGTAACCATCAAGGTGGACTTCGAGGAATCACCCTCGTTGGTCCAAACTTGAGGGGTTGCATGACAAAGTCATTATAGGGAGTGGTCAAGGAGGAATCACCCTCGATGACCACGACCGAATAGCTACGCTACAGGGTTAACATCAGAAGTGCTGATGAGGTATCACCCTCAGCACTAGATAGTAACTCTGCAGAGTTGTACAACTAAGGGGGGTGATGTGCAGTGTCGGGGCCTAGACGTCGATCAAGTTGATCGAATCATCGAACATAAAGCGGGGCAACTGGGATAAGGTGGGGGTTACTAATGGATCTCTAACCAACCTATACGAAACAATTTAGAATAAGCAGGTAAGGTATGAAAGTAGGTAACAAAAACAGGCTATGCATCAGAGTAGGATCATACAAAAAGCAATAGCAGTTCTAATGCGCGCATGAGAGGGAAAGAAATGGGCGATATCGGAATGCTCAAGGAGGGTTTGCTTGCCTAGAAGCTCTGCTGAAAAGGAAGAAGAGTCGTCGGTGACATAGTCGATCATAGTGGCATCCGCATCGGTCTCGGGGTCTATCAGAGAGAAGAGGGGGAAGAAACAGTAAATATAACGCAAACAGATGGAGCACAAATGCATGATAGGGTAACATGTAGGGCTAGGGGTGTCCTACCGTGGTGCTACACGATACCAGCGAAGGAGGATAACATCGGGGAAAGTTTTTCTAGGGTTAGGCATTTTCGGACAGATGAACCAGAGGGGAAAGGTTCGATGTTCGCTAAGCTAGGGACGTGTGGCGGACGAACAGACCACGTATTCGGATCCATCTCATCGTACTGAGCAACATGTACATAGTATTTTCATCGGAGTTATGGTTATTTTTCTATGAATTCCCAAAGTTTTAAAGATTTTCTAGATTTGCTTTCATTCGAAAATAAACTAAAAATACTTTTATACACAACAGTAGCCAGCCCCTGTGTATGATAGATAGGTCCAGGGGGTTTGAGTCAGCAAAGTCAACAATCACGTTTGAGTCAGCAAAGTCAACAATCAAGTGATGACTAGTCAAAATGGGTGGTGGAGCCCAACTCTCATAGAGTCGTTTGCTAAACAGATTGTTTATTTAGTCTAATTAGTTGTAGGGCCCCTAAGTCATACTCTATGTAGCATCTAAGGTTAGCACGTTAGTTAAATAATACTAATCCTAGTCTTAGTGGCCGACGCATTTGGCAGAGGCTCCAGCCATGCTCTTCGGCTGGCCACACCAGGGCCAACACGCATGGCTCAAAGGCCACGATGACCATGGCCAGCCAGGAGCGGCTGCGTGCAGGGCATGGGTGGCTGGGCGCGATAGCAATGCAGCAGCGGCGGCGGCATGCGACAAGTAGTAGCAGGGCAGCTGCAGCAGCAATCAGCAGTAGCAGCGGACAACACAGGCACAGGAGGTCGGGGCACCAGGGGAGGCGCGATGATGGCGCCGCGGTGACGGCAGTTGCAGGCGGGCGCAGGGCAGGGGTGGCCGGTGGGAGGCAGGGAGTGCAGGGGACGGCGCCGGCGCGGCCGGGCGAAGGCAGGCGCGGCTCCTGACAGGCGCGGACGGCTGGGTGAGCACGAGCTCGCGTGGGATCGGACCGCGGCAGCAACGGCGATGGAATCGAACGAGGGTAAGGGGGAATCGAAGGCGCAACTCACTATGGTTCTTTAGGCGAGCTCGAGGTGGTCGGGGATGAACTGGAGATGCGCGAATCGACGACAGGGGTCGACGACCATGGCGGAGAAGATGACGGCTGTGACGAGTGTACGAGGCCGCCCTTCTCGATTCGACGCACGTAGGCGAAGCAAATGACGACAGTGAAGCTCTTTATCATCACCAAGAAACTCGGGGAGGCTCCGGTGCACGAGGTTGACGACGGCGCAGCCATGGTTTCGCTCGGGTGAGCTCAGGATCGTGTGTGAGATGCGAGGGAGGGGAAAACTGAGGGCCTAGGGTTTCGGCGAGAGAGAGAGTGTCGAGGGCTTGCTCTTATCCAACCCCTCGACCATAGGATGGCTGACAGCAGCGGCCTCGGCGGCCATGGAGGGGTGGATGGCTGCCACGCCATCCCCTGGTGTATACAGGAAAGGGATGAGAGAGGATGGGTTGGGCCTTGCACGGAGCTTACGACCTAGACCAACAATGGGGGCCTTTTATTTTCCTTTTATCTTTTCTGATTTATTCTTTCTACTCTATTTTCTATTTTTCAGCTACTGTTTGGTATTTATTTGAGTGAGCAAACAATTTTTGTTATGGACGAAACTTGGCACATAAATGCAATGCAGTAGCATAGGGCCACCCACAAAGTTTCATGTGGATCGGGAAAAGTAAGAATATATGTTGGAATTTAAACGACCAAATTAAACGTTTGCCGGTCCACAAAAATATTGCTATGGCCAAATTAAAAACACAATTTGAGTTGATTTATTCATGAAAATTACTTGGGCATTATTTGCAACATCTCGAACATTTTTGCTTCTCTATTTGGAGAAATAAAAGTTTGACTTGCAATTTAAATTTGATTTAGAACTTGATGTTTTGGACAAGTGGCAATTATCAAGGTAATCATGATGACATGGCATGATTAGTTGGAGATTACTGTAGCATAATTCTCGGGGTGTTGCATTGACCCTCTCTCGATGAGAGGATCGTTGGTGATGACGATGGCTTCGATGTCCCCCTCACGGAGGGATGTTTCCCCGGCAAAACAGCTTCACCGAAGCCCTATATTGGTTTTGCCCAAGTTTCGTCTGGAGACGGTGGCGCTTCGTCCCAAAAGCTTCCTTCTGATTTTTTCCATGTCAAAACACACCATATAGCAGAAGATGGGCATCGGGGGCCTGCCAGGTGGCCCACAAGACCGGAGGGCGCGCCCTCCACCCTTGTGGATGGAAGGTGACCCCCTCTGGTGCATTCTTCACCCAATTTTTTTTATACATTCCAAAAATATTCTCTGTGAAGTTTCAGGACTTTTGGAGTTGTGCAGAATAGGTCTCTAATATTTGCTCCTTTCCAGTCCAGAATTCCAGCTGCCGGCATTCTCCCTCTTCATGTAAACCTTATAAAATTGGAGAGAAAAGGCATAATTATGGTGATATAATGTGTACTAACAACCCATAATGCAATAAATATCTATAAAAGCATGATTCAAAATGGACGTATCAACTCTCCCAAGCTTACACCTCGCTTGTCCTCAAGCGAAAGCCGATATCGAAAAATATGTCCACGTGTTTAGAGATAGAGGTGTCGATAAAATAAAATACGGACATGAGGGCATCATGATTATCTTTAGGGCAGCAACATATAGTTCCATATAATTTCTTATGCTAAAGTAACAATTCATTAATAAGGTAAAGTATGAATTAGAAACTTCATTGAAAACTAACAAACTATGATCTTAGTCACTGAAGCAATTGCAATTTATCATAACATCGAAAAGAGTCAATTCAAGAGCTTTTTAGCAAGTCCACATACTCAACTATCATTTAGTCTTTCACAATTGCTAACACTCACACGATACTTATTGGTTCAAAGTTTCAATCGAACACAGAGAAATATAGGGGCTTATAGTTTCACCTCCCAACCTTTTACCTCAAGGGTAATGTCAACAATAATACGTTATGATAACCTACATCCGAGTGGATATATATATATCTGGATCTCTCCAACACATAGTGCTTGCCAAAGGAAAAAGTGTAAAAAGGAAAGGTGATGATCACCATGACTCTTGTATAAGGGTAGTAACATAAAAGTAAAAGATAGGTCCTTTGTAGAGGGAAGCAGAGGTTACAAAATCTTAATGCAAAAGAACTTCACTTTATATTGCCGCTTGTGATAAAGAATTTTATTATGCAGTCCATCGCTTTTATTTCTTCCATATCACAAGTCCGTATAAAGCTTATTTTCTTGACACTAACAGATCATACATATTTAGAGAGAAATTTGTACTTGCACCGATGACAACTTACTTGAAGGATCTTACTCAATCCATAGGTAGGTATGGTGGACTCTCATGGAAAAACTGGTTTAAGGGATGTTTGGAAGCACAAGTAGTATCTCTACTTGGTGCGAATAATTTGTCTAGCATGAGAGGGAAAAGCAAGCTCAACATGTTGGAGGATCCATGACAAGATAACTTCTATTCAGATATAAGAAAACATAACCCATTATGTTGTCTTCCTTGTCCAACATCAACTTTTTAGCATGTCATATTTTAATGATTGCTCACAATTACAAAAGATGCCCAAGATAGTATATTTATATGTGAAGCCTCTCTTTCTTTTTACTTCCTATTAATTGCAACGATGACCAAAACTATGTTTGTCAACTCTCAACAAATTTTACTCATCATACTCTTTATATGTGAAGTCATTACTCTCCATAAGATCAATATATGATCTTTTTACTTCTTTTTATTCCTTTCTTTTATTTAATTCCCTCAAGATCATAGCAAGAAAGCAAAGCCCTCAACTCAAAACTACTCTTTATTATATATAACTCACAGACTCGATTACATAGGTAGAGATCAAAACAAAACTCAAAGCTAGATCATACTAAAAACTTTATTCTATAGATCAAAATATAACCAAAGGATCAAACTAAGAAAAACGATAAAGGTAAAGGTGTGATGGTGATATGATACCGGAGCAACTCCCCCAAGCTTGGCAGTTGCCAAGGGGCATACCCATGTATTTATGTCTCTTTATTTGGAGGTGGTGATGATGGAGTTGTTGATGTAGTAGGCTTGTCATCCATCTTCCAAGGCATAGGCTCGCCATATAGAAAGATGAACGAGTCTCCGAGATCCTCAAATATGCAGCCAAACTCATCCTCTTAAATCTAATTCATACTCACAGTTTTGGTTTTGCAGGTCATAGATCTGGGCTTGGAGATTCTCGATTTTCTCATGAAGCTTGAAGATGGCCTCCCCAATGTTCTTGGCATCCAACTCATGATTGTTGGTGAACTCCGTGATCATCATGTGGTTGGCGTTGATTTCATGTCCCACCATCCCTTGGCACTTGAAAACTTGCTGCTCCATTGCTTCGAGTCTTGCCTAAATGCTTCTGGTCTTCTTCGTCCCCTCAAAATCGCAGATGTGCAGCACCACCCCACGCATCTCAATGGTTTGAGGGTGTTGCAGCACCTCCACAAGGTAGTGGTTGATGAACTTCTCGAGAAACTTATCCTTGGGGGCGCTTGGAGACGTCATGGTAATCTAGATGTGTCAGAAAAACAGCTCGAAACAAGAATAGAAGATATTTTCGTCGTACGGTGGTCAAAACCTTAGGGAGATTATATAATGAATTTTTACCGACCAGAAGAAGTATTGTGCAAGAAAACGGAGTCCGGAGGGCACACGAGGTGGCCACAAGGTTGGGGGGCGCGCCCTCCACCCTTTCAGACTACTTTTAATTTTCCTAATTTTTTAAATATTCCAAAATGGAGAAAAATGCTATTAGGACAGTTTTGGATTCAGTTTACTTACCGTACCTGTCGTGGAATTGTCACGGCAGATGTCCTAGCGAAAGGACTTAGTCATAGGGCCATCGCAACTAGGAAGCTTAAAGGGGTTAATCGGGACAAAGGACATGAGAGGTTTATACTGGTTCGGCCCCTTACGGTGAAGGTAAAGCCTAGTCTAGTTGTTGTTGTATTGCTGGGTTTCGATGACCAAGGAGCGAATCTGCTAGCTTGGTTATCGATCTGTTCTTTCTTGTCCTAAGCCGTCGCTGGGTCGTCCCCTTATATACACAGGTTGATGCCTGGCGGCCTACAGAGTCCTAGCCGGCTCATAAAACGTGTCCGGCTCGGTGACTTCTTTTATATGGCTTTCCTTACAAGTCTTTCTCTACATATGTCGGTTGACAATATTGGGCCTTAAGCCGCCTCTAGGCTTAGGCTTTCTATAAGTCTGAATAAACTATCATCTTGAATATTACTGGGCTTCTTTTCGTAACCCGCCATTGGGGTTGACCCGGCCCCTCCTGGGCGGGTCATACCTGGTAGTTATATCCCCAACATTAGGCCCCAGGTTGACTTGAACTTTGTTCTTTGTCAATCTTCAACACTTAAACGACATCCATCTTCCTCTGTCTGTAAAACTCTGTAAACCGCCATGACATCATCTTCTGAAAGTATGAAAAACCTGCTATGACGTCACTTTCAAACGGATCTTTATCTTTTAATATCTTCCGAGAATCGAGGCGTCCTTTTAGCTGAATAGTCATTATTTTGGTCTTCCTCAATTTCCGTGCCTGCCTGTTCACCTATCCCCTTATAAATAGGCTTGGCCGGTCTTTCCCCTTTCTTCTTCTTCCTTCCATCTTCTCGCTACCTCTCTGCCTCTCGAGCTCCGCCGTCGCTGCAGTGCCCGCCGTTGCCTCTCAACACCGGCCGCTGCACCTCCCTAAGTTCGTCCCGAGAACCGCGACGACCCTTCGCAGAAGCTCTGCATTCATAAGTTCCTACCTTTCCGTGCCCTTAGATCTGTTTTAGGATTACGAGTTCATCGGCGTTCTTCGCCATTCATCACAGACTTCCTTGTGGTTTTTCCTCCGTACCTTCTTTTGATCCAGAAGAAAAGTAGAACTTATGCGGTAGTGGTTTTACACCTATTTTAGATGCTTGTAGATCCCTTTCCTTTGCACAAATACCTTCTTAGAGCTGATGAACTCCTCCGCACTTCATTTTTTAGGTCTAAATTTATTTTTCTTTTCTGACCCATTTTGATCCAGAATACTAGCGATAGCTTTGTGAAATCTGTTTGTCTCAACACTTAGTCGATTCTGTCTCTGGTTTCCTTTGAATGTTTTTCGTCATGGCGGCTTATCACGCTGGCTTACTTTTCCCTTATATGTCATTAGCCCTTACTTAAGCCGCCATTACCCATTTGCACCATCATCATTTAACCTTTAATTTCACCATTGAATTGAACCGGCGCATTACTTTCTTTTCAGCTCTCCTTTGCTCATCATGCCGTCAAAGGTACCAACTGTCTGCAACTGGGTCCCATCCACAGTTACTGAAGATACCTTGAAGGAATTTGTCACCATTGGATTTTTGCCAAAAAATGTTATGTCTTATCATGCACCAGACCCGGAGGAAGAACAGCCTCAGCCCAAAGACGGTGAAGTTATCATTTTCACTGATCACGTGAACCGGGGCTTTTCTCCACCCGACTCAAAGTTCTTCCGAGATGTTCTTCATTTTTCCAAGCTTCGTCCACAAGACATTGGACCCAACTCTATCTTCAATATCTGCAATTTTCAAGTCCTTTGTGAGGTGTATCTTTAATAAGAACCGACTGTGGAACTCTTTAGAGAATACTTTTACTTGAACCGCCAGAATGAATGCACCAACGACCTTAGTTTGGAGCTTGGTGGAATCTCAATTCAGCACCGGCAGGGCGCCGTCTTTCCTTTGATAGTCTTACCGAGCCATCCCAAAGATTGGAATCAGGCCTGGTTCTACTGCCAAGACACGTCACCGGCTAATGAAAAACCACTGCCGGGTTATCGCGCAGAGCGTCTGGATTCCAAGTTTGTGCTCCCTGACAAGCTTACCACTGCTGAACGCAAGAAACTTATTCCATCTATTAAGAGGATTCAAGCTTTGTTGGGGAACGGTTTAACTGGAGTTGACCTGACCCGTTGCTGGGTCGCATGGCGGGTTATCCCTCTAAGCCGCCGATCCAAATTAATGTATGAGTATGGCGGAGGCCCAAATGACTCTCTCCGTTATAGCTCTGTTCAATTGAATGAAAAAGATGTTGTTGCAATGTCAACCATCCTCGTGAATGCCAAATACAAGGACTGCAGTAAGGTTGGGTTAAACCCCTTCTACAAACTCAACCCGGCCCCAGAGGTGAAAACCCTTGACCTATCTCTTTTTGTGTTTTCATCAGTAGTCTAAATACTTGCATGACCCTTCAACCTGTTTATTTATTTACAGGCCAAATCTGACTTCTGGAAGGTTAAGTATGATCATGAAGCTGCCAAGAAGGCCATAGCCGCCGCCATAGCCGCCAGGAGAACGACCAGGAAGCCAAAGAAGAAGAAGATTGCATCTGGCATGTTCCTGCTGGATGATACTTCTGAGTTGGAGGTAGCCCTTGACTCCCTTGGCCAATTTTTTAACTATCTTATTGACACTGACTATTGCCAGGACGACACAGGGGCCAGCCAGGTCGTGGAAGAAGAGGTAACTATTTCCTCCGACTCAGCCCCTTTGCCAAGACAGAAACTTCGACTAGTAACCCGAAAAGTAAGGTTTTCGCACCCTTTAGCTTATCTGGACCCTCATTTTCTTTGGAAAAAGAAGAAACATGAGAGCCGCCGTCAGGCCTGGACTAATGATGTCGATGAACCGCCTTCCGATTTACAGCAAACTCCTCGAAAACGCCAAAATGAGGTTTCTTTCATCTTCGTCTTTTTCTTTCATTAATGAATCTATTCCCTTGCATCACTGACTTTATTTTACCTTTTGCAGGAGGTTTCTCGCTCTTCTGGCGACTCATCTCAGACTCAGTTTCCGGCTTTCAAAACTGCTCTTAGGTAAGGAAAAATCAACTTTCCTCTGTATCTTTAAAAACTGCATCCTTACACTAACTGTCTCATAAAACTTTTCTTAGCGGCCAAGCCAAATCCAAGAAGGCCAAGGTGATTAAGCCATCAGAAGACCCGAAGGTTCCTGCACCTGAACCGGCCATGCCAACTCCTCCCTCTGAAACTGAAGCACCTGAAGACCCGGCTGTTCATACTCAATTGGATCCTCCTGAGTTGTCAGCCTATGAGATCACCCTTAATCCGACTATCACTGAACCATCTAGTTCAGCTAACCCGCCAACAAATTGTGATACTGACGTGTTGATTACTGGTAGCCGATTTGTTGCACCGGGGACCCCCACTGTATTAGCCCGACACACTGCTAAGCAAGAAGCCTTGGAGAAGCAGAAAGTGCATTTTGATATCTCCCATTATACTCACCTCAATGTCAATGATGTGCTGTTCGGCTATCTCAGTCATGTGCACTCCAGCTGTGATTCGGAAATCGAGATGGTCAAACAATTGCAGCTAAAATATGAGGTATGTTCTCCGGTTTACTTATACTCTGCCAGCCCCCAAGTCTTCGGATGATTAACTTGAATGATCTATAGACTTTATGATATAAGTTGACACCTTGCCTCTAAGCTTTTCAGAAGTCCAATAGAGTAACATAAACTTCACCTATAGTCCCCAAGGGCCGGCTCCATTTATCATAAATGATCTGGTACTTAATCACATAACTGTCTTTGACTATTCTCAGTAAGTTTTGAGATCCAGCTCAATCATAAAAGATTTTCTGAATATTATACATTAGCCCCCAAGTGCCAAGCGTTGTTACTTTGTAAAAACCCTTGGGACTATGAATGTTTTGTAGAACGCCTTATCTGAGTTAGGCTCCCAATTGACGGATGCGAAGACCCAGTTGGCGGAACAGGAGACAGAGATAAAGACCACTGACTCTAAACTCCAATTGAGCCTCTCCGAATCTGAGAAATTGAAGACCATCCTAGCTGCAAAAAAGAAGTCCTGGGCCAAAGAAAAGACACTGCTAATACAATGTGCTGAGACAGCTGAAGCGGCTCTTGAGGAGGTCACCACGGAGCTCACCGGCTTAAAAAACCATGTGTCTCAAATGGTCTCCGCCATCTTCGGTAAGTCAATTGTATTAATCACTTATACTTTATTTTGGCCAGGAATATAAGCCGCTTGCTGAACCTTTGTTAAAAACACTCGCAGGTCCATGAAGTAGAAATCTGAACCAAGATAGTGTGACGAAGTTGAAGGCAGTTTATACCTTGGTGGAGCAACTGTATACTGGCGCTCAATGAGCACTTGCCACCATCTCCCCTGCCAACCAAGGACCCAATCGGTTGAGAGATGTCTTGAAGAAGTTATCAATCTTACTCGCCAGGTTTCAAGAGGTCAAACGATCCTATGACAAAGCCGGAGCCCTGACTGCCCTGAGCCGCTCCAAAGCCTGGGTGCCAGATCTAGACCCGATGGATGTGGCTAAGGGGTACCCTACCGTGAAGGAAGACAAGACTCCATTTGAGCAAGATGACTTCATTGCCTGTGGGAGGGGAGTTCGACCTCAAGCTACCATTCTTGGAGAGGAGACCAACATTGATAAATATCAGCCGGGTTTTGATATGGAGAATAAGAAGATGGTGAATCCCTCTTATAAGGTGACAGATCTTATCCCGCCGGTTCGTCAACACACTTTTGCTCCGGAAGTTGACCCGGCCGGCCTGATTGATGATGAAGCGGAGTTCATTGCTCTGAACGGCTTTAACTGGTCCAATCAGTAGAAGGAGGTGAACCGACGAGGGGAGAGCCATAACCATCTTGTGGGCTCTCAAAGCCTTGTAATAGATTTAGCTTGAAAACTACATGTGTTGCTTATGCCATCGCACACAAAATGTTGCATACTACTCTTTGTGAGCACATCTTTGATTACATCTGCAATGTTTTAACTTTGCTCCTACAAAAAGTGAAAGAGCAGGCGTGGCGGTTTAGCACCGGACGGGTCAAAAACACCCGTTATATGTCTTTATGAAATTGTCATATTGGAAAAGATAAACAAGGCTGAAAAACCTATTCGTGAACAACACTGTCATAGCTGTGTTCTGGACTGCCGGTTTTCATGACCCGGATGATGAGGTTGATGACCCAATCTTTTTGAGAAGTCAATTCTTCCATATACCTGATGACTATCATGCCTTGCGGCTTATTGTCAAATAGTCAAGCCGACTTTAAATAAAAACCATACTGATAGTTTAGATTTGAAACAATAAAAACCAGTAAGACATAGCACTTTTCAAACAACATAAATTTGGGGGTTTCTGATTCGAATACGATCAGTAAACCGGATTAAAGGGGTTAAGCTAATATTCGAATACGATCACATAGCCCCCAGTGGCTTTGGAGTTGCGCCGATCAAGAGGGTACCGACAGCTATGTTCTCTTTGGTATGAATATGACCTATGTTTGAAGAGGAAGCCCCCAAATGACCTTGATAGGTTTTTAACAACGCTGATTCGAATACGATCCAAGTTGGACCCAAAAGGGGTTAAGCTATGATTCGGATACGATCAAGAAGCCCCCTAGTGAGTTTGGCTTTGAGCCGATCAAGAGGGTTACGATAGTTATGTTCTCTTTCGTTTGAATACGACCTATGTTTGAACAGGAAGCCCCCAAGTGACCACGAGGTTTACAGCTAGATTCGAATATGATCATAAGCCGGACCAAAAAGGTTAAGCTAAATTCAGATACGATCAGCTCCTTAATAGTCATTTAAATACTGAAAATAGTAAAGATATATGATCTTTGAAGAGGAAAAGGACAGAGGTCCTGCTTTATTACGTATCATAATATATACAACGTCAAAGTATGTACATCACGAGAGCCGGTAGCTCAGGTGTAGTATGGCCGAAGCTGAGCAATGTTCCACGGCCGGCGGGTCTCCTCCTCCGACTTACGTGGGTCTTTGTGCTCTCGAACATCAATGAGGTAATATGACCCGTTGTTTAAATTCTTGCTGACCACAAAGGGTCCTTCCCAAGGCGGGGATAGTTTGTGTGCATCAGACAGATCCTGGATGAGCCGGAGCACCAGGTCACCTTCTTGAAAGGTCCTGAACTTAACCCGACGGCTGTGATAACGGCGCAGGTCCTGTTGATAAATTGTTGATCGAGCCATCGCCAAGTCTCTCTCCTCATCTAACAAGTCAAGTGCATCCTGTCGGGCTTGTTCATTATCAGCTTCAAGGTAAGCTACCACGCGAGGTGAGTCATGATGGATGTCACTAGGCAGCACTGCTTCCGCTCCATAAACTATGAAGAAAGGTGTATAACCTGTAGACCTGTTAGGAGTGGTGTTGATACTCCACATCACCGAGGGTAATTCCTCTACCCAACAACCCAGCGTCCGTTGTAAGGGAACCATAAGCCGGGGCTTGAGACCTTTTAAGATTTCCTGATTTGCTCTCTCAGCTTGACCATTGGATTGAGGGTGAGCTACTGAAGAAACATCAAGCCGGATATGCTCACGTTGACAAAACTCCTCCATAGCACCTTGGGACAAATTAATGCCATTGTCATTGATAATGCTGTGTGGAAAACCAAAGCGAAAAATCACCTTTTTCATGAACTGAACCACCGTGGCTGCATCACACTTGCTCACTGGCTGTGCCCCAACCCATTTTGTGAATTTGTCAACTGCCACTAAAAGATGTGTCTTTTTATATTTGGACATTTTGAAAGGTCCAACCATGTCAAGCCCCCAAACTGCAAACGGCCAAGTGATTGGAATCATCCACAACTCTTGAGCCGGCACATGCGCTCGTCGTGCAAATTTTTGACATCCATCACCTACTGACCAGATCCTCTGCATCAGCGTGAGCCGTTAGCCAGTAAAAACCATGACGAAAAGCTTTGGCCACAAGAGACTTTGACCCGGCATGATGACCACAATCCCCTTCATGGATCTCATGAAGTATTTCTTGACCTCCTTCAGGGGAAACACAACGTTGAAATGCTCTAGTGACGCTGCGATGATACAACTCTCCGTCAGAAATCGTCATTGACTTGGACCGCCGGGTTATCTGTCGGGCCAGGGTCTCGTCCTCTGGCAACTCGCCCCGGGTCATGTAAGCCAGGAACGGTACTGTCCAATCTGGAATGACATGAAGAGCCGCCACCAACTGTGCCTCCGGGTGAGGAATGGCCAAATCTTCCTCTGTAGGCAACTTAACAAACGGGTTATGTAAAACATCTAAAAAGGTGTTAGGTGGCACTGGCTTACGCTGAGATCCCAACTGGCTTAAGGCATCAGCCGCTTCGTTCTTTCTGCGGTCAATGTGTTCCACTTGATAACCTTTGAAATACCTAGCCATAGCGTCGACCTCACGGCGATAAGCCGCCATAAGAGGATCCTTAGAATCCCACTTGCCTGATACTTGTTGAGCTACCAGATCCGAGTCACCTAGATACCGTACCCGGCTCAAACTCATTTCCTTAGCCATTCGAAGACCATGAAGCAAGGCCACGTACTCAGCTGCGTTGTTAGTGCACGAAAACATCAACCGTAACACATAACAAAATTTGTCACCTCGAGGAGAGGTTAAAACAACTCCAGCCCCTGAGCCTTCCAATTCTCTGGACCCGTCAAAGTGAATTGTCCAATATGTGTTGTCTGGCTTCTCCTCCGGTATCTGTAACTCTGTCCAGTCATTAATGAAGTCAACCAGTGCTTGAGACTTGATCGCAGTACATGGCACATATTTTAAACCATGAGATCCAAGTTCAATGGCCCACTTGGCGACTCGTCCTGTGGCTTCTCTATTTTGAATAATGTCTCCTAGAGGATCAGAGCTAACCATAGTAATTGGCTCACCCTGAAAGTAATGCTTGAGCTTCCGGCTTGCCATGAACACCCCAAAAACAAGCTTCTGCTAATGTGGATATCTCTGTTTAGACTCAATGAGCACCTCACTGACGTAGTAAACCGGCCGTTGAACCAGATGTTCTTTGCCAGCCTCCTTACGCTCCACAACAATGGTCGCACTGACATCATGTGAGTTAGCAGCCACATACAACAACAATGGCTCCTTCTCAACCGGAGAAGCAAGAACCGGCGGCTCAGCGAGCTGTTTCTTCAGATCCTCAAAAGCAGAGTTAGCAGCGTCACTCCAGACAAAGTCATCCGCCTTGTTCATCATTTGATACAAAGGCATCGCCTTCTCCCCTAACCGGCTTAAGGCAGCAACGCGACCCGCCAACCGCTGAACGTCATTCATGCACACCGGTTTGTCCAGAGATGTAATTGCCTTAATTTTCTCCGGGTTAGCCTCAATACCTCTGTTAGACACCAAAAAACCCAAGAGTTTGCCAGTTGGGACTCCAAAAACACACTTGGTCGGGTTAAGCATCATCTTGTAGACCTGGAGGTTATCAAAGGTTTCCTTTAGATCAGTTACCAATGTTTCCTTCTCTCTGGATTTCACCACTATATCGTCCACATAAGCATGAACATTACGCCCAATCTGATTGTGAAGGCAATTCTGCACACACCGCTGATAAGTCGCCTGGGCACTCTTAAGCCCAAAAGGCATAGGCACATAGCAGAAGGGTCCGAACGGAGTGATGAAAGTTGTCTTCTCCTGGTCCTTAACTGCCATCTTGATCTGATGATAACCTGAATAGGCATCCAAAAAACTCAAACGCTCACAACCCACCGTAGAATCAATGATCTGATCAATACGAGGGAGAGCAAAAGGGTCGGCCGGACAAGCCTTGTTCAAATCGGTGTAATCCACACACATACGCCAGGTGCCATTCTTCTTGAGTACAAGCACTGGGTTAGCGAACCACTCTGGGTGAAAAACTTCAACAATGAACCCGGCCGCCAAGAGCCGGGCCACCTCTTCTCCAATGGCCTTGCACCTTTCCTCATTAAACCACCAAATAAACTGACGGACCGGTTTGAACTTTGGATCAATATTAAGAGTGTGCTCAGCGAGTTCTCTCGGGACACCCGGTATGTCAGAAGGCTTCCATGCAAAGATATCCCGGTTCTCACGGATTAACTCGATGAGCGCGCTTTCCTATTTTGGATCCAAGTTGGCACTGATGATGAACTGTTTGGATGAGTCGCCAGGCACAAAATCAACCATCTTGGTGTCATCAGCTGATTTTAATTTCAACACCGGTTCATGCTCCGTAGTTGGTTTCTTCAAAGACGTCATGTCTGTCGGGTCAACATTATCTTTATAAAACTTTAACTCCTCTATCGCACAAACAGACTCATCATAAGCGGCATCACCCTCTTCACATTCCAGGGCTATTTTCCGGCTTCCATGCACTGTGATGGTGCCTTTATAACCCGACATCTTGAGTTGCAGATACACATAACATGACCGAGCCATGAACTAGGCATAAGCCAGCCGTCCAAACAGAGTATGATATGGGCTTTTGATCTTAACCACCTCAAAAGTTAACTTCTCATCCCTGGAATCATATTCATCCCCAAAGGCTACTTCTAGTTCAATCTTACCAACTGGGTATGCCGACTTACCAGGCATGACACCATGAAAAACCGTGTTGGATTGTTTAAGACTCTTATTAGTCAACCCCATCTGACGAAACGTCTCATAATAGAGGATGTTGATGCTACTGCCTCCGTCCATGAGTACCTTAGTGAACTTATATCCACTAACCTGGGGTGCCACCACCAATGCCAAGTGACCCGGATTATCAACCCGGGGAGGGTGATCTTCCCTACTCCACACAATTGGCTGCTCTGACCATCTCAAATAACATGGAATCGCCGGCTCAACAACATTTACAGCCCTGTTATGAAGTTTCTGGTCCCTCTTGCATAAACTAGTGGTAAATACGTGGTACTACCCAGTATTCAACTATTTTGGGTTACTCTGATACCCGGACTGTTGCTGCTGTTGCTGCTGATTACTTTGGCCGGGTTGCTGATTATAGCCACCCTGGTTACCCGGATGGCCCTGGCCGTGAAAACCGCCTCCGCCTGAACCGGCGTCCGGGCCATGAAAGCCGCCTTCACCTGAACCGCCGCCAGGTCCGTGGCTACCATCAAACATGTTGGAATTTTTAAATGCCTTCATGATCGTACAGTCCTTCCACAGATGGGTAGCTGGCTTCTCCAGGGTGCCGTGTCTTGGACAAGGTTCATTCAGTAGTTGCTCGAGGGTGGGACCTGACCCGCCTGACCGAGGAGGTGGCCTATCCTTGCGCCGTTGGTTGTTGCCCTGTGTATTGGTGTTAGCCACAAACTCGTTAGCCTTACGTTTATTACCTCCTTGATTTGCCGGGTTATGCTGGTGACCCTTGCCATTGCCGTTCTTCTTTCCCTTCCCTCTCTTCTCTTCATCTGACGTGGGATCCTTGGTAGTGTCAGAATCAGCATATTTGACCAGGGCCGCCATCAACTGGCACATGTCATTACAATCATGCTTGAGCCGCCCCAGCTTCTGTTTAGTTCAAAACGGAAATTTTTCTCCAACATTAAGATCGCAGAGCCGGCATCCATCTTATCAGATGAATGTATTATCTCCTTGACCCGGCGCACCCAATGGGTCGTGAACTCACCTTCCTCTTGCTTACAATTAGTCAGGTCCATGATTGACATAGGTTGTTTACATGTGTCCTTGAAGTTCTGAATGAACCGGGCTTTTAACTCCGCCCATGAGCCGATGGAGTTGGGTGGCAACCCTTTCAACCAAGTGTGAGTTGTTCCATCCAACATCATAGTAAAATACTTAGCCGTTGCTACATCACTAACCTCCAACAGCTCCATCGCCATCTCACAACTTTCAATCCATGCCCAGGCTGCAAGTCGGTCGTGTAATTAGGCACCTTAGAAGGCCCTTTAAATTCCTTTTGCAAGCGCTCATTACGTAGAGCCGGCACCAGGCAAGGGACACCTCCTATTCTTGTGGCCACTCCTGCCTCAACAGAGGTTGCCGGATAAACCGGAAAAGCCTGATGAGCCGCCTGCTCAGCTGCCAGTTGAACTGCCCACTCGGCCTCTTGACAGATCCTCTCCTGATCCCCCAAGTTAAGGGCTCCATCCCGCGCCGTCTCATGCCTGCACGGTTGGTTATGGCGTTGAGCATTGCTTGACATAGCGGCTAAGTCCATATGCCTGCTATAGCTCGGCCTCTGGCTTGGGCCAGGGATTGAATGGATCCTGTCTCGACTATAAGAGTACGCATCCTATTGCGCCAGAGCCGTCTGAAGAAGTTCTCTCACCCTTCGTGTCTCAATTGCTGTCGGAGAGTCGCCTTCCATCGGGAGAGCCGCCAAACGAGCCGACGCAGCGATGAGATTCTCCAAAGGGTTAGAAAAGTGACCCGGTGGTATTGGTGTGTAATGAGGCGGAACAGTATTCATACGGGGTGACTCCATGGCCCGCGGTTGAACCGGCGCCCCAGCCCCAGGTGTCGTGATCTGGTTTGCCTCCGGCGGGTTATTTGGACCAGCCCCGGGTGTGTGGAAGAGGTTCCTAGGATCATAAGTCAGAGGCAGATGTGACTGAGTTTTCTGGTGCCTTCTCCTCATGACCTTGTTTGATGCGTTCAGATCCACCGAGAGCCGGAAAGTCTCTGCTTGAAGCTGCTGAGCACGAGCATCCAGAGCCGCCCGTTCTGCAGCCATCCTGACCTCTTCCGCTGCTAAGTTTTCCTTGGCCTGCGCTACCTCTTCGCGTAGTCGTGCCACCTCCGCGTCATGTTTAGCTTTATCCGCCGGCTCAACCACAGCAGTCAACAGGGCCGTCATCCTATCCATGAGGTCCATTAGTACCTGAGCCGGTGGGCGCGCGGGGTCTCCTGACCCGGCTGCTGCCGACCCAGTGGTTATTGCCACCTCTGCTGCGGAATTCTGACCGGGTCGAGTGCCATCCATGAAGACTCCGGATCGATTCGGCGGCTCAGAGAGGTCCGGAATATTGCTGCCATCAGAACAACGCCCAAGCACGCCATCTTGTAACTGATACAAAGAATCTGTCTCGCCCGAGGACGACTCACTGTCAGAACAGATGGCTGTCTCACCGCCATCCACTAATCCTTCAAAGAATTCACCTCCATGGATGCAACCCACGAAGGCATGCTTCACGGCAGGTTGAGCCCGGGTGGATCTCGCGCGCTGAGCAGTCTCGATGAGGTCGGTGCAGACGTCCGGCTCAGGGCCCGACTCGCCGATACGGCCAATGAAGACATGGATTCCGCCAAAGGGGACCCGATACATGTACTCAATTGAGCCGGCCTCGGGGCCCCAGCCTACGTCGTCGATGTAGAGCTTGCCGCGACGACTCTTGATCATCCGGCCCACATCGTATCCTGTGAGCCCTTCGAAGTTGCCCTTCAAGAACTCAAATCCACCGTGCGCTGGCCCCACGGTGGGCGTCAACTGTCGTGGAATTGTCACGGCAGATGTCCTAGCGAAAGGACTTAGTCGTAGGGCCATCGCAACTAGGAAGCTTAAAGGGGTTAATCGGGACAAAGGACACGAGAGGTTTATACTGGTTCGCCCCCTTACGGTGAAGGTAAAGCCTAGTCCAATTGTTGTATTGCTGGGTTTCGATGACCAAGGAGCGAATCCGCTATCTTGGTTATCAATTTGTTCTTTCTTGTCCTAAGCCGCCGTCGGGTCATTCCCTTATATACACGGGTTGACGCCTGGCGGCCTACAGAGTCCCGGCCGGCTCATAAAACGTGTCCGGCTCAATGACTTCTTTTATATGCCTTTCCTTACAAGTCTTTCTCTACATATGGCGGTTCACAATATTGGGCCTTAAGCCGCCTCTGGTCTTAGGCTTTCTATAAGTCTTAATAAACTATCATCTTGAATATTACTGGGCTTCTTTTCATAACCCGCCATTGGGGTTGACCCGGCCCCTCCTGTGCGGGCCATACCTAGTAGTTATATCCCCAAAAGTACCACATACCTATTCCTTTTTAGAATCTAAAATGTTCTAGAAAGTGACCCTTATATACTCTTCCGGTGTTACAGTATCAATTATATTGGTCTCAACATTTATGGGAGTGCCTGAGATATAATGTTTGATTCTTTGACCGTTTACCACCTTCCGATTTGTGCCTTTGGCGTTTTTTTATGGCATCGGAATGATAGACCTCCTCAATAATGTAAGGACCTTCCCATTTAAAGAGAAGTTTTCCTGCAAAAAATCTTAAATGAGAGTTGTATAGCAAAACATGATCACCTACATTAAACTCACGCTTTTGTATCCTCTTGTCATGCCATCTTTTAACCTTTTGTTTAAACAACTGGTTCTCCATTAATCAAGCGAGCTAATGGCAAATAACCTCTTCTCACTGGCAAGTTTGAAATCATAATTGAGCTATTTAATAGCCCAATATGCCTTGTGTTCTAACTCAAGAGGTAAGTGACAAGCCTTTCTGTCGTGGAATTGTCACGGCAGATGTCCTAGAGCAAGGACTTAGTCGTAGGGCAATTGCACTAGGAAGCTTAAAGGGGTTAATCGGGACAAAGGACACGAGAGGGTTTTATACTAGTTCGGCCCCTTACGATGAAGGTAAAAGCCTATGTCTAGTTGGGATTGGTATTGCTGGGGCTTCGATTACCAAGAGGCTCAACTCGCCGGCTTGGTTATCGATTTGTTGTTTTCTTACTCTAAGCCGCCATCGGGTCGTCCCCTTATATACATGGGTTGACGCCTGGTGGCCTACAGAGTCCCGGCCGGCTCGTAATTGTGTCCGGCTCGGTGGCTTCCTTTACATGCCTTTCTTTACAAGTCTTTCCTTACATACGGCGGTTTACAATATCGGTCCTTAAGCCGCCTCCAGGCCCTTGGGCCTTCTATAAGGTTTAATAAACTATCGTCTTGAATGTTTACTGGGCTTCTTGCATAACCCACCATTGGGGCTGATGTCGTGGTTCTAACTCTGACAGTGATGTAGGGGGGTATGTATGGAGAGGCTAGATCTTAGCTATAGAGGTGTTGTAAGAACACGAGGATTATGAGTTCAGGCCCTTCTCGGAGGAAGTAACAACCCTACGTCTCGGTGCCCGGAGGCGGTCGACTGAATTATGTGTGTATGAATAACAGAGGTGCCAAGCCTTGATACTGAGGAGGGGGTGGCTTATATAGAGTTCGCCAGGCCCCTCCAGCCCTCAGTAATGCAAGGTTTAAAGTACATTAAGATTGGGGGTTATTGGTAACGCCCCTAATAAAGTGCTATGATGACCATAAAAGCTACTTAATGACCGACCATTTGCATGCAGGGTGACTTTAGATCTCCTGGCAGTCGAGTGGTTGGAATTTGGTCGAGTGATTGCTTCGTGGTCGAGTGTCTTGAATCTGTCGAGTGAAATACCTCCAAGTCGATTGAAAGGTGACTTCTTCTAGGGATGTCCTTGGGTAGGGTACTTAGGACAGGTCCATGCCCCTATCCTAGGTACATAGCTTCATCATTAGCCCCCAAATGGATCGAGGTTCGAGTGGGGAAGGAGTTGGGGAACTTTCCGACTGGTTCTTCATGTTATATGAACGTCTTGTTTTGGATCAATTGTCACGGATAACGTCGTCAACTTCTTTCAGTCGCCTTGATCCATTCTTGGCCTCTTGTCGAGTGAATTTCTTTACTTGTGAAGTTCCGAGTGATGGTGTGAAAGGGATCTTCTGTTTGACGAGTTGTTTTGCAGCCCGCGGATTTTGCGGGATTTGAATTTCGGGAAGCGCGTGGGACGGGGGCGGCCGCAGTAATCGGATGGTATAGGACGGAAGCTCCTCAATCCCCGCACCACCTTTTTCGCCATGTACCGCGCGCGCGCCTGTTGCGGGATTTGACGGGATTGCCTGGGCCTACCAGTCAGCCACTCGGAAGCGACCTCTTATAAGCTGCCGGCTCGGGACCCCCTAACAGTGCGCCTTCACTTTTCCCCCTTCCTTCACAAGATCCTTCGCCACCTTCGCTCCCACCTTGGTGCCGTAGGTCTGTTCGAGCTTTGCCGGCGACGATGGTGAAGGAGAAGACGTCGACTCTGGAGCGCGCGAAGAAGGCGGTGGTGCAAGGGAAGGGGAAGAAGTCTGCTCGGGGCGGATCTTCCTCGAGGACTGCTCTGCCCAAGGATTGGATCCAGGGCGACTGGATGCCATCGGTGATTCGGCAGGATGATCTCGATGACCTGATCGAGGGGGGACTCATTCCCCACGAATCTGTGTGCCTCCCGGGGAAAGAAGTCGAACCCCAGGCTCTTGATGGTGAGTACGTCCTCCTCGCCACCCATATCGATCATTGATTCTCTCTGCCTCCTCATCCTTTTTTCCGGAGCTTCTTGAACTTCTTCGGAGCGCAGCTCCATCACTTTACTCTCAATTCTATTGTGTATCTTGCTGCTTTCGTTTCCTTGTGTGAAAACTTCTTGGGTTGCCGCCCTCATTGGGGACTCTTCAAGCACATATTCACTTGCCGCTCTCAGTCGGTCAAGAAGGCCAAGTCGAGTGACGAACGGACGCAGGTGATCTAGCTGTGCGGGGGCCTAGCGATCCAGATGAGGGGAAAAAGTTCCTCTCCGTCTATCACTTTTCCCGAGTCAGTCCGTGGGTGGCAGTCGACTTGGTTTTACTGTAAAGACCAGGTGACCCCAGGACAGTCAACTGGGCTTCCCCCTTTTTCTCTGAACCGAGCACAAAAACCCGCCTCTCTGAAAGTGACGCCGGAGGAAAAGGCGCAAGTCAAGGTGCTGGTCGGTCGAGTGGTTCAGCTTGTCCGCGAGGGTGTGACTGGCATGAACTTGTTGGAAGTCTTCCTTCGGAGGCGCATCCAACCGCTTCAGGCTCGTGACCACCCGATGTGGCTGTACTCGGGTCTCGAAGACACCACTCGGATCCACCCAGAGGAGGTCACTGACGAGATGTTAGAAGGGTGGCTGTCGAGTATCACAGGGAACAAGGACAACCCCCAAGGAGCCAGGAGGATTCCTCCACTCGACCAAACATACGAAGTGGACAAGGTCTGACCTTGCGTTTTCGACTATGATCTTGCTTTCTTTATTTGTTCTTTTTGGATCAGTCGATTGACTTTTGTCTCGTTTGTTGTCCTCTAGGCCACTACTGAGATGTACTCGACACCCAATGGAGCACAGGAGCAGGCCGAGGAAGGAGAGGCGAGCGAAGGTGAAAGTGGAGACGAGGGAGAAGAGTGGGAATCTGACGGCGAAGGAGAGGGGGATGACGACGACTCCAGTGAAGAGGAGGAGGAAGAAGTCGAACCTCCCCGCTCGGAACGGCGATCCAAGCTTACACACGACCCTGCGCGGGAACGTGGTAAGGCAACTGTCCCTGTTGGGCAGTCGTCGAAGCGCCCTCAGACCTCATCTCTAGCGCCGACAGAAAAAGCTCCCAAGCACCCACG
Source organism: Triticum dicoccoides (assembly GCF_002162155.2). Lineage (NCBI taxonomy): Eukaryota > Viridiplantae > Streptophyta > Magnoliopsida > Poales > Poaceae > Triticum > Triticum dicoccoides. Next base: position 392,180,186 of record NC_041390.1, on the reverse strand, counting down.
CGCGACGCCGTCCAAGCCGCCCAAGGCTCTGTCCAAGATGAGGATGACTGTCCCCACCATTTCTGGGTAATAGTAGAATTTGTTTTCCTTTGCCGAATGTGATGGACTCTTGGTCAACTCATTGAATAAGCTGACTGACTTTTGAAATTTGCAGTGCTGCCACCTTGGAGATCTCCGCCAAGGACGATGATCAAGAGATGGAAGACGCTGTTACCTCCAACCCCGGTACGATTACTGATGCTCTGTTTTTAGCCGATTGACGATTTCTTATAATTCCGGTTGATTGGATTTTTCTTGTAGCTCCTCCTCATGTCATTGACCTCCCTGATGATGACGATGAAGTGCCGCTGAGTGCACGAAGGAACAGGAGGGCGCCGGCTGGCAAGACCCCACAAACTACTCCGGCGCCTAAGGCCGCAGTCCGGAAGGGTGGTGATACCACTCGGGTTTCAATGACCTTCGCTGAACCTCTGACGAGTGTCCGGCCTTCGACGACGACTGCAAATCCGCCTTCGCTTTTTGCCACACACCACGTCCCTGAGGACCAAGAGGATGCCGCTAAAGAGGCTATACGCCAGGCGGGGATCATGATGGAGCAAGTGAAGGTGGTTCGGGAAGCTAGCCAAGCAGCTTATGACACGAGCTCAGCTCTTCAGAGCAACGTCCAGGTCAGTCGATTCACCGCTTGTTCTATTAGGATATGCTATCTGAAGAATCTCTTTTTCGAAGATCTTTATATCTGTACGCCCACTGGGTGTGTCTATTAATATTTTTGACGAGTGGGGGCACGCTAAGTGCACCCACTAGGTGTAGTCCCCGAGACTACGGTGGACTGCTGGCAGTCGACTGTAGTCTTTATATTGTGTTGATTTAGCTGAATTTCTTCACTCGGTCTGGTTAGGCCATGTCGAATGGAACTGTACCCGGTCGGCTGCGGACAGTCGATTTTTCTTGGTCGAAACAGTGGGGGCACGCTGAGTGCACCCACTAGGTGTAGTCCCCGAGACTACTGTCGAATGTTTTTGATTCGGCTGTAGTCTTAGAAACGCCATCATTGTCTCTTGGTTACTCGGAAGCAACTTATCTTGGATGTCTGTCGACTGATTTTTTGCAGAAATCCTGCGAACTTGTAGCTCGCTACACTGAGTTGGAGAACAAACAGATCCAGCTGAACCTTGACTTGAAGCTTGCTCAGGAGAACTTGCAGAAGGCGAGCGACGAAGCAAAAGGTATGGCTGGTGAGCTTTTGTCGACTGTCCTTTCTTTCTGGCCGTCCTCGATGTTGATCTCACTTGCTATTTCGCAGACAAAATGGAGGAGGCTCTGAAGAAGAAGGATCAAGACCTTGCCGAAGCGCAGAAGGAGGCCCTGAACAAAACGAAGCTTGCTAAAGAAAAACTGGCTTCAGTCGGTACTCTTGAAAAGGAAAACTCCAGGCTGAAAACTGCTCTCGACGCTAATCGAGAGGTCAGCCGTTTGAAGAATGGAAATATAGCTCTGACTGACAAGGCAAGTGAACTGGCGGGGAAGAGGAACGATCTGGAGGCTTATCTCGGTGGACTCGCCAAGAAGCTGTTCGTCATGCTCGAGGGTAATTACTCCGGCCCGACTGACTTGCAGTTACCAAATCTGCGTAGAGCCACTGACTTATCCTTGAATTGTGTTTACAGAATTCTGCCAAAACTTCGAAGAGGAGACCAGTCGAGTGGAGACAGACTTGGACCCCATCAATTCTTCAGTGAAGGACAAGGCTGCTATGAACGTGCTCCGACTGGAATCTCGTGTTGCCGGCGTTGTTGACTATCTTGCTCGGTTGAAGGTTGCGATGTCACGGATCGACACGTCGCTCTGGCCTAGGACGATGCTTCAGAATGACCTCAAGTCCCTGATGACACGTCTGAATGAAGTCCCAGGTCGAGTGACGGAATGGAAGAAATCTTCTGCTAGATGTGGCGCTGACGTCGCTCTGTCTCTGGTGCGAGAAGGCGCGAGAAGAAAAGTTGGCCGCCATCCAAGTTGCCAATACCAGGAAGCACAACTTTCAAGATGTCATGGAGACTTTCATTGCTGCTGCCACTCGCATTGCAGACGGGATCGACTTGGACGAGTTCGTCGCCCCTTCCAATCCTCCGCATGAGGAATAAAAACTTTTATGCTTCACTTTAAATTTGCCTCGGAATGCCGAGTGGAATTTGTAACCGTTAAACTCTGTCGAGCTGGAGGCTCGAGTACTTTGATCTGCGGTCTAGAACCTTTGGATCTTCTCTGAACTTGATTTATCGTTGAATATCTTCATTAATTATCTGTCGAGTGGAACTTGTTCTTCACTCGAAATAACTTTGTATTTGTGGTGCAACTCCGAAGGAGAAGGTAGCAGTCGATTTGCACCTCGTCGTCCTTGCGGATTGGGATGTGTTCCGTACTTAGGCGAGCACTGGGCTGCAGCTAAGCCTCTGAGTGGAAGGTCTGCTCTCCACTCAGTAGGATTTTAAAAACTTAGGCGAGTACTGGACTGCAGCTAAGCCCCCGAGTGGGAGGTCTGCTCTCCACTCGGTAGGATTTTTTCAAACTTAGGCGAGTACTGGACTGCAGCTAAGCCCCCGAGTGGGAGGTCTGCTCTCCACTCGGTAGGATTTTTTCAAACTTAGGCGAGTACTGGACTGCAGCTAAGCCCCCGAGTGGGAGGTCTGCTCTCCACTCGGTAGGATTTT
>NC_041390.1:392033801-392176916 GCF_002162155.2 Triticum dicoccoides | reverse complement strand
TCAAACTTAGGCGAGTACTGGACTGCAGCTAAGCCCCTGAGTGGGAGGTCTGCTCTCCACTCGGTAGGATTTTTTCAAACTTAGGCGAGTACTAGACTGCAGCTAAGCCCCCGAGTGGGAGGTCTGCTCTCCACTCGGTAGGATTTTTTCAAACTTAGGCGAGTACTGGACTGCAGCTAAGCCCCCGAGTGGGAGGTCTGCTCTCCACTCGGTAGGATTTTAAACACTTAGGCGAGCACTGGGCTGCAGCTAAACCTCCGAGTGGGAGTCTGGCTCACCACTCGATAGGATTTTTAAACACTTAGGCGAGCACTGGGCTGCAGCTAAGCCTCCGAGTGGGAGCCTGGCTCACCACTCGGTAGGATTTTTTTTACAAACTTAGGCAAAACGGATTCGCAGCTAAGCCACCCACTGGGGGATTTCACATGCAAACAAAAGCAACAACAATTATAGGAAAATTTGTAGCACTCTTGTCCTTGATAAATAGACTACAGAAGTTTTTCTTATTGCATCTCATCCGAGTGAGAATTCAAGTGTGAAAGGGGCGGAGCTGTTCTGCATTCCAAGCTCGTGGCTCATCGATCTGGCGATCAACATTGTAAAGGTGATACGCTCCATTGTGGAGGACTCTGGTGACGATGAAGGGACCTTCCCAAGTAGGAGCGAGCTTGTGTGGTTTCTGTTGATCCACTCGGAGGACCAAATCTCCTTCTTGGAAGGCTCGACTCTTCACATTTCTGGCATGGAACCGACGCAAGTCTTGCTGATAAATAGTCGATCGGACCATAGCCATTTCTCTTTCTTCTTCTAGGAGGTCGACTGCGTCTTGCTGGGCTTGTTCTGCTTCATCTTCGGTATAAAGCTTGACTCGGGGTGCATTGTGAAGTAGATCACTCGGCAGGACTGCTTCCGCTCCGTAAACCAGAAAGAACGGAGTTCTTCCAGTCGACCGATTCGGGGTGTTCCTCAATCCCCACAGAACTGATGGAAGCTCGTCGACCCAAGCGCCTGCTCACGCATCAGCCGAGGCTTTAGTCCTTTGAGAATCAGACCATTTGCCCTTTCTGCTTGTCCATTCGACTAGGGGTGGGCGACCGATGCGTAGTCGACTCGAGTGCCTTGAGAGGCGCAAAAAGCTCTGAACTTGTCTGAATCAAAGTTTGACCCATTGTCGGTGATGATTGTATGCGGGACTCCATATCTGAACGTTAACTCTCTGATGAAACCGATAGCAGTGCAAGAATCAAGATTCTTTATAGGCTTAGCTTCAATCCATTTGGTAAACTTGTCGACTGCCACAAGCACATGTGTGAAACCGCTCCTGCCTGTTCTCAATGGGCCAACCATGTCCAGTCCCCAAACAGTGAAGGGCTAGACGAGTGGAATGGTCTTCAGGGCTGATGCAGGCTTGTGCGACATGTTGGAGTAGAACTGGCACCCTTCACACTTGTCGACTATCTCTTTTGCCATTTCATTCGCTCTTGGCCAGTAAAATCCCGTTCGGTATGCTTTAGCCACAATGGTCCGAGAGGACGCATGATGGCCACAGGTCCCCGAGTGGATATCATCAAGGATTATCTGACCTTCTTCTGGTGTTATACACTTCTGACCGACTCCAGTCGCGCTTTCTCTATACAACTGTCCCTTTATGACTGTAAAGGCCTTGGATCGACGACGATCTGTCGAGCCTCTTCTTCGTCCTCCGGGAGTTCCTTTCTCAGGATATACGCGATGTACGGCATCGTCCAGTCAGGGGTGATTGCCAAAACTTCCATAATTAGGTCGACCACTGCCGGAATTTCAACTTCAGTCGGATCTGTGGCACTCTTTGGCTGCAGGGCTTCATCTGTAAAAGGATCTTCTTGGACTGATGGTGAGTGGATGTGTTCCAAAAACACATTGCTGGGGATGGCTTCTCTCTTGGAGCCTATCTTTGCCAAATCATCAGCCGCTTGATTTTTCAGTCGGGGGATGTGATGAAGCTCTAACCCCTCGAATTTCTTCTCTAACTTTCTCACTGCATTGCAATAACCAGTCATAGCTGGACTTATGACGTCCCATTCTTTCATCACCTGATTAACCACCAAATCTGAGTCGCCATAGACCATGAGGCGACGGACGCCGAGTGAAATGGCCATGTGCAACCCATACAAAAGTGCTTCATATTCTGCTTCATTATTGGAGGAATCGAAGTGAATCTGGAGAACATATCTGAGCTTATCTCCTCGGGGGGAAACGAATACTACCCTAGCACCGGAGTCATTCAGCATCTTAGATCCATCGAAGAACATGGTCCAGTGTTCCGAGTGAACTTGAGTCGGAAGTTGCTGTTCGATCCACTCGGCGACGAAATCTGCAATTGCTTGGGACTTGATAGCTTTCTTTGCCTCAAACTTGATATCTATGGGAAGAAGTTCAATCGCCCATTTGGCCACTCGACCAGTTGCATCTCTGTTGTGCAAAATCTCTGATAGTGGAGCGTCGCTGACGACTGTAATGGAATGATCAGAGAAGTAATGTGCAACCTTCTTCGTGGTCATATAAATCCAATATACAAGCTTCTGGTAATGAGGATATCTTTGCTTTGAAGGAGTGAAAACTTCAGAAACATAATATACTGGGCGCTGAACTTTGAAGGCCTTTCCTTCTTCTTTCCGCTCGACCGTAAGTACTGTACTGACAACTTGTCCTGTGGCTGCAATGTAAATCAGCAAAGGCTCCTTGCTGATTAGGGCAGCAAGCACCGGCTGGGTGGAGAGCAGAGCTTTGAGCTCTGCAAATGTTGCATCAGCTTCTGGAGTCCACTCGAACTTGTCGGACTTCTTCATCAGTCGGTAAAGAGGCAATGCCTTTTCACCGAGGCGAGAGATGAATCGACTTAAAGCGGCCAAGCATCCTGTAAGCTTCTAGATGTCATGCACACGCACAGGATGTTTCATCCGGTGTATAGTACCAATTTTTTCAGGATTGGCGTCGATTCCCCGTTCAGAAACGAGAAAACCGAGTAACTTCCCACCTGGAACTCCGAACGTGCACTTTGACAGATTGAGCTTGATATCATACCTCCAGAGGTTGGCAAAGGTTTCAGCAAGGTCAGTCAGCAGGTCGGAACCCTTCCGTGACTTGACCACAATGTCATCCATGTATGCCTCCACATTCCGACTGATTTGAGTGAGCAAACACTTCTGAATCATCCTCATGAACGTGGCTCCGGCATTCTTGAGGCCGAACGGCATGGTGACATAACAGAAGCACCCGAATGGAGTGATGAAAGCTGTTTTGATCTCATCGGGCCCGTACAGACGGATCTGATGGTACCCGGAATAGGCGTCTAGGAAAGACAAACGCTCACATCCCGCAGCCGAGTCGACTATCTGGTCGATGCGGGGGAGAGGAAAATGATCTTTCGGGCAGGCCCGATTGATATGCTTGAAATCAATGCACATGCGAAGTGACTTGTCCTTCTTGGGGACCATGACAACATTGGTGAGGCACTCGGAGTGGTAAATTTCTCGGATGAACTCGGCTGCTAAGAGCCGAGCCACCTACTCGCCAATGGCCTTCCTCTTCTGGACGGCGGACCGTCGAAGATGTTCTTTCACAGGTTTAAATTTTGGGTCGACTCGTAGACGGTGCTCAGCCAGCCCCCTGGGAACTCTAGGCATGTCAGCAGGCTTCCATGTGAAGATGTCCCAGTTCTCACGGAGGAACTAGATGAGCGCTTCTTCCTATTTGGAGTCGACCATCGTTGAGATGTGAGTCGGAGCAGCGTTTGGATCGGTCGGGTGAATGTGAACTGCCTTCGTTTCACCGGACGACTGAAAAGCTGATTCTGAAGCAAGCTTCTTAGCTCGTAGCAACTCACTCGGATCTTCAGTCTTCTGGTACTCTTGCAGCTCGACCACCGCCATCTGAGCGTTAGCAATCTTTGAGCCTTTCTGGAAACACTCTTCTGCTTTCTTCCGATTGCCTGTAACAGTGATCACACCTTTGGGACCAGGCATCTTCAATTTGAGATACACATAACATGGTCGAGCCATGAAGCGTGCATAAGCTGGCCTGCCCAAGCGTGATAAGCACTTTGGAAATCCACAACTTCGAATGTCAACTTTTCCTTGCGGTAATTCTTGGAATCACCGAAAACCACATCAAGAGCAATTTGGCCGAGTGACTTGGCTTTCTTCCCAGGAATGACTCCATGGAAACTCATGTGACTGGTGCAGAGCCTGGACATCGGAATGCCCATCCCTTTCAATGTTTCTGCATACAGTATGTTCAAACCGCTGCCTCCATCCATCAGGACTTTGGTCAGTCGAGTGCCTTCGACAACTGGGTCGACCACCAGAGCTTGCCTCCCAGGGGTGGCAATGTGCGTAGGGTGATCAGACTGGTCGAATGTGATGGCAGTCTGGGACCACTTCAGATAATTGGGTGTTGCCGGAGCAACCATATTTACCTCACGGTTAATAACCTTCAGTCGACTTTTGCTCTCAACATCAGCAAAAATCATCAGGGTGGAATTGACCTGGAGGTATCCATCATCACTATCTTCCTTGTCCTCAACTTTGTCCGACTCCTTTTCCTTATCTTTGGACTGCTTGCCCTGAAACTGCTGGATCAGAAGCCGACACTGTCGAGTGGTATGCTTTGGGTAAATGAGTTTACCCTCTTCATCTTTCTTGGTGTGGATGTGACACGGTAGATCCAAAACATCATTTCCATCTTGGTCTTTAACTTTCTTGGGGTTCCAAGGTCCTTTGGGTTTTCCCTTAAATTTTCCCTGGGTTACGGCCAGGGCCTCCCCAGGAGCGGCTGGCTCGGCTTTCCGCTTCTATTTCCGACTGGAATTTCCTCCGGTTTCCTGGGCGACTGCTTTATGCTTGCCACTCCGGAGTCGATCCTCATCTTCACCATTAGCGTATTTGGTGGCAATCTCCATCATCCGATTCAGAGACATCTCTCCGGTTCGACCGAACTTCAGATTCAATTCTCTGTACTTAACGCCTTCTTTAAAGGCACAAACTGCTTGATGATCCGGTACATTTTCAACTGTGTGATGCAATGTGATCCACCTCTGGATGTAATCCCTTAGAGTTTCATTCGGTTTCTGCACGCAAGACCGCAATTCCGTAAGGCCTGCAGGTCGCTTGCATGTTCCTTCAAATGTGGTGACAAACACTTAGGAGAGATCCTCCCAAGTGTAAATGTTGCTGGGTGCTAACTGATTCAGCCACGCTCTGGCCGAGCCCTCTAACATGAGAGGCAGGTGCTTCATGGCTACCTCATCGTTCCCACCGCCAATCTGGACAGCCACTCGGTAATCTTCGAGCCAAGTATCGGGCTTGGACTCACCGGTGAACTTACTAACTCCAGTCGCCAACCTGAAGTTGGGAGGGATTACAGCGGCTCTGATGGCTCGACTGAAACACTCCAGCCTTGAAACATGTACTCTGCTACTGGTAGGCGCATCTCTGTCGTGGCCTTCTCGGTGAGCTCTATTCCTGTCGACCAAACCTTGAACGAGAATGGATCTCGCATCAAAGCCTCGTTCCCTGGGGTCGACTGGAATTCTCCGCCCAACACTATGAGGGCGTCTGTCAACCTACTATCGAGGCACATATGATCCACTCCTCGGGGGAGGGGTTGGCACTCGACGTCGATCATCACGATCGAATCGGTGATCATACTGCTCATTCCTTCTGTAATGATCACGCCGGTCTCCACGTCCCTCACGCCTCGGAGGCGATCTTGGGCTGTGAGCCGACTGGACTGTATCCGCTGCAACTGATCGACTGTGGATCCTGTTCCGCGACTGAGAAACAGCGGAATTCTGGTCTCCCGCTGCCCGGAGCAACGCTCTGATTTGCAATAAGCCTCTGCCAGCCTCTGACTGGGAGGGCTGAATCGACTCTGCTATACGGGCCGCAGCCGCCAAATTCTGAATCGGAGTACGATATACCTGCGGGGGCGGAAAGAGTTGACGTCGACTGGATTCTGGAGCCCTTTGACATGCTCGCTCGTCGAGTATTCGCTGGAGATTCTCCAGTCGAGTGCGCTCGGCCAAGTTAGCCAAGCGCGCGTCCTCCAAGGCTCGGGCCTCGGGGGTTTCTCCAACGATAGGAGTGTGGAGTGCATCCATGTTCCGGCGGCGAAGCTCCTCCCGCTGCAATGACGTGAGAGGCTCGGGGAGATACTCCTCGTGAGGACGCGACGGGTCGCCCCCATCCGCGCCTCCGTCAGCGCGGGGGAAACCGGGAGGACTGTGTGGCCCATCGATCACCAGAACCTCTGCAGCTGGGTCACTGCTGTCGCATTTGGATGCGGTCTCTGCGGAGCCAGTCGACAGGTCCAACAGGCCGTAGAGGGATTTGTCGGGCTCGATTGCTGCAACTTGTGGGGTGGCCGACTAGCGGGCCACCGCATGCCTCACCCACCTCTGAAGCCTCGACCGACCGGAGCGCTTGCGCCGGCGAGAAACAAGGCGGGAAGATGCCACGGGAGCCGACCGATACTGGGTCGACGGCTGCCGCAGGAGGACACCACGGCCGCATGCGCGAAAGTGCGTCGCCCCGCGGACGGGGAGCGCGTCGACGTCGAGTGGAGCCTCCTGAAGCCAAGCGGAGTCGTCGGCGATGAACGTCAGCGCGCCGAGACGGATCTCGCGGCCCTCCACCAAAGCTCCGCCCGAAACCATGATCAAGGAGATCGGAAAAAATCGCAACTTCTCGAACTAGGCGCTAAGACTCCGCCCCACGGTGGGCGCCAACTGTCGTGGTTCTAACTCTGATAGTGATGTAGGGGGTATGTATGGAGAGGCTAGATCTTAGCTATAGAGGAGTTGTAAGCACACGAGGATTACGAGTTCAGGCCCTTCTCGGAGGAAGTAATAGCCCTACGTCTCGGTGCCCGGAGGCGGTCGACTGAATTATGTGTGTATGAATAACAGAGGTGCCAAGCCTTGAAACTGAGGAGGGGGGGGGTGGCTTATATAGAGTTCGCCAGGCCCCTCCAGCCCTCAGTAATGCAATGTTTAAAGTACATTAAGATTGAGGGTTACTAGTAACGCCCCTAATAAAGTGCTATGATGACCATAAAAGCTACTTAATGACCGACCATTTGCGTGCAGGGTGACTTTAGATCTCCTGGCAGTCGAGTGGTTGGAATTTGGTCGAGTGATTGCTTCGTGGTCGAGTGTCTTGAATCTGTCGAGTGAGATACCTCCAAGTCGATTGAAAGGTGACTTCTTCTAGGGATGTCCTTGGGTAGGGTACTTAGGACAGGTCCATGCCCCTATCCTAGGTACATAGCTTCATTAGCTGACCCGGCCCCTCCTGGGCGGGTCATGACTGATAGTAATATCCCCAACATTAGGCCCCAGGTTGACTTTGAATTTCATTCTTTGTCAATCTTCAATACTTAGACAAAAATCCATCTTCTTATCTTCGTTGAAGTTTTCGTAACCCGCCGTGACGTCATCTCTTGAAAACACAAAGAACTTTCATGACGTCATATCCCAACGGATCTTTTATCTTTAATGCTTCCCGAGAATCGAGGCGTTTGTGTAGCTAGATAACCATTATTCGGCTCTCCTCGATTTTCGCGCCCGTCTATTCACATCTTTCCTTATAAATAGGCACGCCTTGGCCTTCTCATTCTCCTCTCTTGCTCCGTCTTCTTCCTCTCGCAAACCCCCTGCTGCCCGAGCTCTGCCGCCGCCGTGCCTCATCTCCGTCTCCGTCGACTTTGGCCGCTGCATCAACCTGAACCGATCCAGAGAGATCGCGGTGACCTCCACAAAAAACCTATAACCGTAAGTGTTCTTTCCTTCATTTCTCAGATCTGCATTAGGGTTTCCAAGCTCTTGCGTGTTCTCCATATTTCATCATAGTTCTTCCACCACAAGCCTTTTCTGATCCAAAAACCAATATATATGCTCGCGTAGTGGTGTTTTCGTACCTCTTCTTGATCCACAGATCCCTTTTTCTGATTCAAAGGCTGCTTTAGAACTTTCAAACTCCTTTGCACTAAAATTTTTAGGTCTAGAATTTTTTCCATTTTGAATAGCCATTTGATCTGGAATAATACCAAACAATTTAGGAAACTTGTTTGTCTCAACACTTAGCTTAATTTGCCTTCCTCAAATATCTGTAGTCATGGCGGCTTACCATGCCGGCTTAATTTTCCTTATATGTCATTAGCCCTTAACTAAGCCACCATTACTTGTTTGCATCATCATTACTTAACTGTCAATCTCACCATTAAACTGAACCGGCATGTTGCCTTTCTTTTCAGTTCGTCTTTGCACATCATGCCGTCCAAAGCACCAACCATCTATAACTGGGTTCTCTCAACCGTAACTGAGGAACGTTTGAAAGATTTCTTCACCATAGGATTTCTGCCAGCGAAAACCTTCATGTCTTACCGTGCCCCTGACTCGGAAGAAGAACGGCCCAATCCAAGAGACGGCGAAGTGATCGTTTTCACTGACCACATGAACCGTGGCTTCTCACCGCCCGGCTCAAAGTTCTTCAAAGAGGTCCTCCACTTTTTCAAGCTCCATCCTCAAGATATCGGGCCTAATTCCATATCTAACATCTGTAACTTCCAAGTACTCTGTGAAGTATATCTTCAACAAGAGCCGACCGTGGAGTTGTTTAGAGAATACTTTTATCTGAACCGGTAGAACGAGTGCACCAACGGCCTTAGCTTAGAGCTTGGAGGCATATCAATTCAGCGCCGACAGGGTGCCGTCTTCCCCCTAATTGTCTTAACAAGTCACCCAAACGACTGGAACCAGACTTGGTTCTACTGCCAGGGCACTTCACTAGCAAACGAGAAGCCACTGCTGGGTTATCGCCCCGATCAACTTGACTCCAAGTTCGCGCTTCCTGATAAACTTACTGTTGCTGAACGCAAGAGGCTGATACCATCCATCAAAAGGATCAATGCTCTGTTGGGGAACGAGTTAACTGGAGTTGATCTGACCCGCTGTTGGATCTCATGGCGGGTCATCCCTTTAAGCCGCCGGTCAAAGCTGATCTATGAGTATGGTGGAGGCCCGGATGACTCTCTTCGTCACAGCCCCATTCAATTAACAGAAGAAGATAGTGTTTCAATGTCAACTCTTCTGGTGAATGGGAAATACGAAGATTGCAGTGTCGTCGGGTTAAACCCCTTCTGCCAGCTTAACCCGGTGCCAAAAGTAAGGATATTGCTATTTCTCTCCTTTGTATTTTCCCAGCTGTATTGTTTTAATACTTGCCCGACTCTTTATCTTGTTTTTACCTGTCAGCAGGCCAACTCTGACTTCTGGAAAGTTAAGTATGACCATGAGGCTGCCAAGAAAGCGAAAGCCGCCGCCATAAACACAAAGAAAACGACCCGGAGGTCGAAAAAGAAGAAGAAGAACACTGCTGAAGATTGGATGAAGCTTGATGACACATATGATTCGGAGGTAGCCCTTGATTCCCTTGGCCAATTTTTTAACAATCTTATTGACACTGATCCTTACCAGGATAACACTGGGGCCAGTCAGGCTGTGGAAGCAGAGGTAACTATCATTTCCTCCGACTCAGAGCCCTTGCCAAGACAAAAAATTCGACGAGTGATCCGTAAAGTAAGGTTTTCTAACCCTTTAGCTCACTTGGATCCCAACTTCCATTTGAAAAAGCAGCAACATGAAAGCCGCCGTCAAGCTCGGACTGAAGACGAGCCGACTGTCGTTCTTCAACAAACTCCTCAGAAGCGCCCGAATGAGGTTTACTTCTTTCTGTCTTTAACTCTATTTAATGGATCCTTTCCCTTGTATTACTTTAACTCTATTTTATCTTTTCAGGAGGTGTCTCGCTCTTTTGGCGACTCATCGCAGACGCAATTTCCGGCCTTCAAGACTGCCCCTGGGTAATGAAAAATCCTCATGTTTTCCGGGTTGTTCAAATTGTATCTTTATACTGACAATCCTGCAACATTTTTCTTAGTGGCCAAGCTAAATCTAAGAAGGCAAAGGTAGCTAAACCGGCGGAAGACCCGCCGGTGCTTGCATCTGACCCGGCCAGTCCATCTTCTCCATTAACCGACGCTCCAGAAGACCCGCCTGTTGATGCAGAAGCAAATCCTCCTGAGTCATCGTTTGATGAGACCACTGTGAACCCTTCTACTACCAGACCATCAAGCTCAGCCAACCCTCCATCACTGTCTGCACAAGATGTTCAGATTACCGGGAGTCACTTTATTGAACCAGGGAATCCAACTGTGCTAGCTCGGTGTACTGCGAAACAAGAGGCATTAGAGAGGCAGAAAGTGCACTTTGACGTTGCCAATTACGACCATCTAAATGCCAACGATATTTTATCCGGCTATCTCAGCCACGTGCACTCCAGTCACGAATCTGAGATCGAAATGGTCAAACAGTTGCAGCTGAAATATGAGGTATGTTCTTCCGTCTTATCTATATTCCTTCAGCCCCCAAGTCTTCAGATTATGAAACAACCGGAATGATCTGTAGACTTTAGCATATAGGCCAAGACCTTTACCTTTGGTTTTCTTGAATTTAATAAAATAAAATAAAACTTCATCTGTAGTCCCCAAGGGTCGGCTCCTTTTAATCATAAATGAGCCGGTACCTTAAATTGTTTTGTACCGTATTCAAAGAACTTAATATTCCGGCTTAACCTTGAGAAACTTGCTGAATTGCATACATTAGCCCCCAAGTGCCAAGTGTTGTTACTTTGTAAAGGACTTGGGACTTAAAGTATGTATTTAGAGTCATAAAAAATTGATTTGGCATAAATTAGCCCCCAAGTGTCAAGTGGTTTTTTGTAAAGTACTTGAGACTTGAATCTTGATTGTTGAACTTTAAGCGAAATCTTGACTCGTCTGAGTATGCTCTTTTTTGCAGAATGCTTTATCTGAACTGAACTCGCAATTGGCTGATGCGAAGACTTGGCTAGCAGGTCAGGAAACAGAAATCAAGTCTGCTAACTCCAAATTACAAGTAAGTCTCTCTGAGACGGAAAACTTAAAGACCAGTTTGGCTGCCAAGAAGAAGACCTGGGCAGAGAATGCTTCTAACACAATGCGCTGAGAGAGCCGAAGCAGCCCTTGAAGAGGTGTCAACAGAGATGAACGGCTTAAAGGGCTGGGTGTCTCAAATGGTGGCCACCATCTTTGGTAAGCCGTTCGTTTTTAGTCTTATGTACTTTTTTGCTGATCCGGAATATAAGCCGCCAGCTGACTTTGTTTTTAAAACATGCACAGGCCCATGAAGCAAGAACCTGAGCCAAGATCCTTTGATTAAACTAAAGGAAGTGTATACTTTAGTAGAACAACTGTATATTGGCGCACAACGGGCACTTGTCGCCATCTCTCCTGCCAATCAAGGACCCAACCGGCTCAGCGACATTTTGAAGAAACTATCAATCCTGCCTGCCAAATTTCAAGAAGTGAACCGCTCCTGTGCGCGAGCCGGGGCTTTGACTGCCCTAAGCCGCTCCAAGGCTTGGGTGCCAGACCTAGACCCGGCAGACGTGGCCAGAGGCTATCCCACCGTGAAGGAAGACGGATCTCCCTTTGAGCAGGATGACTTCATGGCTTGCGTGCGCGGAGTCCGACCTCAGGCAACTACCCTTGGAGATGATACCAACATTGACAAATATCAGCTGGGTTTTGATGCTGAAAATAAGAAGATGGCGACTCCCTCGTACAAGGTGATGGATTTGATTCCGCCTGTAAGAGAAAATACATTTGCCCCGGAAGTTGACCCGGCAGGCCTGATCGACAATGAAGCAGAATTCGTCGCCGTGAATGGTTTTGACTGGTCAAAACCCCACTTCCAGCCAATAGAGGGCGGTGAATCGGCGAGGGAGGAATAATAACCATCTTCATTGGCTTATAAAAAGCCGTGTAATAGAATAGCTGTGAAAACACTGAATGCCTTGCTTATGCCATCGTGCATAAAACAATGTATGTGACTCTGTGTTTCCTGATGGCAATATATGCATTATATTTGATGATTGTTTCTGCAACGCTTTAACTCTGTTCCCTATAGACACAAGAGAAAAGACTAGCTTGGCGGCTTAGAACCAAACGGGTTAAAACACCCGACTTATATCCAATATGTTTACCATAATAGAAAACAGAAAACAGATATAAATAAAGGACAAGGGCTGAAACTGACTCTTTAGTTAATGCAACAAGCAATTATACATAAATAATAGCCATACTTGTACCTTTGATCCTTAGACAACCGGCTTGAGTAACCCGGGTAATGAAGTTGATAACTCAATCTTTCTGAGAAATCAATGCCTTTGAATACTTTAATGATCATCATACCTTGGTAACTTTGTTGTCAAATAGAGAAGTCGGCGAAGAAGATCATGCTAATTATTTGTAACAAGAAACTCCAAGGCAAATAACAGTTAACAAGTATGATTTAACCTTATATTTAAAGGTTGGTGGCTTCTGATTCGAATACGATCAGTAAACCGTACCAAAGGGGTTAGGCTAGGGTTCGAATACGACCATATAGCCCAGTGGCTGTGGCGTTGCGCCAATCAAGAGGGTACCGACAGCTATGTTCTCTTTGGTTCGAATACGACCTATATTTGAACAGGAAGCCCCCAAATGACCTTGAGAGGTTTTTAACGACCCTGATTCGAATACGATCCAAGTCAGACCCAAAAGGGGTTAAGCTATGATTCAGATACGATCAAGAAACCCCCTAGTGAGTTTGGCCTCGAGCCAATCAAGAGGGTTACGATAGCTATGTTCTCTTTGGTTCAAATACGACCCATGTTTGAACATGAAGCCCCCAAGTGACCATGATAATTGCAGCTAGATTCGAATACGATCATAAGCCGGACCAAAAAAGGTTAGACTTGATTCAAATATGATCAGCTCCTTAATAGTCATTTGAAAATAAGAAATAACAAAGATGCATAATCTTTGAAAAGAAAAGAGACCGATGGTCTTACTTTATTACTTATCATGGTATATACAATGTTAAAGTATGTACATGATGAGAGCCGGTAGCTCAGGTGTAGTATGGCCGAAGTTGAGCAATGGTCCACGGCCGACGGGTCTCCTCCTCCGACTTACGTGAATCTTTGTGTTCTCGAACGTCAATGAGGTAATACGACCCATTGTTTAAGTTCTTGTTGACCACAAAGGGTCCTTCCCAAGGTGGGGATAGTTTGTGTGCATCTGACAGATCCTGGATGAGCTGGAGCACCAGGTCGCCTTCCTGAAAAGTCCTGGACTTGACCCGGTGGCTGTGATAACGACACAGGTCCTGTTGATAAATTGCTGACCGAGCCGCTGCTAAGTCTCTTTCTTCATCCAACAAGTCAAGTGCATCCCGTCTGGCTTGTTCATTATTAGCTTCAACATAAGCCGCCACATGGGGCGAGTCATGACGGATGTCACTAGGCAACACTGCTTCTGCTCCATACACCATGAAGAAAGGTGTGTAACCTGTAGACCTGTTAGGTGTGGTGTTGATACTCCACAACACCGAGGGTAATTCCTCTACCCAACAACCCGGCGTTCGCTGTAAGGGAACCATAAGCCGGGGTTTGGGACTTTTTAAAATTTCCTGATTTGCTCTCTCAGCTTGACCATTGGATTGAGGATGAGCAACAGAAGAAATATCAAGCCGGATGTGCTCACGTTGACAAAACTCCTCCATAGCCCCTTGGGACAGATTAGTGCCATTGTCAGTGATAATGCTGTGTGGAAAACCAAAACGGAAGATCACCTTTTTCATGAACTGAACCGCCGTGGCCGTGTCACACTTACTCACTGGCTCCGCCTAAACCCACTTAGTGACTTTATCAACTGCCACTAAGAGATGTGTCTTTTTATCCTTAGACCTTTTGAAAGGTCCAACCATTTCAAGCCCCCAGACCGCAAACGGCCAAGTGATTGGAATCATCTGGAGCTCTTGAGCCAGCACATGCGCTCGTCGTGCAAACTTTTGACATCCATCACATCTGCTGACCAGATCCTCTGCATCAGCATGAGCCGTCAACCAGTAAAAACCGTGACAAAAAGCCTTGGCCACTAGAGATTTTGACCCGGCGTGATGACCACAATCACCTTCATGGATCTCACGAAGTATTTCTTGACCTTCTTCGGGGGAAACACACCGCTGAAACGCTCCGGAGACGCTGCGATGGTATAATTCTCCATCCAAAATCGTCATTGACTTAGACCGCCGGGTTATCTGTCGAGCCAGGGTCTCATCCGCTGGCAACTCTCCCCGGGTCATGTAAGCCGAGAATGGCACTGTCCAATCTGGGATGACATGAAGAGCCGCCACCAGCTGCGCCTCCGGGTCAGGAACAGCTAAATCTTCTTCTGTGGGCAACTTGACAGACGGGTTATGCAAAACATCCAAAAAGGTGTTAGGTGGTACCGGCTTACGTGAGACCCCAACCGGCTTAAAGCATCAGCCGCTTCATTCTTTCGACGGTCAATGTGCTCCGTCTGATAACCTTTAGAATGCCCTGCTACAACATTAACCTCCCGGCGATAAGCCGCCATGAGAGGGTCCTTGGAATCCCACTTGCCTGATACCTGTTGAGCCACTAGATCTGAGTCGCCAAGACATCTGACCCAGCTCAAACTCATCTCTTTTGCCACTCGAATACCATGGAGCAAGGCTTCATACTCTGTTGCGTTGTTAGTGCAAGGAAACATCAACCGTAACACATAACAAAATTTGTCACCTCGCGGAGAGGTTAACACAACTCCAGCCCCCGAGCCTTCCAACTGTCTGGACCCATCAAAATGAATAGTCCAATACGTGTTGTCTAGTTTCTCTTCTGACATCTGCATCTCTGTCCAGTTATTAATGAAGTCAACCAGTGCTTGAGATTTGATCGTGGTACGTGGCACATACTTCAACCCATGAGACCCAAGATCAATCGCCCACTTGGCGACTCGCCCAGTGGCTTCTCTATTTTGAATGATGTCTCCGAAAGGAGCAGAGCTAACCACGGTGATGGGATGTCCCTGAAAATAATGCTTAAGCTTCCGGCTTGCCATGAACACCCCATATACGAGCTTCTGCCAATGTGGATATCGTTGCTTGGATTCAATTAGCACCTCACCGACGTAGTAAACCGGCCATTGAACCGGATGCTCCTTGCCAGCCTCCTTGCGCTCCACCACAATAGCCACACTAACAGCTCGTGAGTTGGCGGCCACGTATAACAGCAGCGGCTCTTTCTCAACTGGAGCAGCCAGGACCACTGGCTCAGCAAGCTGTGTCTTCAGATCTTCAAAAGCAGAGTTTGCAACATCGATCCAAAAAAAATCATCTGTTTTCTTCATCATCTGATGCAGAGGCATTACCTTCTCTCCTAACCGGCTTATGAACCGGCTCAAAGCAGCGACATGACCCGCTAGTCGTTGAAAGTCATTGATGCATGTTGGTTTGGCTAGGGATGTAATTGACTTGATTTTCTCTGGGTTAGCCTCAATACCTCGGTTAGACACCAAAAAACCCAAGAGCTTGTCGGCTGGGACTCCAAAAACACACTTGGCCGGGTTAAGCATCATTTTGTAGACCCGGAGAATATCGAAAGTCTCTTTCAAATCTGCGACCAAGGTTTCCTCCTTCCTGGATTTTACCACTATATCATCCACAAAAGCATGAACATTACGTCCAATTTGATCGTGAAGACAATTCTGCACACACTGTTGGTAAGTCGCCTAGGCACTCTTAAGCCCAAAAGGCATAGACACATAGCAGAAAGCTCCAAAGGGAGTGATAAAAGCCGTCTTCTCCTGATCCTTGACTGCCATCTTGATCTGATGATAACCAGAATAAGCATCCAATAAACTCAAACGTGCATAACCCGTCGTAGCATCAATGATCCGATCAGTACGGGGGAGGGAAAAAGGATCAGCCGGACAAGCCTTGTTCAGATCTGTGTAATCCGCACACATATGCCAGGTGCCATTCTTTTTGAGTACAAGCACCGGGTTGGCTAACCACTCCGGGTGAAAGACTTCTACAATGAACCCAGCTGCCAAAAGCTGTGCCACCTCTTCTCCAATGGCCTTGCACCTTTCTTCATTGAACCTTCGGAGAAACTGTCTGACAGGTTTAAACTTTGGATCAATATTGAGAGTGTGCTCAGCGAGTTCCCTTGGGACACCCGGCATGTCTGAAGGTTTCCATGCGAAGATGTCCCGGTTCTCACGGATGAACTCGATGGGCGCGCTTTCCTATTTTGGATCCAAGTTAGCACTGATGATGAACTCCTTGGATGAGTCGCCAGGCACAAAGTTAACCATCTTGGTGTCATCAGCTGATTTGAACTTCAACACCGGCTCATGCTCTGTTGTTGGTTTCTTTAGTGACGTCATGTCTGCCGGGTCAACATGATCTTTGTAAAATTTTAACTCCTCTGTTGCACAGACAGATTTAGCATAGGAAGCATCACCTTCTTCACACTCCAAAGCTATTTTTCGGCTCCCGTGTACTGTAATGGTGCCCTTATAACCCGGCATCTTAAGCTGCAAATACACATAACATGGCCGAGCCATGAATTTGGCATAAGCCGCCCGTCCAAACAGAGCATGACATAGGCTTTTGATCTTAACCACCTCAAAGGTTATTTTTTCTGCTCTAGAGTCATACTCATCCCCAAAGGCTACTTCTAGTTCAATCTTACCCACTGGGTATGCCGACTTCCCAGGAACCACACCGTGAAAAACAGTGTTGGATTGTTTAAGACTCTTATCAGTCAATCCCATCCGGCGAAACATCTCATAGTAGAGGATGTTGAAGCTGCTGCCTCCATCCATGAGTATCTTAGTGAATTTGTATCCACCAACCTGAGGCGCCACCACCAAAGCCAAGTGACCCGGATTATCGACCCGGGGTGGGTGATCCTCTCTGCTCCACACAATAGGCTGCTCTGACCAACGTAAGTAACGTGGAATCGCCAGCTCAGCGGCATTGACAACCCTCTTGTGAAGCTTCTGGTCTCCCTTACATAAGCTACTGGTGAATACATGGTATTGCCCACTATTCAGCTGCTTCGGGTTGCTCTGATATCCGCACTGCTGCTTCTGATTACCTTGGCCGGGTTGCGGATTATACCCTCCTTGGTTACCAGGATGGCCCTGACCATGGAATCCTCCTCCACCTAAGCCGACACCCGGGCCTTGGAAACCGCCTCCACCTGAGCCGCCACCTAGGCCGTGACCTCCATCAAATGCGTTTGAATTTTTAAACCCTTCATGATCGTACAATCTTTCCACAGGTGGGTGGATGGCTTCTCCCGGGTGTCGTGCTTTGGACAAGGCTCATTCAATAATTGCTCAAGGGTGGGACCTGACCCGCCCGACCGAGGGGGCTGTCTGCCCTTGCACTGTTGATTTTCGCCCTGTGCATTGGTGTTAGCAACAAACTCATCAGCCTTAGATTTATTACCTCCTTGATTCGCCGGGTTATGCTGGTAACCCTTGTCGTTGCTGTTCTTTTTTACCTTCGTTGCATTTTCTTCATCAGACACCGGGTCCTTGGTAGTAACAGAATCAGCATACTTGACGAGAGCCTCCATCAACGTTCCCATGTCATTACAGTCACGCTTGAGCCACCCCAGCTTCTGTTTCAGAGGTTCAAAACGGAAATTTTTCTCCAACATTAAGACTGCTGAGCCGGCATCCATCTTTTCAGATGAATGTATTATCTCCTTGACCCGGCGCACCCAATGGGTTGTGGACTCACCATCCTCTTGCTTGCAATTGGTCAGGTACACAATCGACATAGGCTGCTTACACATTTCTTTAAAGTTCTGGATGAACCGGGCCTTCAATTCCGCCCATGAGCCGATAGAATTGGGTGGCAATCCCTTCAACCAAGTACGAGCTATTCCATCTAACATCATAGTGAAAACTTGGCCATTGCTGCATCGCTGACCTCCAATAACTCCTTAGCCATCTCATAACTCTCAATCCAAGCCCCAGGCTGTAAGTCAGCTATGTAATTAGGCACTTTATGAGGCCCCTTAAAATCCTTTGGCAAACGCTCATTACGTATGACCGGCACCAAGCAAGGAACGCCTCCGGTTCTTGTGGCCACTCCTCCCTCGACCGAGGTTGTTGGATAAGCCGGAAAAGTTTGATGAGCCGCCTGATCTGCTACCATTTGAACTACTCGTTCCGCCTCTTGTCGAATCCTCTCCTAATTCGCCAAGTTAAGGGCTCCAGCCCGCACTGGCTCATGCCTGTATGGCCGGTTGTGGCGTTGAGCATTGCTTGACATATTTGCGGATTCCATATGCCTACTATAACTCGGGCTCCGGCTTGGGGCAGGAGTTGACTGGATCCTGTCTCGACTGTAGGAGTATGCATCCTGCTGCGCCAGAGCTGTTTGAAGAAGTTCTCTTACCCTCTGTATTTCCACTGCCGCCGGTGAGTCACCTTCCATCGGAAGAGCCGCCAGACGAGCCGATGCTGCGATGAGGTTTTCCAAAGGGTTGGAGAAGTTACCCGGCGGTGTTGGTACGTAATGAGGCGGAGCGGTAATTATATGAGGCGGATCCATGGCACGCGGCTGGACCGGTGCACTGGGTGTTGTAATTCGGGGTGCTCCGGCGGGTTACTTCCCCCGGCTCCGGGTGTGTGAAAAAGATTCCTAGGATCGAGCGTCAGAGGCAGACATGATTGAGTTTTCTGATGCCTCGTCCTCATGACCTCGTTTGACGCGTTTAGATCCACCGAGAGCCGAAAGGTCTCCGCTTGAAGCTGTTGTGCACGAGCATCCAAAGTCGCCCGCTCTGCCGCCATCCTGACTTTCTCTGCGGCTAGGTTTTCCTTAGCTTCACCATCTCTTCACGTACGCGTGCCACCTCTGAGTCATGCTAGGCCTTATCCGCCGGCTCCACCATGGCAGTCAACAGAGTCGTCAGTTTATCCATGAGGTCCATCAAGATCTGAGCCGGAGGGCGCGCGGGGTCTCCTGACCCGGCTGCGACCGACCCGGTAGCTGTTGCCGCCGCTGCTGTAGAGTTCTACCCGGGCTGTGTTCCTGCCATGAAGACTCCGGCCCAATTCGGCGGCTCAAGGGGGTCCGGAATACTGCTGCCATTGGAATAGCCCCCGAGCATGCCGTCCTGCAGCTGGTACAAAAAGTCCGTCTCGCCCGTTGATGATGGAGTGTCAGAACAGACGGCCGTCTCACCGCCCTCCACCGATCCTTCAGAGTATTCACCGCCGTGGACGCATCCTACGAAGGCATGCTTCACGGCAGATTGAACACGGGTGGTCCTCGCGCGCCGAGCCGTTTCGATGAGGTTGGTGTGGACGTCCGGCTCAAGACCTGACTCGCCAATCCAGCCGATGAAGACGTGAATTCCGCTGAAGGGGACCCGGTACCCATACTCAATTGAGCCAGCCTCGGGGCCCCAGCCTTCGTCGTCGATGTAGAGCTTGCCGCGACGACTCTTGGTCATCCGGCCCACAGTGTATCCCTTGAGCCCTTCAAAGCTGCCCTTCAAGAACTCAAATCCACCGTGCGCTGGCCCCCCAGTGGGCGCCAACTGTCATGGAATTGTCATGGCAGATGTCCTAGAGCAAGGACTTAGTCGTAGGGCCATCGCACTAGGAAGCTTAAAGGGGTTAATCGGGACAAAGGACACGAGAGGGTTTTATACTAGTTCGGCCCCTTACGATGAAGGTAAAAGCCTACGTCTAGTTGGGTTGGTATTTCTGGGGTTTCGATTACCAAGAGGCTCAACTCGCCGACTTGGTTATCGATTTGTTGTTTTCTTACCCTAAGCCGCCAACGGGTCGTCCCCTTATATACATGGGTTGACGCCTGGTGGCCTACAGAGTCCCGACCGGCTCATAATCGTGTCCGGCTCGGTGGCTTCCTTTACATGCCTTTCTTTACAAGTCTTTCCTTACATACGGCAGTTTACAATATCGGGCCTTAAGCCGCCTCCAGGCCCTTGGGCCTTCTATAAGGTTTAATAAACTATCGTCTTGAATGTTTACTAGGCTTCTTGCGTAACCCGCCATTGGGGCTGACCCGACCCCTCCTGGGCGGGTCATGACTGATAGTAATATCCCCAACACTTTCCATAAACCATTTATATGGAGACATACCCGTAGGGTTCTTATAAGCAGTTCTATAGGCCCATAATGCATCATCAAGTTTCTTAGACCAATTCTTTCTAGATCTATTAACAGTCTTTTGGAAAATCAATTTAATTTCTCTATTGCTCAATTCTACTTGACCACTAGACCGAGGATGATATGGAGATGCAATTCTATGGTTGACATCATACTTAGTAAGCATTTTACGGAAAACACCATGAATAAAATGTGAACCACCATCAGTCATTAAATATCTAGGGACTCCAAACCTCGGAAAAATAACTTCTTTAAGCATATTAATAGAAGTGTTATGATCAGTACTACTAGTTGGAATAGCTTCTACCCACTTAGTAACGTAATCAACAGCAACTAAAATATGTGTATACCCATTAGAGGAAGGAAAAGGTCCCATATAATCAAAGCCCCAAACATCAAAAGGTTCAATAACAAGTTAATAGTTCATAAGCATTTCCCGACGTCTACTAATATTGCCAATTCTCTGGCATTCATCACAAGACAAGACAAACTTACGAGCATCCTTGAAGAGAGTAGGCCAATAAAAACCAGATTGCAATACCTTATGTGTAGTTCTATCTCCAGCGTGATGTCCTCCGTAAGACTCGGAGTGACACTTGTTGTCGGGGAAAAAACAGGGGTATGTATTTTCCCCTAACTCGTGCACGGACAAGCCAAGGCCTTGCTGAGGTACAAGGAACCAAAGAGATTCGAAGAACCAACATGCAGATCAAGAGGACCAGAATTAAGCCAGAGAAGCAAGACACCATCAGGAGAAGAGCCTCCTTTGCCGGGCAAGCGAGCTCAGCAAAGGGCGAGGCCACCCCCGAAGAAGACGTCCAAGATAGGGCAAAACCACCTCACCAACAACTCCGCAATGACCCATGTCGTCAATCAGTGCGGTGTCAAGCCGCAAAGTGACTAAGTGGCATCCATTCACCACATGACAGCCCCTCCCTACAGGAAATACCTGCAGATGACACCCGTCCCGCGATGTGTCAAGCAAGCAGGCGTGGAGCTGGCAAGATAGCCCGGCAAGCCTTGCCGGGAAACCAATGATGTGATGTTGAGCGGTGCATTTAATGCACCTTGTCAGCCTATAGAGTTAGGTATGATAGCACTGTTTGCTGTCTTCTCAATGCATAATGACTAGTTATCCATTGTGGTAATCCCTTGATCTATAAAAGGAGGCCCATGGCAACCGTAGACGAGGTTAGAAGGTTGGATAACTCACACCCCCGTACGCGCGTAGCCATGACCGCCCTAAGGCGACCCCTGCCGGGCAAGTGTACTACACTCCACCACCAGCTTGCCATCATAAATCCACCAAAGCAGGAGTAGGGTTTTACACCTCGCGGCAGCCTGAAACGGGGTAAAAATGCCTGTGTGATCTCTGTCGCGCTACCCCACGCTCGTCTGCTCTTGGTGCAACATGACGCCCCCCTGCCGAACTAGCAAGGGGCCTTCTGGCCCCATAGGTGGCCGTGGTTCCCGTGACATCTTCGGCGCGCCAAGTAGGGGGAGCACGTGCGCGAACCTGAAGGCGTTTGCGACGCGCCCTATCCGTGGTCGCCAGCTCGAAGCTCCTGGCATTTGCGGTGCCCACGAAGTCATGGAAATTAAGTGGGGTCATCCCCCTGCCAGATTGCTCGCCCCCGTGCCTCGCCGCAGCCATGGCTACGACAAAGATCGCCACCGGAGATATGGCGTACCTGCCATTCAGGCGCCGTCTAGGGAAAGGGGACAAGACATGCTGTCGCGAGCTCCCTCACCCCCATCCCTTCTCTTCGTTAGCAGTTGAGCTGCTATAGCCCTAGCGTCATCAATGTCGAGGATTACCGCGCGAAGCTCGGTGTAGTATTTCCCCCAATTCCGGAAATCCTGAGTAAAGCGTTGTTATGAATCCGTTGGTTGATGTCTCCGCAAGCGCACCTCGGCGAGGCTGCCTGCATTGGCATGATCCATGCGACGGCAGCCTCCCAACTGACTCGGAGAAGAAGGGGGAGGGGGGACCAGAGGAGCCTGGTGCCGTACCCCGAGGCTTGCTAGCCATACGAGACACGTGTCGGTCCCTGCCGGGAACGAGAAACTTCCCGATTGGCTTCCGCCCTTCCGGGCGTCACGAGTGCACCAAGCACACTTGTAACACCCATGATGCGGCTATAACTCCCACGTGTCGGAGCACGACTTAGAGGCATAACCGCATGGTAGGCATGTCGCAAGAGGGGTAATCTTTACACATCCCATGTACTGAATAAGAAAGGGATAAAGAGTCGGCTTACAATCGCCACTTCACACAATACATAATTATATCATACATCATCCAGAATACAATCAAGGTACGACTATGGAACCAAAATAAAGAAAGACCACCCCAAATGCTAGATCCCCGATCGTCCCAACTGGGCTCCACTACTGATCAACAAGAAACGAAACAACACAACAAACACAATCTTCATAAAGCTCCCACTTGAGCTCGGTTGTGTCATCTGCACTGGTATCATTGACACCTACAACTGTTTGGAAGTATCTGTGAGTCACAAGGACTCAGTCATCTCACACCCATGAGATAAAGACTATTTAATCTTATGGGTAGGAAAGGGTAGTGAGGTGGAGCTGCAGCAAGCACTAAGCATATATGGTGGCTAACTTACGCAAATAAGAGCGAGAAGAGAAGCAACGCAACGGTCGTGAAGCTACAAGTGATCAAGAAGTGATCCTGAAAACTACTTACGTTCAAACATAACACAAGAAACCGTGTTCACTTCCCGGACTCCGCCGAGAAGAGACCATCACGGCTACACACGCGGTTGATTCATTTTAATTAAGTTAAGTGTCAAGTTCTCTACAACCGGACATTAACAAATTCCCATCTGCCACATAACTGCGGGCACGACTTTCGAAAGTTCAAACCCTGCAGGGGTGTCCCAACTTAGCCCATCACAATCTCTCACGGTCAACAAAGGATATTCCTTCTCCCAGGAAGACCCGATCAGACTCGGAATCCCGGTTACAAGACATCTCGACAATGGTAAAACAAGACCAGCAAAGTCGCCCGATGTGCTGACATCCTGATAGGAGCTGCACATATATCGTTCTCAGGGCAACACCGGATTGTGCAAGATTCTGGTAGGCCAACCCAGAGTTGCCCCTGATGGTCACCGGCGGCTGACAGGTTCGGACCAACACTTAGACAAGCACTATCCCGGGGGGGTGTCACATCCTTGCTTTTAGTCATGCATTAGGGTTGGATGAACTTGTGCATCATGTTTAAATTTCTCTTAAACTTGAAATGGGGCCTAATCAACCCCAACACCCCCCTGATAATGCTAATTTCAAACAATTGGAATTTCAATGAACCCAAAATGCCCTTCATAAAAGCCCACCATGTTTGGTCTTGACTAAAACCTTTGCCAAAAATGGTCTTGCAATTTATGGAGCCATTCTGGATTTTTTGAACAAGCCATAAGTATTTGAAGCATTTTTAGGCAGTTGAGAATATTCCCAAATGTGTCTCTGAATATTTCCAGAGTTTTTGGAAATGAAATAGTATTTATTTTATTTCAATACACATAGCAGGAAATAAAAGCAAACAGAAAGAGAGAGAGAGTTAGAGGACTTACCTGTCGCCTGGCCTGGCCCAGCTCGGCCCAGCCCACTGGCTCACGCCAGTCGTCCTCCTCCTCTCGCCAGGAGGATGAGAGGCTCGTGGCCGGCGCCCGCGGCCACACGCCGGCCACCTCCTACTTCTGCCGACACCCCGGACGCGTCTACGAGTGCCACACACTCCCCCTCGTTCCCCTCTCATTCTCCCCACTCTCCCCATGCCCCTCTCCCTCCTCTGGCTCTCTTCCCATCCCCTGCCAAGCGCAGCCGTCGCCGCCGACAAGCACCACCGCGGCCACCGCCTCTCCCTCGCCTCTCTGACCAGCCCAGAAGCCCCGCCTCGTCGCCCTCGTCCGCTCCGCCGTGCCATGCCGCCCCGGACGCCCCCAAACGTCATCACTGCGGTCGTCTTCTACCTCGAGCAACCGAGATCGCCGGCAACGCCCCGACGTCGTCCGACCTCCCCCGATCCTGCTGAGACGCGTTCTGCAACCGCCGTGAGCTCCTCTACCGAACCCCTCGCTCCCCGCCGTCTATTTCCTCCTCTAGCCTTACTAACCACTGCGGCCAAAGCTCGCCGCCGCCACCGCACGTCACTGTCGTGGCCACAACCACGTTGGGTCGCAACCGAGCACGCCATCGTCTTCAACGCACTCGCAGGAGCCCGTAGCACCCCCGCACGCCCCTCGTTGTGCCTGCTAGCGACTAGTTCGACCTCGCCCGAACTCCGACAGCTCCAAAGCTCGTCGCCGCCATCGTTTCCGGCCACCCCAGCTCCACCCACTGCCACCACTCGACGCGGCTCACTCCCCGCATCACGTAGATGGTCTCCGCCGTCCTTTTGGTCGCAGGAGTGCAAAACCCGCGCTGCTCCACCGCGTCTGGCCTCGCCGGTGGCTAAACACCGGCGAGTTTGACCCTGTTTGACCCCGTGTGGGCCCAGGTTGACCTCCCCTGAGTCTCTAACACGTGGGACCGCCCAGCTAATTAACTTAGATTAGCACTAATCAAAAATTAGTTAGTTAATTAACTACTAACATGCGGGTCCCACTGTCAGGTTTGACCTGGACCAGCCCGTTGACCCCTGACGTCACACTGACGCAATGCTGATGCAGTAAATCCTTTTCTAGATTATTCTTTAATAGGAAATTCCAGAAAATAGCCAAAACTTCTAAAAATCATAGAAAATCAACCATAGCTCCAAATCAAACAATTTATATATGAAAAATGATCAGAAAAATTCAATCTATCCATCTGTAATGGTTTCATGCATGACAAAACAAGATAACCTTGCTGTTTAAGCAAAATAAGATAATGCACTAATAAGGCTATGTTAAATGAACTAACATTTGAATCTTCGATTCAAATGAGTTCATTCCTTTCTGTTTAGCTTGCATTAGGCCAAGCCACATTCATTTTGCCATGTCATAGCATGCATCATATTGTTGCATATTGTCATGTGTTGATTGTGTTCGGTGTGAATTTCGTGGTAGGTTCTGCCTCCGAGGATAACCCCGAGTATCCATCTGAAGGGCAGTACCCTACTACCACTACATCAGGCAAGCAACCCATTGATCATTCCGATACAAAACCATGTTCTCGATTCTGCTCTTGTTTACTGCATTAAGACAACGCGATTCAAACTGTTGTGTGCTACAGTAGTTGAACACTTATCCTCTCCATGACCTGTCATTGCCACAGTAACTAGATGAAACCCACTAGCATGTGTAGGAGTCGATTGAGCCATGTATGTGTTTCCTACCTTGCTATGCCTGCTATGCTTACAGTTGTGTCAGGTCTGGTTCATCTGGGTGATGGGCTAGAGTGAAATGATTATGTCGGTAATGTGAGGGATGTGTTGAACATGTTTTGGTAAAGGTATCGATGGGAGGCCATGTAGGAGTACATGGTGGGCTGTTTCATTGAGGCCATCCATAATAACTGAGATCTGTATGCGTCATTTAAGATTCAGCTACTACCACACATTGGGCCCTGAAATATGACCCTGCTCGACTTACTGACCCCTCTCGTCCTCTGTCCAGGAGTTGCAACTAGTTTCTGGTGTTTGTAGGTTATGTGTTGGCGGCCGTGCATAGCGCTGACCCTAGGGGTGGGCTATGATGCAGTAGATACACCGTGGCACGGTGTACCGAGTCGCCCGTTTGGTGTCTCGGGAACCCTGCACACATCGTTTGGGGCCGTTGAGGACACCTCGGCCGAATCTCCTTGCGGATGGAACCTGAATAGGCGATAAACCTGGACTAGAGACTTGTGCGGTTAGTCAGGTCGTGGTCTACACCCCGTCGGTTTTCGCTTGAAGTAGCATGTATAGTAGGTTCTGATGTAAGACCTGCTGAGTACCTTTCTACTCATGTTTGCTTAATTACTATTTTCAGACGACAACACCGCCCCCTCCGACGGGTTTTATGTAGATCTCAACGTCGATGAGTGACTTGCCATCCAGGTGGTGATCATGGCCATGGAGGGCCCTATGTAGATAGACAGGCTTCGAGAAGCCTTCTTTCTTTCTAGTGTCTGTACTGAGACTATTTGCTTCCGCATGTGCTTATTTGCTTGTATGACTTGAGTGTCGGGTCATGTGACCCCTACCTGTATGAACATGTTATGTATGGCTCTCTAGAGCCTTTAAATAAAGTACTTGGGTTGTAGAGTTTTGTTGTGATGCCATGTTGTATTTGCACATATCGAGCATATTGTGTGTATGATTGAAATGCTTGGTATGTGTGGGATCCGACAATCTAGTTGTTTATCCTTGGCAGCCTTTCTTATGGGGAAATGTAGTCTAGTGTTCCTCGAGCCATAGTAGTCCGCTATAGCCCGGTTCACCGGAGTCCTACTAGCCCAGCACTACTGCTTAGGACACTTGACTGGTCGGCATGTGTTTCACTTTGTTCCTATGTCTGTCCCTTCGGGGAAATGTCACGCGGTGACATCCGAGTCCTGCCTAGGCTGCTACAGCCCGGGTTCACCAGAGTCCTGTTAGCCCAGTGCTACAGCCCGGATTCACACGCTGATGACCGACATGCTCGATGTGATTCACGTATGCCTGTCTCCATAGGTCTGTGCCGCTTTGGGTTCACGACTAGCCATGTCGGCCCGGGTTCTCTGTCATATGGATGCTAGCGACACTATCATATACGTGAGCCAAAAGGCGCAAACGGTCCCGGGCCATGGTAAGGCGACACCCGCGGGGATACCGTGCGTGAGGCCGCAATGTGATATGAGGTGTTACCGGGTAGATCGATGTGACTTGGAATCAGGGTCCTGTCAGCGTTGGCATCAGAGCCGGACTTCCTGTAGGTTTGTTGAGCCAAACTGGTCGATGTCGAGTCTAGAAATGCTCTAGTTATATGTAGGGGAATTGATTGTGGGAAGGAACGTAAGGCTCTTTTTACTCCTTTACCTTATGCCCTATGATCTGAGTCATTCTCTTCTCATTCAACGCGGGTTAAGGACTAGGCTCTCTTCTTCTATCAGGTTCATGTGTTACTAATCTATAGTAGCTTATAAGATTGTTGTTACAAGCCTCAGTATAGTTTCTACTACTTTTAGTATGTTGCCAGTTGAATCAGAACCTTGATATGATGTTGTTGAGTGGTTTTGCAAACTGTTGTGGATGTCTCAAATCTTTTTCTGAGCATTTACAGCTGTTATGCTGTCCAATTTTCCCTAGAAATTCTAATGTCTTTGCATTGTGGTTGTGCTTTCAGATGGCCACTCGTGCTCAAAACCAAGTGGTTCGCCTGACCCGGTGCCTCGATGTGCCCGGTCATACTGCTATGTTAGTCCGGGTAATGATCAAGACGGGTTAGCGTTGGTATCTCGAATACACTGTCGAAGAGCAATTCCGAGACTTCAACCAGAGCCAGTACCTCTGTACCATTAGGATATAGCCCTCTTATCCTAGAGCCACTGAGCCCCTTCACTGTTCCTATGGACTCGGGGTTACTGTTGAGATGGCTGTGCAGGATGCTGCCTATTCCATGATGACCATCATGCGAGTCCAGACTGGCCTGCTTCGGAACACCGACTTCCGTTATATGCCATTTTCACTTCTGGGAGCGCAAGGGTATCTCCAGGCTATCTATGTTGACCCCACACATGAGGAGTCACTACTCCGCACCACTGCCGAGATGCTCGAGGATAAGGACCGCGAAAATCGGGCCTTGTGTATGGAGCTTTTTAACTCTCGTGCTGATCACTGGGCCACTTTGACTCGGTTTGCACCGGCGGTACAGGTAGGATACATGGATCTGAGGGATCTGTACCCTGTACGGTCTGGATTGCCAGATTGTATGGAGTGGCGCGATGTAGGAGGCATCACCCCTCCTTGTGGTCCCCGTCTGCCACCACCTGTGGGACCAAGGCCACATCCCAGTCCTTATGGTCCGCAGGCTCCGCAGGACCGTCTGTTCCCAGATGATCATGTTCCACTTCCAGGTTTTGGTGGCGACTTCTATGAGGATTACTACGGAGCCGTCTGAGCTAGTAGTAGTTTCACTAGTATTGTAGTAGTTGTATTCTCCACAGTCCTGCGTGACCGTGGGATACGACTTGGTGTGTATCACGCTTCGGAGGTGTAGGCAAATAATGTATAGGAGCTTGGAATGCCTTCGATGAGATGTAATGTCTTTCACCGTAGTTGTACTCTAGCCTGGGCTTGTACTAAACTATGTACGGTGTGTATGACCAATGGTATATATATGGCAGTTTCTATATTACCATGTCGTGCAATGAACATCTTAGCATTCCATGTGATCCATTACATTATGCACTTCCTTGCTAAGTTTGTGCCATCCTTATCTAAACCGTTGTCTTGTTTTCTCCTAGGATGGTCAACACCCGCAGCAACCCTGCTGCCCCGGAGCAGGGGGAAGCCAGTGCAGCTAGGGGTGAAAATCTGCCTCACCCGCCTTCTCTGGCCGAAGTGATGCTGGAGGCGGAAAGAAACAAGCGTGAGACTAACCGCTTGCTAGAGCGGATTGAGCAGAACACTGCACACCATCAGCGAAATGACTTGGTGTCAATCAATGACTTTATCAAGCTGTACTCACCAAAGTTTAACCATTCCGTCGAGCCCCTCGACGCGGATGACTAGCTTCGCAGCATCACCCACAAGCTACGTTCTGCCAACGTAGCCGAAGCTGATAAGGTTACTTATGCTGCCTATCACCTCGAAGGCCCTGCTAGCCTTTGGTGGGAAAACTTTGAAGCTATGCGCCCGGTCGGCCAAATCACTACTTGGGCTGAATTCAGTGAGGCTTTCCATGAGCATCACATCCCGGAAGGTGTCATAGATCGCAAGAGGGAAGAGTTCTGTAATTTCACCGAAGGAAGACTGTGGATGCATAAAGTCGTGAATTTGGGAATCTGGCACGATATGCTCCTGAAGAGGTATACACCGACGCTAAGAAGCAGGCGAGGTTCCGCAAGGGACTTAGCCTGAGCTTCGCCGCGATCTTCGTCTGCATGAGAGCACCTCCTTTCAGAAGTTGGTCAATAAAGCCATCAGTGTTGAGACAGGACAGTCTGACTATGACGCTTCATGCAAGCACTCTCGTGATTTTGGCTCTTGATCCGGATCTGGATCTCAGAAGCGCCGGGTGTGGATTCCAAGCACGGCACTGCCACCCAGGTTCATTCCGAGGCCATCCTTTGAGGCGCCTCGTCCCAACCAGCAGCTTGCACTGCCCAAGCCCTATGGTGGCCCCGCTGCTAATGCTGCTCCATGCCCCAATGTTGTGACATGTTTCAAGTGTGGAGAGCTGGGTCACTATAGTCGAGAGTGTCCCCAGAACAACAACCCCAATCAGTATGGAAAGTCCGTTGGCCGTGGTAAGCCAGCGGGAAAGACATTCTATGCCAAGCCGGTCACCACTGCACGTGGCCATGTCAACTATGTTTCAGCCGAGGAGGCTCATGAGGATCCTAACATCGTCCTTGGTACGCTCCTTGTTAATTGCCATCCGGCATCTGTTCTTTTTGATACTGGAGCATCTCATTCATTCATATCCGAGAACTATGCTCGGTTGCATAACACGACATTCTGTGACATGCCCACTTCCATGGTAATTCAAACTTCGGGTTCCAAATGGCAAACTTCTAGAGTAAGCCATGGGAACGAAATTCTTGTCGATAGACTTGTCTTTCTTGCATCTTTAATAGCTCTCAAGTCCTTGGACATTAACATCATCTTGGGTATGGACTGGATGTCAGCTCATTATGCTAAGATTGATTGTGCCACCAGAACTGTTCAACTTACTCACCCATCGGGCAAGACAGTCAATGTCTTAACTCGAGTGGCCAAGCGCCAGCTTTACTCCCTAAATGCCAACCCCCTTCCAGACCTTGAGGATATTCCGGTAGTCCGGGACTTTCCGGATGTCTTTCCAGAAGAACTGCCAGGTGTTCCACCTAACAGGGATGTCGAGTTTGTGATAGACCTTGCTCCAGGAACCGTTCCAATTTCTAGGAGACCCTATAAGATGGCACCCTTAAAACTAGCCGAGCTTAAGAACCAACTCGATGAGTCCTTGAAAAAGGGTTTCATCCATCCTAGTTCCTCTCCTTTGGGCTTGCCCCGTTCTCTTCATCAAGAAGAAGGATGGTTGTAGATTACCGACCTGTCAACTTGGTCACTATCAAGAACAAGTATCCGCTTCCCAGGATCAACGATCTGTATGACCAGCTCGCTGGATCCTCAGTCTTTTCCAAGATGGATTTGAGGTTGGGCTACCATCAAATCAAAATCAGAAACGGGGACATTCCCAAAACGGCCTTTGTTACTCGTTATGGCCAATACGAGTACACCGTTATGTCCTTCGGTTTAACCAATGCCCCAGCCACCTTCTCTCGGTTAATGAACTCGGTCTTCATGGAGTATTTGGATAAATTCGTCATAGTTTACCTCGATGACATACTCATCTACTCCAAGAATGAAGAGGAACATGCCAAACATCTAAGGCTGGTATTGACGAAACTTCGAGAGCATCGCCTTTATGCCAAATTCTCCAAGTGTGAATTTTGGTTGCCAGAAGTGACCTATCTAGGCCATGTAATCTCTGGTAAGGGTATTGCTGTCAATCCCGAGCGAGTTCAAGCCGTCCTTGATTGGACTCCACCTGAGACGGTCAAGCAAGTTCGGAGCTTCCTTGGCTTAGCGAGCTATTGCCACCGCTTCGTCGAGAATTTCTCCAAGGTTGCTAAACCTCTAACTAAACTCCTCAAGAAAGATAAAAAGTTCGAGTGGACCCCACAGTGCGAGTTCAGCTTTCAGGAACTGAAAAGACGCCTGACATCTGCTCCCATACTGGTACCACCAGATTTCTCCAAGGACTTTATTATCTATTGCGACGCCTCGCGACAAGGACTAGGTTGCATACTCATGCAAGATCGTCAGGTAATTGCCTATTCTTCACGGCAATTACACCCACATGAGGAAAATTATCCCACACATGATCTAGAGCTTGCAGCTGTAGTCCGTGCACTTAAAACTTGGTGACATTACCTCCTCGGTAATCATTGTGAGATCTTCACCGATCACCAAAGTTTGAAATATATCTTCACCCAACCGGATTTGAATCTTAGGCAACAACGTTGGGTCGAGTTGATCTCGGATTACGACTTAGGAATAACTTACACCCCGGGCAAAGCCAATGTCATGGCTGATGCGCTAAGTCGTAAATCTTATTGTAACAACCTGATGTTACAACAAAGTCAACCACTTCTCCATGAGGAATTTCGTAAGCTTAATCTTCACATTGTTCCTCGAGGATTCCTATCCACCCTGGTGGCGAAGCCTAACCTTACGGATCAAATTATAACTGCCCAGAAACGTGATAAGGGCATATCCCAGATTAAGGAAAACATCGCTAGCGGAGTTGCTAAATGTTTTTCCATGGATGAGCGAGGTGTTGTCTTCTTCGAGAACCGCTTGGTGGTTCCCAAGAAACAACATTTACGCCAGTTTATTCTTAAGGAAGCTCATGACTCCCCTCTCACCATTCATCCCGGTAGTACCAAGATGTATCAAGACCTACGCCAGAGGTTTTGGTGGACTAGGATGAAGAGAGAAATTGCTCAATATATTGCTAGCTACGACGTCTGTCGTCGTGTTAAAGCAGAGCATCAACGGCCTGCTGGCACCCTTCAACCTTTGGCTATTCCTGAGAGGAAATGGGATAAAATTAGTATGGATTTCATTACTGGGTTTCCCAGGACCAAGAGAGGGAATAATGCCATCTTCGTCGTGATCGACCGTCTTTCCAAAGTAGCCCATTTCCTACCTGTTCGTGAGAGTATCACCGCTAGCCAGCTAGCTGAATTATACATCTCCCGAATAGTGTCGCTTCATGGTGTCCCATTGGAAATTAACTCAGACCGTGGGAGTCTCTTCACGATTTTGGGAAAGTTTCCAAAATGCTATGGGAACTCGTCTCTCTTTTAGCACCGCCTTCCATCCTCAATCAAGTGGTCAAGTAGAGCGAGTCAATCAAATTTTGGAGGATATGCTCCGAGCTTCTGTCATCTCATTCGGAATGGGTTGGGAGAAATGCCTTCCATTCATGGAGTTTGCCTATAACAATAGTTATCAAGCTAGCTTGGGAAAAGCTCCTTTCGAAGTTCTCTATGGATGAAAATGTCGAACGCCTCTTAACTGGTCAGAAACCGGGGAAAGACAACTCTTTGGCCCGGATATGATTCAGGAAGCAGAAGAGTAGGTTCGTGTTATTCGTGAGAAATTGAAAACAGCCCAATCTCGTCAAAAGAGCCAATATGATCGTAAACATAAGCTCATGACTTATGACTTCGGCGAGAAGGCTTACCTTCGGGTTACTCTGTTAAACGGAACCCATCGTTTCAGTATCAAAGGCAAATTGGCTCCTCGTTACATTGGACCCTTTCACATTCTTGCCAAACGAGGAGAAGTTGCCTACCAATTGGAACTACCTTCGCATCTTTCCAGAGTTCATGATGTCTTCCACGTTTCTCAACTCAGGCGTTGCTTCGCGGATCCTATCCGTGGAGTGGACCACGAAACGCTTGATCTACAAGATAACCTCTCATATCGGGAATATCCCGTTCATATCCTTGATCAAGCCGAGCGTACCACTCGACGCCATAATATCAAGTTTCTCAAAGTTCAATGGTCACACCATTCCGAAAAGGAAGCCACTTGGGAAAGGGAGGATCGTCTTTGACTCGAGTTCCCCACCTTCTTCCCGGAGGATCCTAAATCTCGGGACGAGATTCTTTTAGTGGGGGTGAGTTGTCACATTCCTGCTTTTAGTCATGCATTAGGGTTGGATGAACTTGTGCATCATGTTTAAATTTCTCTTAAACTTGAAATGCGGCCTAATCAACCCCAACACCCCCCCTGAAAATGCTAATTTCCAACAATTGGAATTTCAATGAACCCAAAATGCCCTTCATAAAAGCACACCATTTTTGGTCTTAACTAAAACCTCTGCCAAAATGGTCTTGCAATTTATGGAGCCATTCTGGATTTTTTGAACAAGCCATAAGTATTTGAATTTGGGCATTTTAAATGCTATAAATATTTTAAAGTGCTCAAATAATCTTGGAAGCATTTTTAGGCAGTTGAGAATATTCCCAAATGTGTCTCTGAATATGTCCAGAGTTTTTGGAAATGAAATACTATTTATTCTATTTCAATACACATAGCAGGAAATAAATAAAAGCAAACATAAAGACAAAGAGAGTTAGAGGACTTACCTGTCGCCTTGCCTGGCCCAGCTCGGCCCAGCCCACTGGCTCTCGCTAGTCGTCCTCCTCCTCTCGCCAGGAGGACGAGAGGCGCATGGCCGGCACCCGCGGCCACACGCTGGCCACCTCCTGCTTCTCCCGACACCCCGGAAGAGTCTACGAGTGCCACGCACTCCCCCTCGTTCCCCTCTCATTCTCCCCACTCTCCCCGTGCCCCTCTCCCTCCTCTGGCTCTCTCCCCATCCCCTGCCGGGCGCAGGCGTCGCCGCCGACAAGCACCACCGCGGCCACCGCCTCTCCCTCTTCTCTCTGACCGGCCCAGAAGCCCTGCCTCATCGCCCTCGTCCTCTCCGCCGTGCCATGCCGCCCCGGATGCCCCCAAACGTCATCACCTTGGTCGTCTTCTACCCCGAGCAACCGAGATTGCCGGCAATGCCCCGACGTCATCCGACCTCCCCCGAGCCCACTAAGACGCGTTCTCCAACTGCCGTGAGCTCCTCTACCGAACCCCTCGCTCCCTGCCGTCTATTTCCTCCTCTAGCCTTACTAACCACCGCGGCCGAAGCTCGCCGCCGCCACCGCACGTCGCCGTCGTGGCCACAGCCATGTTGGGTCGCAACCAAGCACGCCATCGTCTTCAACACACTCGTAGGAGCCCGTAGCACCCCCGCACGCCCCTCGCCATGCCTGCTAGCGACTAGTTCGACCTCGCCCGAACTCCGGCAGCCGCAACGCTCGTCGCCGCCGTCGTTTCCGGCCACCCCAGCTCCACCCACTACCACCACTCGATGCGGCTCACTCCCCGCATCATGTAGATGGTCTCCGCCGTCCTTTTGGTCGCAGGAGTGCAAAACCCCCGCTGCTCCGCCGCGTCTGGCCTCGCCGGCGGCTAAACGCCGACGAGTTTGACCCCGTGTGGGCCCAGGTTGACCTCCCCTGAGTCTCTGACACGTGGGACCGCCCAGCTAATTAACTTAGATTAGCACTAATCAAAAATTAGTTAGTTAATTAACTACTGACACGTGGGTCCCACTGGTCAGGTTTGACCTGGACCGGCCCGTTGACCCCTGACGTCACTCTGACGCAATGCTGATGCAGTAAATCCTTTTCTGGATTATTCTTTAATAGGAAATTCCAGAAAATAGCCAAAACTTCTAAAAATCATAGAAAATCAACCATAGCTCAAAATCAAACAATTTATATATGAAAAATGATCAGAAAAATTCAATCTATCCATCTGTAATGGTTTCATGCATGACAAAACAAGATAACCTTGCTGTTTAAGCAAAATAAGATAATGCACTAATAAGGCTATGTTAAATGAACTAACATTTGAATCTTTGATTCAAATGAGTTCATTCCTTTCTGTTTTAGCTTGCATTAGGCCAAGACACATTCATTTTGCCATGTCATAGCATGCATCATATTGTTGCATATTGTCATGTGTTGATTGTGTTCGGTGTGTCTTTCGTGGTAGGTTCTGCCTCCGAGGATAACCCCGAGTATCCGTCTGAAGGGCAGTACCCTACTACCACTACATCAGGCAAGCAACCCATTGATCATTCCGATACAAACCCATGTTCTCGCTTCTGCTCTTGTTTACTGCATTAAGACAACGCGATTCAAACTGCTGTGTGCTATGGTAGTTGAACCCTTATCCTCTCCATGACCTGTCATTGCCACAGTAACTAGATGAAACCCACTAGCATGTGTAGGAGTTGATTGAGCCATGTATGTGTTTCCTACCTTGCTATGCCTGCTATGCTTAGAGTTGTGTCAGGTCTGGTTCATCTGGGTGATGGGCTAGAGTGAAATGATTATGTCGGTAATGTGAGGGATGTGTTGAACATGGTAAAGGTATCGATCAGAGGCCATGTAGGAGTACATGGTGGGTTGTTTCATTGAGGCCGTCCATAAGAACTGAGATCTGTATGCATGATTTAAGATTCAGCTACTACCACACATTGGGCCCTGAAATATGACCCTGCTCAACTTACTGACCCCTCTCATCCTCTGTCCAGGAGTTGCAACTAGTTTCTTGTGTT
This sequence comes from Triticum dicoccoides, assembly GCF_002162155.2. Lineage (NCBI taxonomy): Eukaryota > Viridiplantae > Streptophyta > Magnoliopsida > Poales > Poaceae > Triticum > Triticum dicoccoides. The sequence continues at coordinate 392,141,388 of NC_041390.1, read as the reverse complement.
TGTAGGTTATGTGTTGGCGGCCGTGCGTAGCGCTGACCCTAGGGGTGGGCTATGATGCGATAGATACACCGTGGCAAGGTGTATCGAGTCGCCCGTTTGGTGTCTCGGGAACCCTGCACACATCGTTTGGGGCCGTTGAGGACACCCCGGCCGGATCTCCTTGCGCATGGAACCTGAATAGGCGATAAACCTGGACTAGAGACTTGTGCGATTAGTCAGGTCATGGTCTACACCCACGCCGGTTTTCGCTTGAAGTCTGCCGAGCACATGTCGTGTGCAGACGCTAAGTGGTGGAAACATGTGTGATGAAGTACACCCCTACAGGGTATAAATCTATTCGAATAGACGCGTCCACAGTAAAGGATTACTTGTTTGCCTATACAGTTCATAGACAAGTTAATGGATACTACTAAAAGACTCAAGATAAGTGTGAGTACCGAGGATGGCCCTCTCATAGGATGACGAGGGAGGATCCCCGGTGGAGTATTGTGTTGGTGAGTAGTGGACTCGTGTGCGAAAACTATTTTACTAGTGGAGTCTCGTAGGATAGCTTAGCCAAGAGTCAAAGCTGGCTTGCTGCAATAACTCCACCACCTTCTTGAGAATGAGCATGTATAGTAGGTTCTGATGTAAGACTTGCTGAGTATCTTTGTACTCATGTTTGCTTAATTACTGTTTTCAGACGACAACACCGTCCCCTCCGACGGGTTTTATGTAGATATCGACGTAGATGAGTGACTTGCCACCCAGGTGGTGATCATGGCCATGGAGGGCCCTATGTAGATAGACAGGCTTCGAGAAGCCTTCTTTCTTTCTAGTGTGTGTACTCAGACTATTTGTTTCCGCATGTGCTTGTATGCTTGTATGACTTGAGTGTCGGGTCATGTGACCCCTACCTGTATGAACATGTTATGTATGGCTCTCTGGAGCCTTTAAATAAAGTACTTGAGTTGTAGAGTTTTGTTGTGATGCCATGTTGTATTTGCACATATCGAGCATATTGTGTGTATGATTGAAATGCTTGGTATGTGTGGGATCCGACAATCTAGTTGTTTATCCTTGGCAGCCTTTCTTATGGGGAAATGTAGTCTAGTGTTCCTCGAGCCATAGTAGTCCGCTATAGCCCGGTTCACCGGAGTCCTGCTAGCCCAGCACTACTGCTTAGGACACTTGACTGGCCGGCATGTGTTTCACTTCGTTCCTATGTCTGTCCCTCCGGGGAAATGTCACGCGGTGACATCCGGAGTCCTGCCTAGCCTGCTACAGCCCGGGTTCACCGGAGTCCTGTTAGCCCAGTGCTACAGCCCGGATTCACACGCTGATGACCGACATGCTCGATGTGATTCACGTATGCCTGTCTCCATAGGTCTGTGCCGCTTTGGGTTCAAGACTAGCCATGTCGGCCCGGGTTCTCTGTCATATGGATGCTAGCGACACTATCATATACGTGAGCCAAAAGGCGCAAACGGTCCCGGGCCATGGTAAGGCGACACCCGTGGGGATACCGTGCGTGAGGCCGGAATGTGATATGAGGTGTTACCGGGTAGATCGATGTGACTTGGAATCGGGGTCCTAACAAGGGGGGGGGGGTTAAAATTGCTGGAGGAGTTTTATTCAAAGTGAACTGTCAACGGGTTCCCATAACACCCAACCGCGTAAGGAACACAAAATCAAGGAACATAACACCGGTATGACGGAAACTAGGGCGGCAAGAGTGGAACGAAACACCAGGCATAAGGCTGAGCCTTCCACCCTTTACCAAGTATATAGATGCATTAAAGTAAGCAAGATATAACAATGATATCCCAACAAAAACCATGTTCCACCAAGGAACAAACTTCATCTTCACCTGCAGCTAGCAACGTTGTAAGAGGGGTTGAGCAAAGCGGTAACATAGAAAGACAACGGTTTGCTAGGAAAGGTGGGTTAGAGGCTTGACATGGCAGTAGGGGAGGCATGATATAGCAAGTGGTAGGTATCGCGGCATAGCAAAAGAGCGAACAACTAGCAAGCAAAGATAGAAGTGATTTCGAGGGTATGGTCATCTTGCCTGCAAAGTTCTCAGAGTTGTCGAAAGCTTGATCTTCGTTAGTGTACTCAACAGGTTCCTCGATCACGTACTCGTCTCCCTGCTCTACCCAAAGCAAGAACACAAGCAAAAGGACCAACAATCAATCATGGTGCAATGCATAATCAACATGATGCAAAACATGACATGATATGCGAGATGTGATATGCAAAGCATATGCATGCTCCAGAAGGAAAAGATTGATCAAGGCATAAACTTGGCAAACCAAGTGTGCCACTGGAAAGATGAGATGATTTCGGTTTAAATCGATATAAAGATCCCCGGTATCGGATGCACGTTTTGCAAATGGCAAGCAAAACAAGAATGGCACAATTCTGGATTAACAACATGATGTCATCTAGAATGCAACGAGAAACTAAGCTACTACACTCCAACGTAGCAACAAAGCACATGGCAGTGATGTACTCAAGATGCTTGACAAAACATGAACAATGAGCTACGGCTAAAACACACAAGAGCAGGTTCAACCAAGCATGGAAAAAGTGCTAAAGATATCAGCTTCACAAACAGTGAAAATACTAACATGCCAGGAATAACATCAGGAAGCCATGTTTAGAGCAAGCAAACAACATGCTACATGAACATATCATAGCAAAACAAGGGATGAAACGAATCTACTAAATGCATAGAACAAAAGTACTTTACTGATCATGAGCAAAAAGGCACATAAGATACGATGGCACCCATGTAAACATAGCAAGTTTTATTAACAGTTTCAAACTTAGCAGAAAACAGAGCATGGCATAAACAGAATTATGAAGGCATCTTTGCGAGCTCAAATCAATCACCACAAGGCATTTCATGACAAGACAAGCATAGCAACAGCAAGATGGCATGTTCATGAAGCTAACCATGGCAAGAGAAAGTGCATAGCATGCATGGATCAACTACAACAACCATGGCAAAATTGATTAACATGTAAACAATCTGCCAGGAACATTTTATAGCAAAAGTAGAGCAAGATTGGGACATGATAGGGCACTCCATAATTGCAAACAGGGGCATGGATGGATATAGCATAACCATATGTCCAAATCATCCTTACTGAAGATACTCAAAACAAGCATGGATCTCACTGTAGCATCAAGTTTACATGGCATAAAAATAACAGCAGGGAAAAGACAACAAAATCCGAAGTCCTTGAAATCAGCAATATCACGAAGGCTACTTTGCATGCTTGTGCTAGTCACTACATTGATCACAAAAATACATGGCAAGCACCCCTGTAAATATGGTGTGGCATAGATCAAAACACATGTAGAGCTCATGCCCATATGATGCACACAACAAATGTGACAAAAATGACAAATCACCTAAAACTGATAAGTAACAGGAGGAAACATTTTATAGCACTCTTGCATCAATTATTTGGGCATCAAGATGGACTCAAACAAGCATGGCACAATGGTATGCAATGAAGAGCATCTCCCAATGAACATTTTGATATATCATTCGCATGAAACGGAGCTACGGTCATGGAGTTATGATGCAATGAACATGGGCTTAAAAATTAGCAGAAAAAGGACTTCGACGAAAAATCGGGTCAACCTCCTCAGATCCAGATCTGGCGCTGAGTTCGAGAATCGCCGGAGATCACAGCGGTGGCCGGAAACTTCATCGGAGCAGGCCGGAGAGGGACGAGGCAGACGCCGACAGGCTCGAGGGCGACGGAGAAGGATGAGGACGGAGGAGATCGGCGACAGGGGGGCACCCGCGGGGTCGGCCTGGTGCGGCGGCCCGACACCGCATGGTGGCACGGCTCCCCGGAGCCGGGCGGCGAGGCGGTGGCAGCATGCTGGAGAGGGGAGGCGTAGGGGCGTGGACGGCGGACGGGAGGAGCGGCCGGGCGACGCGGGCTTCGGGGGCCTGCAGTGAGTTCGGGCGGGCCGGCGGCGGTGGGCGGTGGCATTGCCACGTGGCGTGCAGCGATTGGTGCGGGCGGCAGCGGCGACTTTGTCCGATGTGGCCGGACGTGTCCGGTGGTGGCGGCGGAAGTTTTGCTAGGGTTTGGACCCAGATTTGGACGGGGAGAGCACGCATTTATAGGTAGGAGGAGGTAGGAGTGTCCAAAAGAGGTGTAGTTTTCGGCCACGCGATCCTGATCTGACGATGGAGGACATGGAAGAGGTTTGGAAGGGTAATTGGGCCCTTTTGGAGGGGTGTTAGGCTGCAACACACATGAGGCCTTTACGGTACCTCCGTTAACTGTTGGAGTATCAAACGGACTCCAAATGGAACGAAACTTGACACGCGGTCTACCAGTGGTGTACCAAGGCTACTTGGGAAATCTTGGTCCATTCCGAGAACGTTTAACACCCGTTCACAAAAAGAGACAAGAGGGGTGCGCCGGTGCATGTAGGAGTGTCGGATTGCAAAACGGACAACGGGGATAATGCTCGGATGCATGAGACGAACACCTATGCAAATGCGATGCACATGATGACATGATATGAAATGCATGACATGGAAAAAATGCAAAACGAAGACAAAACCCAACCACGAAGGGAAACTCATATCGCATCTCCGGACAAGGCAAGAGTCGGAGTTACAAATATGGGAAGTTGCATCCGGGGCGTTACATCACGCGGCTGGGCAGAGGAGAAAGAAGCCTAAAACGAAAGGTAAGTCTCCATTATCGCTTCTCGTTGATGCAACTTTGGATTTTTGTGGTTGTTTATCCCTTGACTTTAGTGAGTGTTCATATCGTGAAAACCCTCATGCGATGGAACCTTGGTTAGTTTCTATGATCGCTCCATCATCCTGTCCTGAGCCACGCTCGCAGGTCGAGAGGCTGCTTCAAGAGCTACCTAGGAAAAACCTGTCAGGACGCATCCATGCCAAAATGACCGTTAAGGGCCAGACCCTTACGACAATCGTGGCAATATGATACCGGCAGGCATCCAGAAGCATATATAGGATTGGATCATATGAACACAAACATATATAGCTCAAAGGGATAAACACGCATTTAAAAATTTAACAGAAGATATCCGTTCCATGCGAACGCTAGAGACAAAGAGGCTAAACACAGAAGTACACTCCGTGTTTCATTATAGGGCAATGTAGGAGCAACAGCGGCCTGATACTTGGTCTGATGGCCAGGTGGAGAAGTTCAAACGTGAAGGACCCTATTGGCCCGGGGAGCGGCCTTCTCCTTGGCGGCTGTGATGTCGGCACCCGCTGGCGGCTTCTTGAATCCTTGTCAAGGTCGAGGTCCGGGTGGCGGGAGACAATGTTGCTCAAGACCATGAAGAGGGCGTCGCGGGAAAGCTTCTAGGACTCGGTCACAAAACGCTCGGCCCTCCCCTCTTCATGCACCTTCAGCTTCTCGGTCAACTCATTGAAGAAGAGTCCCAGCCTTGTGCTCCTCGACCCTCCTCAAAATGTACGCCACCTCCACAAAGAAGGTGCGTTTATACATTCCAGTCTCAACCCTGGTGGCCTTCTCCACCAGAGTATTCGACCATTGGAGCTCTTCATCTAGAATGGGTAGCTGCTAGGTGCTCGCTACCCCTTCGGCATTGTAGTCCGACATCCACTTCAGTATCTGGTCCTGGGCAGAACTAATGCTCAGGGGGATGAGCGTGGGCGGCGGAGTGAGCGACGGCTTGAGGCGGCGGAGGCGGACTCCGGCGAGAAATTGTGACGAGGAGAGGCGACGAGAGTAGGGGCTTTAAGGGGGAATCGGATGAGGGGCGAGAGGTATATATACGGGAGGGTGCTTGGAGAAGGGGGCGAGGGGATTCGTGATCCCGACAAGATCGGGATTCCGGCAGCGGCGGCGCGACTTGGCATGGGGAGGAAGAAGAAGACGCGGGCGGGGCGATCGGGAAGTGGGACCCAGCGGTCAACGGCACAGGGCGAGCGAGGAGGGAGCGGGCGACCGAGGCGAAGGGGCTCCGGGCGTGCGCGTGGCTGGTGGGCCAGCCTGGCGCGTAGATGGGCCGAGAGAGAGAGAGAGAGAGAGAGAGAGAGAGAAGGGTACGTGGGCCTCGGTCCGTCGGCTTCGGCCATTTTTCTCTTTTTAAAAAAAATTTAGCACTGACAAGAAAACTAAAAAAAGAAAAACAATAAGACTTTTATATAGACATATTATATACCAAAATTTTCATAATAAAATTTCCTAAAACATGAACGTATTTTCATAGGCAAGAAAAATCCTCAAAAAAATTAAATAAAGGAAACAATACTACTGTTGCAATAAAACCCAACAAAAATCATTTTTAAAATACCAAAATGATTTCAAATTTATTTTCTCCTAATTTTTTATCGAAGGGAATCATTTTACCCATATTTCCATTTATTTATTTTTAGGAGAAAAATAATTTGAATAAAAGGCAAATAACTCCTAAATTGATAGTGGGTTCCAAAATAATTCCAAATGACTTTCAATTTGATTCTTTGTAACTTCCAACTCATATTTCATATAATTGAAGAAGTCATTTTATCTTCTCTCATGAAAATCATTGAGTTGCATAAAGTTTCGAATTTGAAATATTTTCAGATGGAATTCAAATCTTTTCAAACCCCTTTTCATTTCTTTGAATGGAAGAAGTCATATCATCTTCACTCTAGGGTTTTTGTGATGAAATGAATTTGAATTCCTAGGGATCGAAATGCAAGGTGAAAGTTTTGGGAAAGTCATTTCATTCCCTCTCATTAAACTCTCAAAAGTTTCAAATTTCACTCACTTTTAGTCAATCAATCAAGCATTCAATCAAACAAACAAACACAAATATTTATTTAATATAACATTCCAAAATTTAGAATTTTGGGATGTTACAAACCTACCACACTTAAAATGAATCTCATCCTCAAGATTCGAAGAGGCTAGAAAGAAAAGGTTAGGGTTTGGGGGTCTTCCAGCAAATCCATTGATCGGTATGGTCTAGTGTGCTACCATACTTGAAAACAATGCTATGGTTTTGACGAAATTAATGTACTCCATCCTTTCGATTGACGATGTCGGTCTTCTCATATTCTCTGAAATAACTCTTTTGCCGGTGCTCTCCCAGTAGGGCATGACCTTTTTCTCAACATCTTGTGTCCTCTCAATCCTGGTGAGGTTCTTCTGAAGAGTGGATCTTCATATCTGACATGTCTATCGTCAATACTAAGAAACTATCGGAACCTCCTGGCGGTCAACAATTTATGGCTTCTCCTGCAGGAAAAATGGCCGGGGTTGAATCTCACCGTATATCCTACGATTGGTATAGGTTGCTTGTAAAGGGTTCCACCATCCTACCATTCTATGGTTTTATGGCTTGACGTGTCGACCCACTTCTAAGGTTTTCAAGGCTCTCTAATTTTCCATCAACATATGATAGTTCATGATAGAAGTCTCCGGTATGGGGGCCAATCCATCCCGTACTTGAACCATTACTACATATGCAGACATCGAATCACGTATTCTAACACTTGGGCATACTCACAAGCATTGCGGAATTTCTCTTGTCGACGAACTGAGTTCGAATAAATCCATTGTTTTATGCAAGCTGAACAAGATATCTAATGTTTCTTCACAACTCTCGGGTTTTTATATCCTCCTAAAAATGTCAGCTGATTAACTCAGAGTTTTCTTCCAAAATATCTTCCTTCAGTAAGAGTGTGCTTGCTTCTTATTAACTCCTGGGCCTGTGGGTTATGGCCCACTTCAACTCTTGTACAAATTTAACTCATCCTTTCGAGGATTATCATTTCGTATTCCAACATTATATCTCCTTTAAGTCCAATAGTACTTCTTCCTTCATACCCTTGTGGTGACGATCATACAAAACTCCAACTTATTTGGTCCAGCTCCCTTCTATGGACCGTCATGAATAACACATTTCTTTCTTCATTGATCCTATGGCTTTACGGAGTACTACCACACCTAAAATGAAATGCACTAGTTTATCTATAAATCATATTATTTTCATATCAAATCTTTTATTACATCCTTAACCATTTTTCGTAAATCCAAATTCCAAAAAGTACTTTATTACAAACACTGCCACCCACATAGTTTGCTATGGTCATACATTACTTCCAACTTTATTCATTTCTCCTCCTTGAGGATTCTTCAGTCCCACTGGAATTGTGCGACATGCGCCTTGAAATCTTCAATCTTCTATTTCATCGTGGTGGCCTTGAGCTTCATTGCCATCATCTCTGCATGCACTTCTCTTAGGTATTCCTGAGTATAACGGAGTATTGCTTCAAGTATTTCTCCGATCTGGCGTATGGCTTCCATGGCTGCTTCACGAACAACGTCGAAGAAATTTGCTTGTGGTACACGTGAGATGAAAAAGTACTGCCCCATCATCGTTGGGCAAACTCCTTTTATACGGTGGAGGTGTACCTCCACATACCAAAGTTCCACTCCCTTTTGCATGAAGGGGTAGCCTTTGTAGACTACATCTCCTTCAAGGTGAATATGCTTCATCATGTCCTTCAGGATCTTCGGGTAATCATGATCACTTGTCAGGGTCATGATCGTTTCCGGGCCCTTAAGGAAAGTCTCATAAAGGGTCGTCATCTGCAGTTGTAAAACAAAAACGGTGCTCAGAATAAGGTACATATCTCCTTGGGTAAACATTCATATCATCCCTACAAAACTTCAAACTCAATTTCCAACATCCAGTTTATGCATCACAACTCATTTTCTTCCATGTTCACCCAGAATATTAATTTCCAAGATAAAACATAACAACTCCTTAAAGCCTTTCAGCATATGACATATCAACTTTATTTAGTCATGAATAATTACAATCTCTGAGTAATCTATTACATAACTCAACCCCGCATTCTCATGAAAAGTGTTTTCCGTACTACCCTTATTACTGATATCAACATCTCCATCATCTCAGCTCCAGCTTTCTCATGATTTGAACAATCCCTAGCAAAATGTCCTGCTTCCTTGCAACGAAAACAAATAACTTTCGGCATGTCTCGAGGCTTCTTGGTGATGGTGCCTGCTCCTTGAGTTCCTTGCTTCATTTCGAGACCATCATTGGCATAATGCCCGACGTCCTTACATTCAAAACAGGTAATATGACTCTTGTCCCTCTTTGCAGAAATTGGGTTGTTCTAATGGTGTCTTTGTTTTCTCTTCCTGGTTTTCTTCATTCTGATCAAACGTTTTATTTCCTGTGGATCAAACTCCACTGCTTCTGTCGGGAAATATCCTAGATACTCTTTTCTTTCCTTGGTGCAATACTGTGAAAAATGTCCTTCTTCTCCACATGAATAACAAGCATTGGAGTAAAATCTGTTGAGGCTTTCTCCATCAGGGTCTTCAACACTTTCCTTCATCACAGGTTCCTTCATAACTTCTTGGAGGGCTTCTTTCATTCCTTCTTCCTGCTTCTGAATAGTTTGTTGCACCGTGGGGTAAATGTGACACTGAGCTGGGTAGTGGGTGGTTCCTTCACACAAGAAACAAGTCACCTGACTAGTTGGGCGTTCCTCAGCTAGGTGTTTCTCCTCACAATGAGGGCATCCATCCTTGTGTTCCTTCTGGGTGTGTCCTATTTCTCTGCAAATCTTGCAGGCACAATGTTTATTTCTTGGGGTATCATGGTGCTCCCGGATAAGACGGGATCTTATCAGAGTCCTCTTGAATTCTTCCCAAGTCCTTGCTCCATTCCATCCCTGTATAGCTTGATGCATCTGCCACCATGTTGCAACACTTCCTTCAAAGTACTGAAGAGCGTACGATACTTCATTCTTCCTTGAAACCAAATTGCTCCCGAAATGATTCTCCATGTTCTGAATCCATAGCTCTGCCTCCGACTGGGTTTTCGGTCCAGAGAATACCAGTCCAACTTCATTCATCATCTACTGGGTCCACGGGTTTTAGGATGAGATAAGATAGAGGTGGGGAGGGATACACATAATACAAACAATAGTTTTGAAGAAACTAGTTTTATTTTGTGGCTATCAGAAAAACATCAACAAATGATAGCTCACAAATCATCGCATCTAATGTAAGTGTATAACAAGGGTTTGGTCCTCTAACGGTCAAATAATTCTTCTGATTCTTCAAGTCGTCGGAGTCTTCAACTGGTGTAGCTTCAACTCTTCTAATGCATGGTCAAATCTTGTTTACTCTGAAATGGTCATTGGTTGTCTGATATCTTGTCCTTCTTGGAGCGGCTTCAGTTGATCCTCCGTGTGGTCAAAAGGGAAAGGGGTATATTCTAACTATTTTAGGTAGGAGAGGATATTTGATAAAATCAGAAAAGATGAGAAGTAATGGATTCTTTTGAAAATAAAGTTTTAGAGATTTCCTGTCCTAGGAGCTTTCCAGTTTCTAGGGTCACATCCTACAATCAACATGTGCTCTGATACCATATCTGTAGCGACCCGACCTTAGACGGTCAAGCCTCTGTGTATCTATGCCATCCCTGGATCAGTATGCTGGCACACATAGTACATCAATGTATATATCAAAGGGCAATCACATGTATAAATAATGTAAAACTGATATATACCTTATAAGTCTCAGCGGAAACAACAACGGGTGTGGAGTCCCATCAACGCCATTAGCAAGTTGAGTGTAGACCGTAACCCTGTACCGTACTCTTACTCGTCGGAAGAAACATATCAGCAACATGAGACGTTGCAGCCGTGTAGGTCAGTACATTGAATGTACCGGCAAGATCACAACATGAGAAAGCAGATGATAATACTATTCTATATGCAATATGGCTTTGTGGCTCTGTGTCTGATGTTTTTGTGTAAAAACTGGTTTTATTTTCCCTCCAACAAAGGAATATCAGGAGTCTGTACTATGGAGTTTTCTATCATGACATGGTTCCGCCAACCGATGTCTCATACCCAAATCATCATAAGTTGCCCACAATTATGTTATTAGTACGGTGTTGAGAGTTCCGAGATAGATCCAAGTCCAGAGGCTCAAATTGTCTGTAACCGGGGACACGGCTAATCGATTAGGTTTTAACCCTCTGCAGAGGTTTTTACACTTTACCCGCAAGATTCGATCCCTCTCTTTACATTCTCGCACTTCAGGGTGTTTGAGAACAAGATGACCGAAACATGGTCTTCAGAAGAGTTCCTCTGACCACTGTCCGGTGCTCATCCAATCCTACCATAGTTCTACATTTGCTAGCACCGTCCTAGCCAGAGTCACAACTAAGGTCAACCAAGCCAGAGCCCATAGTGACTTGCGGTTGCACAGGTAAGCTTCCGGGCATGAAGTATTCTTCCGTCTCTTTGAGTCTGGGTGAAGCTTTCCGCAAGATGTCATGGCGCTTCTCCATGCATCCTGGCCAACCACTGTTTTCTCCAGGGTGTCCGTCAACCGTCCTTCACCTAGTAGTGTGTATTGAATTCTTGTCTCGAGTCTCGAAATCTTGAGGAGTCCTAAAGATGCAGTCCTTGCCGGTGCCATCATGAAGTTGTCGCCATTGACGTAGAGTCCTCCTTCTTCACACCACTCTCATGCACTCATACCAAACCTCGTCTACTATAGCGTATCATTAAAACTATATAACGTCCCAGGTTTGGTAACAGGGAGATGGGTTTCTACGTCATGCATTCTACTCAACTACAAGATTCAATAACACTACTGGAGGGATTGTTGAAAGGGTGCTACTACATGCAAATAAACATAGGTACAGAAAACATGGTCAAAGCTTGCCTGGTATTACTTGATGAAGATAATAACACTCTCGGAATCTTTGATAAACTATTCGTCACTTAGAGAAAATTTATATAGTCAAACATTATACTCACATAAGTAATAATCCTAGCAAACAATACTAGCAATCAAAATAACAACCAAAAAGCAATAAATAAAACAATAATGAAGTCAAAGAAAACCAAATAGAATTCAAAAAAAAAACTTCAAGAAAGCAAGGGAGAAACCAACTCATACAATAACAAACAACACTCATAGCAACACCAAATTACTCTAATAATTATTTCTACAACAAAGAAAATATAATTCTAATGAAACAACAGAAAATAATTTACTAAAGCATTCACTAGCAAAAAGAACTAGTATAAAAACTATTATAACTATCTAGTTAACACCAGAACAACTATAACAACTAGAAAACACTAAGACAATAGTAAATAATAATTTATGAAAACTTATTTTACTTCTAAATAACAGAACCAATAACAACATATATTGAAGTGGCAAAAAGAAATACATTAAAACTAATAAAACTATTTGCATCAACTATCACTATGAACTAAACAAACAAATAATAAAACAGTAGCTAAACACTAATAAATAACTACAAAAGTTTATCTACTGTAGTCTAACGGAAACATATGACAACATGTAAAAATCTACAAAAATAATTAAAAACACTAATTATATTACTAAAACAACTACATAAGCAAAACAATACTATTTTCGCAATAAACCTAATTAAAATAAACTAAAAATAAATAACTATAAGCTACTAGATAGACAAAACAATAACAAAACAGTAGCAAAAAGAATCAATCAAAAATATTTCGTAAAACTCAAGATACAGCCAAAATAGTGTTTTGAATAAATTTCATCAAATTCAATTTTAAACTACTCAAATTTGAAATCCAATGGTACGAACAGAAACTTCAACAAATTTTGAATTTAATGCAAAAATAATCTCTCAATTTGGATCTAAAACATAAAAGTTATAACCAGTCTAAAACAGAAACTATGCTGAAACTAAAACAGAAAAAAACACTACGATCGGTCAAAGGCCATGTGGCGCTACGTGGCTGGACTAAAGCAGTGGCCAAAAAGAGCTAGCGGATGGACGACCTAACCGTAACAGAATGGTTTGGGGCAAAAAAAGATCTAATCTAATGCGTCTGACGCAGATCTAACGATGGAGTGGGAGTGGAGAGCTTACCGCGGTGGTCGACAGCGGCGTGGGATTTGGGCGTCGTCGGCGAGGCGTCTCCGATGGTCGGCGGCGTCGAAAAAGGCCACAGGTAGGTGCAGCAGCGCGTGGCAGCCCCAACGGTGGTCATGGCGTCGGCAGAGGTGGTCGGAGACGGGCAGCGGCGAGTGTGAGGCGGAGACGGCGCTCAGTGGTCATCGGTGTTGGTCCTACGGCGGTCCTCCGGCGAAAAAAGGGAACCTGGCGACACGGTAGAGGGTGGCGTGGCTGTTGGTGGTGTTGGGAGAGGTCGGGGGTGATCATGGGCGGTGGAGTGAGGGACGACGTGAGGCGGCCGAGGCCGACTCTGGCAAGAAATTGCGACGGGGAGAGGCGACGGGAGTAGGGGCTTTAAGAGGGAATCAGACAAGGGGCGAGAGGTAACTATAGGGGAGGGTGCTTAGAGAAGGGGCGAGGGGATTCGTGATGCTGAGAAGATTAGGATTCCGGCGGCGGCGGCGCGACTTGGTGTGGGGAGGAAGAAGAAGACGCGGGCGGGGTGATCGGGCAGTGGGACCCAGCGGTCAGCGGCACAGGGCGAGCGAGGAGGGAGCAGGTGACCGAGGCGAAGGGGCTCCGGGCGTGCGCGTGGCTGCTGGGCCAGCCTGGCGCGTAGATGGGAAAGAGAGAGAGAAAGAGAGAGAGAGAGAGAGAGAGAGAGAGAGAGAGAGAGAGGGGTACGTGGGCCTCGGTCCGTCGGCTTCGGCCATTTTTCTCTCTTTTTTTAAAAAATAAGCACAAACAAGAAAACTAAAAAAAAATAAAAACAATAAGATTTTTATTTAGACATATTATATACCAAAATTTTTAGAATAAAATTTCCTAAAACATAAACATATTTTCATAGGCAAGAAAAATCCTCAAAAAAATTAAATAAAGGAAACAATACTACTGTTGCAATAAAACCCAACAAAAATCATTTTTAAAATACCAAAATGATTTCAAATTTATTTTCTTCTAATTTTTCATCGAAGGGAATCATTTTACCCATATTTCCATTTATTTATTTTTAGGAGAAAAATAATTTGAATAAAAGGAAAATAACTCCTAAATTGAAAGTGGGTTCAAAAATAATTCCAAATGACTTTCAATTTGATTGTTTGTAACTTCCAACTCATATTTCATATAATTGAAGAAGTCATTTTATCTTCTCTCATGAAAATCATTGAGTTGCATAAAGTTTCGAATTTGAAATATTTTCAGATGGAATTCAAATCTTTTCAAACCCCTTTTCATTTTTTGAATGGAAGAAGTCATATCATCTTCACTATAGGGTTTTCGTGATGAAATGAATTTGAATTCCTAGGCATCAAAATGCAAGGTGAAAGTTTTGGGAAAGTCATTTCATTCCCTCTCATCAAACTCTCAAAAGTTTCAAATTTCACTCACTTTCAGTCAATCAATCAAGCATTCAATCAAACAAACAAACACAAATATTTATTTAATTTAACATTCCAAAATTTAGAATTTTGGGATGTTACATGAAAATTAAGGGATATTAAAGCCTCCTTTTAATAGGGTACCAGAACAAATCATTAACACTTAGTGAATACATGAACTCCTCAAACTATGGTCATCACCGCGAGTGGTCCCGATTATTGTAACTTCGGGGTTACCGGATCATAACACATAGTAGGTGACTGTTGACTTGCAAAATAGGATCAAGAACTCACATATATTCATGAAAACATAATAGGTTCAGATCTGAAATCATGGCACTCGGGCCCTAGTGACAAGCATTAAGCATAGCAAAGTCATAGCAACACCAATCTTAGAACATAATGGATACTAGGGATCAAACCCTAATAAAACTAACTTGATTACATGATAAATCTCATCCAACCCATCACCGTCCAGCAAGCCTACGATGGAATTACTCACGCACGGTGGTGATCATCATGAAATTGGTGATGAAGGAAGGTTGATGATGATGATGGCGATGGATTCCCCTGTCCGAAGCCCCGAATAGACTCCAAATCAGCCCCCCCCCCCGAGAGAGATTAGGGCTTGGTGGCGGCTCCGTATCGTAAAATGCAATGAATCCTTCTCTTTGATTTTTTCCCCGAACATGAATATATAAAGTTGGAGTTGACGTCGGTGGAGCCTGCGGGGGCCCACGAGGCAGGGGGCACGCCCCAGTGGGGGGCGGGGTGCGCTGCACCCTTGTGGACATGGCGTGAGCCCCTTGGTGTTGATTCTTTTGCCAGTATTTTTTATAAATTCTAAAATGTGTCTCCGTTGATTTTTTGGTCGTTCCGAGAACTTTTATTTCTGCACAAAAATAACACCATGGCAATTCTGCTAAAAACAACGTCAGTCCGGGATAGTTCCATTCAAATTATGCAAGTTAGAGTCCAAAACAAGGTCAAAAGTGTTTGGAAAAGTAGATACGATGGAGACGTATCAACTCCCCCAAGCTTAAAACTTTCCTTGTCCTCAAGCAATTCAGTTGACAAACTGAAAGTGATAAAGAAAAACTTTTACAAACACTGTTTGATCTTGTTGTTGTAAATATGTAAAGCCAACATTCAAGTTTTCAGCAAAGATTATTAACCAACCATATTCTCAATAACATTTAGGTCTCATGTTTACTCATATCAATGTCATAATCAACTAGCGAGCAATAATAACAAATCTCGGATGACAACACTTTCTCAACACAATCATAATATGATATAACAAGATGGTATCTCGCTAGCCCTTTCTGAGACCACCAAACATAAATGTAGAGCACCTCTGAATCTCAAGGACTGACTAAACATTGCAATTCATTGTAAAATAGATCCAGTCACAATCATACTCAATGTAAATTAATAGTAATGCATGCACATGACAGCGGTGCTCTCCAACTGGTGCTTTTTAATAAGAGGATGATGACTCAACATAAAAGTAAATAGATAGGCCCTTTTCAGAGGAAAGCAGGGATTTGTAGAGGTGCCAGAGCTCGAGTTTTGAAACAAAGATAAATAGTATTTTGAGTGGCATACTTTCATTGTCAACAGAACAACCAAGAGATCTCGGTATCTTCCATGCTACACACATTATAGGCGGTTCCCAAATAGAATGGTAAAGTTTATACTCCCTCACCACCAACAAACATCAATCCATGGCTTGTCCGAAACAACGGGTGCCTCCAACTAACAACAATCCTCGGGGAGTTTTGTTTGCAATTATTTTGATTTGAGCATGGGACTGGGCATCCTGGTTACCAGCCATTTCTCATGAATGATGAACGGAGTCCACTCATCTTGAGAATAACCCACCTAGCATGGAACATATAGACAACCCTAGTTGATACATGAGCTATTCGAGCGTACAAAATAGAATTTCATTTGAAGGTTTAGAGTTTGGCACATACAAATTTACTTGGGACGGCAGGTAGATACTTCTTATAGGAAGGTATGGTGGACTCATCTGGAATAACTTTGGGGTTTATGGAAGTGAATGCACAAGAAGTATTCCCGCTTAGTACAAGTGAAGGCTAGAAAGAGACTAGGAAGTGACCAACTAGAGAGTGACAACAGTCATGAACATGCATTAATATTAATAAACACTGAGTGCAAGCATGAGTAGGATATAATTCACCATGAACATAAATATCGTGGAGGCTATGTCGATTTTGTTTCAACTACATGCGTGAACATGTGCCAAGTCAAGCGACTTGAATCGTTCAAAGGAGGATACCACCCTATCATACCACATCACAACCATTTTAATAGCATGTTGGCATGCAAGGTAAACTATTATAAACTCCTAGCTAATTAAGCATGGCATGAGCAACTATAATCTCTAATTGTTATTTCAAACATGTTTCATTCATAATAGACTAAATCAAGAACGATGAACTAATCATATTTACAAAAACAAGATAGGTCGAGTTCATACCAGCTTTTATCATCTCAATCAGTCCATCATATATCGTCATTATTGCCTTTCACTTGCACGACCGAACGATGTGGATAATAATAATAGTGCACGTGCATTGGACTAAGTTGGAATCTACGAGCATTTAATACAAGGGAGAATACATGGTAATATGGGCGCTTGGTTAGATCAACAATAATGCATATGAGAGCCACTCAACATTTTTATCATGGTCTTCTCCTCTCGACCCCCAAAGAAAAGAAAAGAAATAAAACTATTTACACGGGAAAATTCCCAACAAGCAAATGAAGAACGAGAAATATTTTTGGGTTTCTTTTAATTACTAGTACTACATGCATGGAAAGTAAACTAGCTAAAAGTAACAACTAATTTTTTTGGTTTTTATTAGGTTTTTTCAAACACACAAGAAGAAGGCTAAAAAAGAAAATAAACCAGCATGGATAGTACAATGAAAAAGTATGAGCACCGACAACTGGAATGAGTGTGCGAACATGAATGTAATGTCGGTGACAAAAACGTCCTCCCCCAAGCTTAGGCTTTTGGCCTAAGTTGGTCCATGGCCACTGTTGGCCCGGTGGATATCCAAAGTTGTAGTTGGGGTCGTACTGAGATGCAGTAGCTACTGCCTAACGAGCTGCAGCTTGGAGGTGAGCTGCCTCCGTCCTCCTCTCATATTCGTTCCCTTCCTCCCTGGTTATAACATATCTCCTTTTTGCCTGAAAGTCAAAGAAAGTAGGAGCAGGGAGAGCAACACGGACAGTACGTTGTCTGTCAAAGATTAGTCGGTACTAGAGGAACTGTTCATTCCTCTCAACAAAGTGATGGCGAACCATAGCATTATAATCTAGATAAGCAGGAGGTAATTCCATATCATTTGCATGTATGGGTATATTAAGATAATTAACTACACGAGTTGCATAAATTCCACCAAACAAACCTCCACTTACACTGTTGTGATGCAACCTTCGTGCAACAATGGCCCCCAAGTTATATTGTTTATCACCTAATACCGCACTCTTGAGGACACTAAGATCTGGAACACACATGTGATAAGCCTCGTCTTTACCGTTAATGCATCTACCAATGAAGAGAGCAAAATAATGTATGGAAGGGAAATGAATGCTCCCTATGGTAGCTTGTGTGATCTCTCTAGATTCCCCCACAGTAATACTAGCAAGAAAGTCTTTATATTCAGATTTGCGAGGTTCACTAACATTGCCCCAGTGCAGGAGTTTATCATAAAGATCTTCTAGGTCCATGGTATATGATTTATCATAAAGATCAAATAAAACAGTGCAAGAATTGCGTGAGGATGTAAATTTAAACCTTCTCACAAAGGAATTAGTTAGATAGCGGTATTGCCGGCACTTATCTGACACGAAGCCCTCAACATTAGTGTTATGCACATATGCATCAAATTCATCCTTTATGCCTCCCTGGACCATAAACTCCTCTGACGGGCATTCACAAGGCCGCACTTGAGCTTCCCTCTGTGGTTCATCGTCCGGCTCATGTATCACGAGCCTTCGTTCTTGCTTCCTTGAGGAACCACCTTGTTACACTTTCCTAAACATTTTTCTTCCTTAGAAAAATTTCTGAAATTTTTAATGACACAAAATAAAAGTGAATCAAACTCAACAAGATTGATAGCAACTACTCCTACAAGTGCCCAGAGGCCATATCATGCATTAAAACTACTTTTGACCACATAAATTTGACATGCAAGCTCAAGAACATGGTCAGCTAAGCAGCAAAAATTTGCAATAAATAAAGCACTAGAACAAAAACTAATTGGACCATTGGAGGAGTCACATACCAAAGAACAATCCCCCAAAGCAGGTTTGTGAATGGAGCTTTGAGCAAGGAGATAGAAAATGGCAGCAAGATGAGCTAGAACACGGGTTTGAGCTGTGGGATGATTTTTTCTGGAGGAAGACGAAGTGTGTGGGCGCTGGAATAAGTGGAGGGGCCCCATGTGGGGTCCATGAGGCAGGGGGCGTGTCCTAGGGGGGTGGGCGCACCCTGGACCCTCGTGGCCTGGTGGTGTGGCCCCATGGTGTGTTCTCAGTGCCAATAATTCTTAAATATTCTACAAAAAAATCATATTTCATTTTCAGGACATTTGGAGAACTTTTATTTTCAGGGTATTTTTTATTGCAAGGATAATTCAGAAAACAGACAGAAAATACTATTTTTTCTTTATTTAATCTAAATAACAGAAAGTAAAAGGACGGTATAAAGAGTTGTGCTTTCTAACTTCATCCATCTCATGCTCATCAAAAGGAATCCACTAACAAGGCTGATCAAGTCTTGTTAACAAACTCTTTCCGAATAACATGAAACCGGAGAATTTTCGAATAACACTAAGTTACCTCAACGGGGATATGCATGTCCCCAACAATAAGAATATCATATTTTTTCTGGACAGTAGGAAGAGGGAATTCAAAACCTCCAATAGTGATCGTTGAAAATTTTCCAATAGAATTAATACTGTTGACTTGAGGTTGTTTCCTCGGAAAGTGTACCGTATGCTCATTACCATTAACATGAAAAATGACATTACCTTTGTTGCAATCAATAATAGCCCCTGCAGTATTCAAAAAGGGTCTACCAAGGATAATCGACATACTATCGTCCTCGGGGATGTCAAGAATAATAATGTCTGTTAAAATATTAACGTTTGCAACCACAACAGGTACATCCTCACAAATACCAACATTTATAGCAGTTGATTTATCAGCCATTTGCAAAGATATTTCAGTAGGTGTCAACTTATTCAAATCAAGTCTACGATATAAAGAGAGAGGCATAACACTAACACTGGCTCCAAGATCACATAAAGCATTTTTAACATAGTTTCTTTTAATGGAGCATGGTATAGTTGGTACTCCCGGATCTCCTAATTTCTTTGGTATTCCACCTTTAAAATTATGATTGGCAAGCATGGTGGCAATTTTAGCTTATGATATCTTCCGTTTATTTGTAACAATATCTTTCATATACTTAGCATAAGGATTCATTTTAAGCATATCAGTCAAATGCATACGCAAAAAGATAGGTCTAATCATTTCAGCAAAGCGCTCAAAATCCTCATCATCCTTTTTCTTGGATGGTTTAGGAGGAAAAGGCATGGGTTTCTGAACCCATGGTTCTCTTTCTTTACCGTGCTTCCTAGTAACGAAGTCTCTCTTATCATAATGTTGATTCTTTGATTGTGGGTTATCAAGATCAACCACAGGTTCAATCCCTACATCATTGTTATTGCTAGGTTGAGCATCAACATGAACATCATCATTAATATTACCACTAGGTTCGTGTTCATTACTTGATTGTGTTTCATTATCGGAAATAGAAATATCATTGGGATTCTCAGGTGTGTCAACAACAGGTTCACTAGAATCATGCAAAGTCCTATCCTTTTCTTTTTCTTCCTCTTAGAAGGTCTAGGTGCATCAACATTAGTTCTCTGAGAATCTTGCTCAACTCTCTTAGGGTGGCCCTCCGGATACAAAGGTTCCTGAGTCATTTTACCCACTCTACTCACAGCTCTAACAACATTATCATTTTTCTTATTATTTAATTCATTGAGCAAATCATCTTGTGCTTTGAGCACGTGTTCTACTTGAGTGGTAACCATAGAAGCATGTTTACTAATAAGTTTAAGTTCACCTTTAACTACAGACATATAATCACTAAAGTGTTCAATCATATAAGCATTACGTTTTAATTGTCTACCAACATAAACATTGAAGTTTTCTTGTTT
The DNA here is from genome assembly GCF_002162155.2 of Triticum dicoccoides. Classification (NCBI taxonomy): domain Eukaryota; kingdom Viridiplantae; phylum Streptophyta; class Magnoliopsida; order Poales; family Poaceae; genus Triticum; species Triticum dicoccoides. Next base: position 392,120,765 of record NC_041390.1, on the reverse strand, counting down.
AACAATAAAATTATCAAACTCATCCAAGCATTGGCTAGCAGACTTATAACGAGGGATATCACCTTCATTAAATCTATAGAGAGAATTTACCTTTACTACCTGTGTTGGGTTATCAAGACCATGCATTTATTCAATAGGTGGTAAATTCTTAACATCTTTAGCTTTAATACCCTTTTCTTTCATAGATTTTTGCCTCTTACATATCTTTAGGACTGAGAAATAGAATACCCATTTTCTTTGGAGTTGGTTCAGGAAGTGTCCAATCATTATCATTGCTCAACATATTATTCAATGGAAATTCAGCTTGATCAACAGTTCTTTCCCTGAAAACACAACCATCACAACTATCCAGGTGATCTCTGGAAGCATCGGTTAGTCCATTATAAAAGATATCAAGTAATCGGAGAAGCCTCCCCCAAGCTTGTGGGAGACTCTCTTCTTCAATTTGCACAAAAATATATATTTCCCTTAAGTCAACTTGTTTCTTATGAGCGGGGAAATATTTAGCAGAGAAGTAATAAATCATTCCTAGGGACTACGCACACAACCAGGATCAAGAGAATTAAACCATGCTTTAGCATCACCCTTTAATGAGAATGGAAATAACGTAAGGATATAGTAGTAACGATTTTTTCCTCATTAGTAAATAGGGTGGCCATATCATTCAATTTGGTATGATGTGCCACAACAATTTCAGATTCATAACCATAAAAAGGATCAGATTCAACCAAAGTAATTATCTCAGGATCGACAGAAAAATCATAATCCTTATCAGAAATATAGATAGGTGAAGTACCAAAAGCAGGGTCATATTTCATTCTAGCATTCATAGATTTTTCTTTCAGCTTAGCTAATAGTTTCTTAAGATCATATCTATCTTTGCAAGCAAAAAGGTCTCTAGCGGTTTCTTCATACATAACATAGCCCTCAGGCACATCAGGAAATTCATATCTAGGGGGAGAATCTTCATCATCACTTTCATCAATACTATCAGTTTCAACAGTTTCATTCTCTCTAACTCTAGCAAGTTGTTCATCAAAAAATTCACCTAGTGGCACAATATTCTCAAGCATAGAAGTAGTTTCATCATAAGCATAATGTATAGCATAAGTGGCATCATCAATAACATGCGACATATTAGAATCAATAGTAGGTGTAGGTGTTGCAAGCTTACTCAAAACAGAAGGTGAATCAAGTGCAGAGCTAGATGGCAGTTCCTTACCTCCCCTCGTAGTTAAGGAAAAAAATCTTGGTTCTTTCATCTTTCAAGTTCCTCATAGTGATCAACCGATATAAATCCCAAGTGACTCAAAGAATAGAGCTATGTTCCCCTGCAATGGTGCTAGAAAATAGTCTTGATAACCCACAAGTATAGGGGATCGCAACAATTTTTGAGGGTAGAGTATTCAACCCAAATTTATTGATTCGACACAAGGGGAGCCAAAGAATATTCTCAAGTATTAATAGTTGAATTGTCAATTCAACCGCACATGAAAGACTTAATATCTGCAGCAAAGTATTTAGTAGCAAAGTAATGTGGAAGTAGCGATAACGGTGGTAAAAGTAACAGTAGTAGTTTTTGTAGTGATTGTAACAGTGGCAACGGAAAGTCAGTAAGAAAAGATCAATATGTGAAAAGCCCGTAGGCAATGGATCAGTGATGGACAATTATGTCGGATACGATTCCTCATGCAACAGTTATAACATAGGGTGACACAGAACTAACTCCAGTTCATCAATGTAATGTAGGCATGTATTCCGGACATAGTCATACGTGCTTACGGAAAAGAACTTGCATGACATATTTTGTCCTACCCTCCCATGGCATCGGCGTCCTACTGGAAACTAAGGATACTAAGGCCTCCTTGAGGGAGTCCTGGATTAGGGGGTGTTCGGGTAGCCGGACTATACCTTCAGCCGGACTCCTGGACTATGAAGATACAAGATTGAAGACTTCGTCCCGTGTCCGGATGGGACTTTCCTTGGCGTGGAAGGCAAGCTTGGCGATGCGGATATTCAAGATCTCCTACCATTGTAACCGACTCTGTGTAACCCTAACCCTATCCGGTGTCTATATAAACCGGAGGGTTGTAGTCCATAGGCAATCAACTCCATACACAACAATCATACCATAGGATAGCTTCTAGGGTTTAGCCTCCTTGATCTCGTGGTAGATCTACTCTTGTACTACCCATATCATCAATATTAATCAAGCAGGAGTAGGGTATTACCTCCATCGAGAGGGCCCGAACCTGGGTAAAAAACATCGTGTCCCTTGTCTCCTGTTACCATCCGGCCTAGACGCACAGTTCAGGATCCCCTACCCGAGATCCGCCGGTTTTGACACCGACATTGGTGCTTTCATTGAGAGTTCCTCTGTGTCGTCGCTGTTAGGCCCGATGGCTCCTTTGATCATCAACAATGATACGCTCCAGGGTGAGACTTTTCTCCCCGGACAGATCTTCGTCTTTGGCGGCTTCGCTCTGCGGGCCAATTCGCTCGGCCACCTAGAGCAGATCGAAAGCTACGCCCCTAGCCATCAGGTCAGGTTTGGAAGCCTAAACTACACGGGTGACATCCACGGGGACTTGATCTTCGACGGATTCGAGCCACTGCCAAGCGCGCCGCACTGTCTCGATGGGCATGATATAGCTCTGCCGCCGAATAGCGCCTTGGAGGCCACACACGCATCGGCTTCGACCATTGATTCGGAGCCTACTGCGCCGATCGAGGATCAGCGGTTGGACGCTGCCTTAGGGGCTGCGATCTCAGAGGCGATCGGGCCGAACTCCAGCCCCGCACTCCGCATGGCTTGTGACTCCGAGGAGCCGGATTCCTCTCCGAACTCCGAGCCCCCCGCGCCCCTGCCAATCGAATCTGATTGGGCGCCGATAATGGAGTTCACCGCCGCGGACATCTTTCAGCACTCGCCCTTCAGCGACATACTGGATTCTCTAAAGTCTCTCTCATTATCAGGAGAGCCCTGGCCGGACTACGGTCAGTGAGGGTGGAATACGGACGATGAGGAAATTCAAAGCCCACCCACCACCCACTTTGTAGCCACTGTCAACGATCTAACCAACATGCTTGAGTTCAGCTCCGAAGACATCGACGGCATGGACGACGATGTAGGAGACGAACAGGAACCAGCACCTGTAGAGCGCTGGAGGGCCACCTCATCATATGACATATATATGGTGGATATTCCAAAAGATGGAGATGGCGATGGAACAGTGGGGGATGACGCCCCCAAGAAACAGCCAAAGCGCCGGCATCAGCGGCGCCGCTCTAAATCCCGCCAAAGCAAAAACGGTGATTCCGGCACGGGAGATAATACTACCCCGGATAGCGCCGAAGAAGACCCACCTCAACAAGATTCGGCACAAGAAGATGGAGAAGCCAGCCCTCATGAGAGAGCGGCAGACCAAGAGGTCGAGGATGATAACTATACGCCTCCCTCCGAAGACGAGGCAAGCCTCGATGACGACGAATTCGTCATACCATCAGACCCTGCCGAACAAGAGCGTTTTAAATGCAGGCTTTTAGCCACGGCAAGCAGCCTCAAGAAAAAGCAGCAACAGCTCAGAGCCGCCCAAGATTTGCTAGCTGACAGATGGACTGAAGTCCTTGCGCCCGAAGAGTATGAACTCGAACGCCCCTCCAAGAGTTACCCGAAGCACATGCTGCTACCCTGATCAGAGGAGGAAGCACCTACATCACCAGCGCACGACATGGCAGACCGGCCACCTCGCGGCCGCGACAGAGAGGCCTCTCGGCCCTCCACCCAAGCCATGCCCCGACACCACTCAACTAAGGCATGGGAAAATGCGCCCGACCTACGAGACATACTGGAGGATAAGGCAAGACAAACAAGATCGATCTACGGATCGCGCAGGCGCCCTACGGCATGTGACAATGATCCTCACTCCGGATACAACAAATCCGGCCGGGCTGAACACAACAGACATAGCTCTTTCGAGCTGCGTCGTGATATAGCCCAGTACAAAGGCGCCGCACACCCGCTATGCTTCACGAATGAAGTAATGGATCATAAAGTCCCAGAGGGTTTCAAACCTATAAACATCGAATCATACGATGGCACAATAGACCCGGCAGTATGGATCGAGGATTATCTCCTTCACATCCACATGGCACGCGGCGATGATCTACACGCCATCAAATACCTCCCGCTCAAACTTAAAGGACCGGCCCGGCATTGGCTTAACAGCTTGCCAGCAGACTCAATCGGTTCTTGGGAGGACCTGGAAGCCGCATTCCTCGACAACTTCCAGGGCACTTACGTGCGACCGCCGGATGCCGACGACTTAAGCCACATAATTCAGCAGCCAGAATAATCGGCCAGACAATTCTGGACACGGTTCCTAACAAAGAAAAACCAGATAGTCGATTGTCCGGACGCAGAGGCTCTAGCAGCCTTCAAGCATAACATCCGCGACAAGTGGCTTGCCCGGCACCTGGGACAGGAAAAGCCGAAATCCATGGCAGCCTCACGACACTCATGACCCGCTTTTGGATGGGAGAAGACAGCTGGCTAGCTCGCAGTAACAACTTATCAAAGAACCCTGGTAATTCGGATACCAAGGACAAAAGTGGCAGGACACGTCGGAATAAGCAAAAACGCCGCGTTAACAGCGACATCAATGAAGACACGACAGTCTATGCCGGATTCAAAGGCTATAAATCCGGTCAGCGAAAAAAGCCATTCAAAAAGAATACTCAGGGCCCGTCCAGTTTGGACCGAATACTCGATCGCTTGTGCCAGATACATGGCACCCCCGAAAGGCCAGCCAATCACACTAACAGGGATTGCTGGGTGTTCAAGCAGGCAGGCAAGTTAAGGGCCGAAAACAGAGACAAGGGGCTGCACAACGACGACGAGGAGCCCAAGCCGCCGAACAACAATGGACAGAAGGGCTTTCCCCCACAAGTGCGGACCGTGAACATGATATACGCAACCCACATTCCCAAGCGGGAGCGGAAGCGTGCGCTACGGGACGTATGCGCGATAGAGCCAGTCGCCCCAAAGTTCAACCCATGGTCCTCCTGCCCGATCACTTTTGATCGAAGGGACCATCCCACTAGCATCCTTCATGGCGGCTTCGCCGCATTGGTTCTCGACCCAATCATCGTCGGATTTCACCTCACAAGAGTCCTCATGGACGGCGGCAGTAGCCTGAACCTACTTTATCAGGATACAGTGCGGAAAATGGGCATAGATCCCTCAAGGATTAAGCCCACAAGAACAACCTTTAAAGGCGTTATACCAGGTGTAGAAGCCAACTGTACAGGCTCAGTAAAACTTGACGTGGTCTTCGGATCCCCGGACAATTTCCGAAGCGAAGAGTTAATCTTCGATATAGTCTCGTTTCGCAGTGGCTATCACGCCCTGCTCGGACGAACTGCATTCGCAAAGTTCAATGCGGTGCCGCACTACGCATATCTCAAGCTCAAGATGCCAGGCCCTCGAGGAGTAATTACGGTCAACGGAAACACCGAACGCTCCCTCCGTACGGAGGAGCATACGGCGGCTCTCGCAGCGGAGGTACAAAGTAGCCTTCTCAGGCAATTCTCCAGTCCGGCCATTAAAAAGCCAGACACTATCAAGCGCGCCCGGAGTAACCTACAACAGGACCGCCTGGCACACTCTGAGCAAGCGTAGCAATGCGGCCCCAACCCCAGCTTTCGCGACATAGCGAAACCAGTACCTCGCGTACATAACTACGCCCTTGAAATACCATGGGCACAGGGGAAGGGGCACAATAATGGCACGCCCAAAATACGGCTTAAAACGTACTAGGGGCTGCCGGATTCTTTTTTTAATTTTTTCTTACTTTCAGGACTCCATACTTTGGACGACCTGTTCGGCAATTTGACTGCCGCACAAACGATGCAAGATCCAGGGAGGCAGACAAGCCATGCCGCATTATGGAACTCCCAGGTGGTCTCTGTTACGAGCGGTATACCTGTTTTAAATACAATTCCACGGCCTGCCCCTGGTCAGGACGTACTGGACAATCCAATATATTTTGCTTGTCGCACTACTTGTACCATTCGGCTTTGATAAATAGTCTCTCTATAAACAATGTATAGTTTTTTGTCTATTTTTTGCATTATCTTCTTTTCACATATATGTTTATTAAATGACATGTTGCACCCGTACACTGTGGTACGACAAGTACGCTAGGGGCTTCAGTACCCTTTAATATGGCATGAGAAGTCCGTACACTTTCACAAGTGCGGCAGCCCGAACTTATAGCACTATATGCATCGGCTCCGAATCATGATTTGGGTCAATAGTTGGGTTTGCCCGGCTCCTATGTTGTGGTGCCTTACGTTCCGCTATATCGGCTAAGGTAGCACTAGGAGAACCACTGCGATTGTGCCCCGGTTGAGCTGGGTTAAGCACCTCAGTGGAGAAAGCTAAAACTGACTGTCATGATGAGGCAAGAGACCGGTCGCTGTTCGAGAGGTTTTTTGAGCCCCTAAAGGCTTATGCCGCTTTGAGCGAGGAGCTGGATAACCCCGACCAAGGCGTGGATAGCGCCCCGAACTCGGTCTTCCGAACTAGGGGCTTCGCCGAAATTTAAAATTATAAAGTTCTATGGCTAAGTGAGAGTGTTCAAGCATTATAGTCCGATTGCCTGGTTCGTTGTGCTGAGCGCCTCCCTCGAAGGACCCAACTATGGGAAAAAGAGTGCTCAGGTTTATCCCGAACACCCCAGCACTAGTGGCATGGGGGAAGAAGCCGACGACTGGCCATCTCTCAATTTTTTTGGTAAACGGCCGCACAGAAAATAATATTTTAAATTCAACAAGCATTGCTTAGCGCCTATGAACAAGTTTTCAGCGCACAGGATAAACACGAGTGAGTTCATTCAAAAATTACATCTTTGGTACATTCATCCGCCACAAGGCGGGCACACGCAAGAACATCCTTATAGTAGTTCTTGGGCTTGCGATGCTCCTTCCCCGGCGGCGGCCCGTCCCTCACAAGCTTCTCACCATCCAGCTTATCCCAGTGCACCTTTGCATGGGCAAGGGTCCTACGGGCTCCTTCGATGCAGACGGACCGCTTAATGACCTCGAGCCTTGGACAGGCCTCCACCAGCCGCCGCACCAGCCCGAAGTAGCTCCCAGGCAGGGCCTCTCCGGGCCACAGCCGAACTATGAAGCCCTTCATGGCCTGTTCGGCCGCCTTGTGGAGCTCGACCAGCTGTTTCAGCTGGTCGCTCAAGGGCACAGGGTATCCGGCCTCAGCATACTGAGACCAGAACACCTTCTCCGTCGAGCTGCCCTCTTCAGCTCGGTAGAATGCGGCGGCGTCGGATACGCTGCGGGGAAGATCTGCGAATGCCCCTGGAGAGCTCCGGATTCAGGTAAGTAACAAGTAGTTCACTTTTATATTTCTGCTTTGCATAAAGAATGCCTTACCCGCTGCAATCTTCTTCATCTCCTCCAACTCTTCGAGGGCCTTTTGGGCTTCGGCCTTGGCAGACTTGGCAGTCCCCAGGGCCGCCGCGAGCTCGGATGCTCGCGTCTTTGACTCAAGCTCCAAACTCTCATGTTTTTTCATGAGAGCCTGAAGCTCTTGCTCCACCTCGCCGACCTGGGCCTCAAGTTTCTCTTGCTCGGTGCACTTCACGGCCGCTCTCTTTCCGACCTCGGACAGCGCCTGCTTGAGGGTCGCCACCTCAGTCGTGGCCCCTACAATAAGCAGTACAATCCTGTTATTTTTTGCAATCGCGCCTCTCTATAGGCACCTTTTCCTGTAAGGTATTTCTTACCTTCTTTCTCCTCGAGCTGCCGCTTGGCAAGGCCGAGCTCTTGCTCGGTCCGCTCGAGTCCCTGTTTCAGGGCACCCACCTCGGCAGTCAGTGCGGCGGTGGCTAGCAGCGAAGCCTGCATACGCATATTGACTCTTTGTTGTTAGACTCCTGCGAAATTTAATAGATCCTCTATTCGGCTTTTCTTTTCGAATGCCAAACAGAGCATCAGGGGCTACTGTCTATGCGGTAATATTTTTACATATTTTTACTTACCTCGAAGCCTGTTAGGAGGCTAGAGCAAGCTTCACTCAGTCCGCTCTTGGCGGACTGAACCTTCTGGATCACCGTACTCATAATAGTACGGTGCTCCTCGTCGATGGAGGCGCCGTCAAGCACCTCCAGCAGATTGTCCGGCACCTCCGGTTGGACGAAGGCCGCCAGCTCAGAAGACTTGCTCCTCTTGGAAGGAGTTCGCCTACCGCGGTCCGGAACTGTTGAAAATTCCGGCGCGGTGTCCGGCATAAAGCCGGACTTGGAGCCTTGGGGGGTCTTGTCCCCTTTACTCCTGGAGTCCGGGAGGTTGCCTTGCAGCTCCTCCAGGACCACCTCCTCCTGCCCCGGAGCTTGCCGCGATGCCACTTCGGCGTCATCCGCAGTGCGGGGGGAGACAGTGGGCGGAACTGAGTTCACGTCCGATGAATGCAGGGAGCCACTCGACGACTCGTTGAGTTCGTCCCGGGGCGGGCTGCATGATTATATTCGACATTAGGGAACGCTGTGCAACAAAGGAACATCATGAGTTACTCTGGTATCCGAACACTTACGATTTCGCTGGACGCCTGGCCCTGTTCGGCCACTCCTCTTGTCCTCGTCGGCGTTGGGGGCGTAGTCCGGCGGAGGGGTTTTCCTCTTCTTGGACCCTTCGGCCCCCCTTCTGGGACGGCCTTCCTCTTCTTTCCTCCCCCCGCTGGAGGGGGAGAGGTTTCTTCTTCCTCCTCCTCTCCAAGGGAGGAGTGCATCTCAGACTCGACGGATGACGAGTCCGACACCACCATATGCCGGGAACTCTTTTGAGTCCCCGTGGCCTTCTTGTTCTTGGCCTTCTTCTCCGGCACCACATAAGGCGCCGGAACCAGCAACTTTGCTAGTAGAGCTGGGGCTAGGTCTTCGGGCAGCGGAGCCGGACAGTTAATCAGTCCGGATATCGCCCGCCAAGCCTGTCAAAGGTAAGGGAGTTTAGATCCCGCATATAGTCAAACTATGAAAAAAGCTTAACATCCTGTAAAAGGTGAAGATAGCTTAATTCGCTAGCGTGATGCTGCGAGCTATATCCGCGGTCCTCGGAAGCAGATGCGGGAGCCTCAGCGCCCTTAAATAGCACCTTCCAGGCATCTTCGTACGTCATGTCGAAGAGCCTGCTAAGGGTTTGGTGCTACGCCTGGTCGAACTCCCACAGATTAAAATCCCGTTGTTGGCGTGGGAGGATTCGGCGGACGAGCATAACCTGGGTTACATTAACAAGCCGGATTGGCTTATTCACCAGGGACTGGATGCATGTTTGCAATCCGGTCACCTCCTTTTCGTCACCCTACGACAGGCCCTTCTCTTTCCAGGACATAAGCCGCATGGGGGGTCCGGATCGGAACTCGGGGGGAGCGATCCAGTTCGGATCGTATGGCTCGGTGATGTAAAACCACCTAGCTTGCCACCCCTTTAGGGTCTCTACGAAGGAGCCCTCGAACCACAGGACGTTGGCAATCTTGCTCGCCATGGCGCCTCCGCACTCCGCCTGGCTGCCGCACACCACCTTGGGCTTGACGTTGAAGGTGTTGAGCCAGAGGCCGAAATGGGGGCGGACGCGGAGGAAAGCCTCGCACACGACGATAAACGCCGAGATGTTGAGGATGAAGTTTGGGGCCAGATCGTGGAAATCCAGGCCGTAGTAGAACATGAGCCCCCGGACGAATGGGTGAAGTGGAAAACCCAGTCCGCGGAGGAAGTGGGGAAGGAATACTACCCTCTCGTGGGGCCTTGGGGTGGGGAGGAGCTGCCCTTCTCGGGAAGCCGGTGCGCGATGTCTTTGGACAAGTATCCGGCCTTCCTAAGCTTTTTGACGTCGCCCTCCGTGACGGAGGAGACCTTCCACTTGCCTCCCGCTCCGGACATCGCTGGAGAAGGTCAAGGTGGGAACTGCGGGCTTGGGCGCTGGAGCTCGAGAGCGCAGGAGATGGGTAGGCAAAGGAGGAAGAAGGCGTAGGTAAAAAGGGTGGATCCTTATCCCCTTATATGGGCAGATGCGGTTATGCGTCCCCACCTGCCTAATAAAACTCGCTTTCCTCCCAAGCGCCATGGTAAATGGCGCGGTTAGGGTTACCCACGTCCTTATTGATGAGAATCCCGTAAAAGGGGCACACGATCTCTGCTTTGACAAGACATGCCAAGGAAGTCGCCTCGCAAAACATGCTGAGGTGGAAAAGTAAAAACGATTCGAGTAAAGAACTTGGCCGTAGTGTGATAACGCACTGCGGAATATCTCAGTAGATTTGATTTGTGTTAATATTATTCTCTCTATGGCAATATGTGGAAACTTATTTTGCAGAGCCGGACACTACTCTTGGTGTTTACAATCTTCTATGAAGGACTTGGAGGAGGAACCCGCCTTGCAATGCCGAAGACAATTTGCGCGCCGGACTCGTCGTCATTGAAGCCTGGTTCAGGGGCTACTGAGGGAGTCCTGGATTAGGGGGTGTTCGGGTAGCCGGACTATACCTTCAGCCGGACTCCTGGACTATGAAGATACAAGATTGAAGACTTCGTCCCGTGTCCGGATGGGACTTTCCTTGGCGTGGAAGGCAAGCTTGGCGATGCGGATATTCAAGATCTCCTACCATTGTAACCGACTCTGTGTAACCCTAACCCTATCCGGTGTCTATATAAACCGGAGGGTTGTAATCCGTAGGCAATCAACTCCATACACAACAATCATACCATAGGCTAGCTTCTAGGGTTTAGCCTCCTTGATCTCGTGGTAGATCTACTCTTGTACTACCCATATCATCAATATTAATCAAGCAGGAGTAGGGTATTACCTCCATCGAGAGGGCCCGAACCTGGGTAAAAAACATCGTGTCCCTTGTCTCCTGTTACCATCCGGCCTAGACGCACAGTTCGGGACCCCCTACCCGAGATCCGCCGGTTTTGACACCGACACTCCTTTTAATAGAGTACCGAAACGAAGCATTAGCACTTGGTGAATACATGAACTCCTCAAACTATGGTCATCACCGGGAGTTGTCCCGATTATTGTCACTTCGGGGTTACCGGATCATAACACATAGTAGGTGACTATTGACTTGCAAAATAGGATCAAGAACTCACATATATTCATGAAAACATAATAGGTTCAGATCTGAAATCATGGCACTCGGGCCCTAGTGACTAGCATTAAGCATAGCAAAGTCATAGCAACATTAATCTTACAACATAATGGATACTAGGGATCAAACCCTAACAAAACTAACTCGATTACATGATAAATCTCATCCAACCCATCACCGTCCAGCAAGCCTACGATGGAATTACTCAAGCACGTCGGTGAGCATCATGAAATTGGTGATGGAGGAAGGTTGATGATGACGATGGCGACGGATTCACCTCTCCAGAGCCCCGAACAGACTCTAGATCAGCTCTCCCGAGAGAGATTAGGGCTTGGCGGCGACTCCATATCGTAAAATGCGATGAATCCTTCTCTCTGATTTTTTTCTTCTCGAACGTGAATATATAGAGTTGGAGTTGACGTCGGTGGAGCCTCAGGGGGCCCACGAGGCAGGGGGCGCCCCCAGGGGGGCGCCCTGCACCCTCGTGGACAGGGGTGTGGGCCACTGGTGTTGATTCTTTCGCCAGTATTTTTATAAATTCCAAAACGTGTCTCCGTTGATTTTTAGGTCATTCGAGAACTTTTATTTCTGCACAAAAATAACACCATGGCAATTCTGCTAAAAATAGCGTCAGTCCGGGTTAGTTCCATTCAAATCATGCAAGTTAGAGTCCAAAACAAGGTCAAAAGTGTTTGGAAAGGTAGATACGATGGAGACCTATCACGTGCGTAGCCACGACCGCCCTGAGGCGACCCCTGCCGGGCAAGTGTACTACACTCCACCACCACCTTTCCACCATCAATCCACCAAAGCCTCCTCGGGCGTGCCTAGAAAATATCTGCCCGCCTCGAGGGTTTTTCTGTTTCATAACACACTATTTTTATCTCCAGACCGTGTGCGATGCACTATAATCAAAATTTTCAATAGCCCGACATTTCAATCCCGCGTTTGACTCCCGCGTAGTAAAATTTTCAGTACCCGCGTCATTTCCTCAAACACCCTGCGCCCCCTCCACACACACACACACCAAAACCTCCTTAGGGCGCGCGCGCGCACACACACACACACACGCACACACACACACACACACACACACACCCTCCCTCTCTCGAAATCCTAACAAGGTCCTCACTACCGCTGCCGCGGCCGCAAGGCCTCCATTGTAAACATCGGCCGGTTTGCCCGTGCAGCTTACCCACCAATCTCCATACCCAGGCCGCCCTGAGTTTCTTAGATGACACCTGCCAAACGCCCCCTTTCCCACAGATCCCCATCCCCCACTCTAGAGCATTGCAGCCTAAGCCCGGCTACGCTTCCCGTGGAGCTCGAGGAGCGACTATCCCAAAAGAGGTGTATAGTGGTCTCTTCGCCCGACGTCGCTGACGACCATTACTGGCGGCAGGCACTCAAGCAGCAGGCTAGAGTATGTGGGCATGTGTCGTCCGCCGGCTACGACATCGAGGTCATTGATAGCGACGGCCTGAGGCGGGCTATGTCAAAGGTTAAGTGGCCCACCCCCAACCCCTCGGGTTCAACCGCCATCAATCTCATCCATGGCCCCGCCGTTGTTCTCCTCTCGGTCGCTGTCAACAATTTTCCATTCTACATCGCCATCGAGCCTCTTTTGTCATTTCTAAAGGACATGTTCTGCAATGCTGGCTTGGGATCCACAGCTTCCAAGTCAGACCTCATCGACGATGACCACGAGGAGGGCACCCTCTCTGGCTCTTCCAAGGGGAAAGAGCCCATCTGCTCTTCCAATGGGAAAGTGCCCGTCTGTGCCATCAGGGAGGGCACCCTACAGCCGTGCTCTTCCAAGGGGAAGGAGCCCATCTGCGACAACATGGAGTGCATCCAGGGTCTATGCTCTTCCCACGGGAACGAGCCCATCTGTGACAAGTTAGGAAACCATGATTTGTTTTGCCGTGCCTCTTCATAGGGGGAAACCCATGATTTGTTTGGTCGAGCCCCTTTTGTAGTGTAGTGAGAATATGTCCAGTTTTAATTGCTATATCTGGTTGTCTGCAATATGCCTTGTTCATTTTAGTTGTTCACAATGTGATGCTCTATATGTGCAATTATTTACTGCGCAGTACATTTCATCAATCCAGTTTTAAACATACCGATAGGAATGCATATATTTGCTTGTTGTTAAGCCTGTTATAGCTAGCATATGCCTCTTTTAGAGTTTTTTGATTGTTCGGTTGTTTGTAGTTAACATATGTCCAGTTTCAAATGCTATCTTTGGTTGTTCGTAGTATGCCTTGTTTATTCCAGTTATTCACAACGTGATGTTCTATATGTGCAAGTATGAACCTTGTGCTTAACATGCTTCTGGATGTAGCTACACATGACAATTTTGGGAACAACTGTTGTTTTCCATCGAGGATAGTTTCATCCCATGGCTTATATCTGCTCACTGTTCAGGATATCGGTAGCTGGTACCATATAGGCCGGCGGCTGATAAGGGACTAATCGGTGAATCGGACTTTTAACTGAATATATCTGCAACCCATTTATCGTTAGGTTAACTATGGCCATATGTAATATATCTGAGGCTACATAGCAACATGCACCGTACTTAATGTCTAAATATGCAATCCTAGGCTACATAGAAACAAGGAAGAGTGTTACATTAATGTTCTAATGATATCTAGATATACGTAGAAGACCAGAAGCAGCAACAACAACAACACAACCCTGTTTGGATACTCAACTTATCTAGAGGTTAGAATTAGTTTCTAGCTCATTACTAACCCTGAACTAACTCCATCCAAAGAGTTGTTTGGATGGCAGGGTTAGATTGACAATAAATGCACTAGGAGAACTAGCTCCAACCTCTTGGATTGGATAGTTATTTTTGGGTGGGTTATAGATGCAACTAGCTCAAACTAGCCCTCATGTTTAGATATACATTCGGGCTATTTGAGCCCGAACTAGCTCAAACTAACTGTAACCCCTGGATACAACAACAGTTAATCAGCCGATAATTTGTAAGAATGCACTAAACTCCTTCCGGCCCATAATATAAGATGATAATTCATCTAATATGTGAGTATATTGGATGTTATAAGATACTCCCTCCATTCCTAAATATTTATTTTTTAGAGATTTCAAATGGACTACCACATACAGATGTATATAGACATATTATAAAAGAGTGTTGTGCTACATCATTGTGCAATTGCTGTTTAGCTTCTAATATTAACTTGGTGCTATTAGGTACATATGTCATTGGTAAAGATCCGCGCTTCGACACTTTCTGCGTATGGGGGCAATGAGATATCGATAAACCAGCATCAAGTGAGGAAGCTGATAAAGATTGTTAGTAAAATGGGTCCAAAGATGGAAATTAAACTATTTGTTTATACTTTATCCAAGACAACAGCGAACTACACGATGGTAAGTAAGAACTCTACAGACTTCTTTTTACTTCCCATAATGAGTTGTGTTAGATGACAATGTCCGAATATTTTTCCTTTGTAGGGTTGCCAAAGCAGTTTACTCAAGATTACCTCTCAAACTACATGATTGGTGGGCACGCAAAGGTTAAAGTATTTCTACCAGAACACGATGATTATGTAGATGTTTTCATGAAGACCATGAAGGATGGGCAGTCGGCCATCACAAGGGGTTGGACTAGAGTCGTGCATGCCTTCTGCATGGAGGAGGGCACAATATGAGCATTTCGCTTCACCTTGTTCAGCAACCAGAATATATTTCTCCTCTTTCTTTACCATCTTTAATAGTACAAGTATACAACTGTGGTTCATCATTCTTTATTTGGTTCTTATGTAATTCTTGAACATATGTACCTATGAATCAAATAATGCATTGGTTGTTTGAACCTGATGGATATGAATAAAGATGTAGCATACATTCAAATTCATTCAAATTCAAATCCAAATCCGTTACAATTTGGAAAAGTGGCAATTAAATTAGGGTGAAATTACGCTCTCCGGGTTGTTAGGGCACACATGGTTGGTAAAACAAAAACGTTTGCGATAAGCACCATAATCCGAGACGGTTCACAAAGAGGAAACGTGTGCAAGCATGCACACAATTGCCATTTGCAAACCGTGTGCGATGTCAGACAATATCACAAACGATGCGGGCAAACTAAACGTTTGTGTTACACTGGTGCGCGTCGGTCCTAAACAAACGGTTTTTAACCCCTTTCCGCGACGGCATTTGGAACCGTCGCTAAGTGAGTGTGTGCGATAGGGTGTCCTTCCCACACGACCCAGAAATCATCGGGGATAGGCCCTCCTAGGACCCAGGCTAGGGCCGTGTGCGATCGGGCGAGGCATCGAAACCCAATCATTTCTGTAGGTATGTACATCCCACATGGTAATCTGAGAAAATCATTTCCGTAGGTATGTACGTCCCACACGGGGAATCCCAGAAAATCATTTCCGTTCGTATGTATATCACACATAGTCAATCCAAGGAATACGTTCCCGTTCTTATGTACATCCCACACAGTCAATCCAGGGAAAATGTTTTCGTTCGGATGTACATCCCACACGGTTTTATGTATACACTCGTGTGTGAAAGGTGTAACTATCACACACGGTCTACCTTGGTTAACTGTTTGCTTTCATTAACTACATCACACACGATTTGATGTAGAAAACTATGTGGCATTGGGCTATCCATCACAAGCTCTTTTACTGCCGGAACCGTTTGCAAAGTTCCATGACTGTCAGTTCTCTTTTTATTTTTGCCTATAATTTATTATTCTAATTGGAAATTTTGAAATACGAAACGTGCAATTCAAATTCTCAGCACAATGGTTCAACAACGAATCCATAAATAAAGTTGCCAGTACAATATGTTCAGTAATTACAGGATTAGGCAGCAATTAACTATGATGAACCACAGTATTTAAAGGCAGTAAAGGTGAAGAGACAAGTGTAAATCATTTTGACTACCGACAATGTTGAAGAAGCGGAATGCCCATAATGTGCCTTCCTGCATACCATAGTGTTGGGGAACGTAGTAATTTCAAAAAAATTCCTATGCACACGCAAGATCATGGTGATGCATAGCAACGAGAGGGGAGTGTGTTGTCTACATACCCTCGTAGACCGGCAATGGAAGTGTTGACACAACGTAGAGGAAGTAGTCGTACATCTTCCCGGTCCAACCGATCCAAGTACCGAACATACGGCACCTCCGAGTTCTGCACACGTTCAACTCGGTGACGTCCCTCGAGCTCCGATCCAGCAAAACGTTGAGGGAGAGTTTCGTCAGCACGATGGCGTGATGACGGTGATGATGTTCTATCGACGCAGGGCTTCGCCTAAGCACCGCTACGACATGACCGAGGTGGAATATGGTGGAAGGGGGCACCGCACACGGCTAAGGAACGATCACGAGGATCAACTTGTGTGTCATGGGGTGCCCCCTTGCCTCAGTATATAAAGGAGGGAGAGGGGGAGGTGCGGCCGGCCTTATGGGTGCGCCTGGAGGAGTCCTACTCCAATTGGGAGTAGGACTCCCCCCTCTTGCCTTGTTGGAAAAGGAAGGAGGAAGGGAGAAAGAGGAAAGGGGGGCGCCACCCCCCTTCCTTGTCCTATTCGGACTAGGGGGAGGGGGGGCGTGGCCTGCCCTGGCCGGCCCTCCTCTTCTCCCTTATGGCCCATGTAGGCCCAATAACCCCCGGGGGGGTGTTCCGGTAACCCCCCCGGTACTCCGGTAAAATCCCGATTTCACCCGGAACGTTTCCGATATCCAAATATAGGCTTCCAATATATCAATCTTTATGTATCGACCATTTCGAGACTCCTCGTCATGTCCGTGATCACATCCGAGACTACGAACAACCTTCGGTACATCAAAACACAAAAACCCTAATTACGATCATCACCGAACTTTAAGCGTGCGGACCCTACGGGTTCGAGAACTATGTAGACATGACCGAGACACGTCTCCGGTCAATAACCAATAGCGGAACCTGGATGCTCATATTGGCTCCTACATATTCTACGAAGATCTTTATCGGTCAGACCGCATAACAACATACGTTGTTCCCTTTGTCATCGGTATGTTACTTGCCCGAGATTCGATCGTCGGTATCCCAATACCTAGTTCAATCTCGTTACCGGCAAGTCTCTTTACTCGTTCCGTAATACATCATCCCGCAACTAACTTATTAGTTGCAATGCTTGCAAGGCTTGAGTGATGTGCATTACCGAGAGGGCCCAGAGATACCTCTCCGACGATCGGAGTGACAAATCCTAATCTCGAAATACGCCAACCCAACAAGTACCTTCAGAGACACCTGTAGAGCACCTATATAATCACCCAGTTACGTTGTGACGTTTGGTAGCACACAAAGTGTTCCTCCGGTAAACGGGAGTTGCATAATCTCATAGTCATAGGAACATGTATAAGTTATGAAGAAAGCAATAGCAACAAACTAAACGATCAAGTGCTAAGCTAATGGAATGGGTCAAGTCAATCACATCATTCTCCTAATGATGTGATCCCGTTAATCAAATGACAACTCATGTCTATGGTTAGGAACCATAACCATCTTTGATCAATGAGCTAGTCAAGTAGAGGCATACTAGTGACACTCTGTTTTGTCTATGTATTCACACATGTATTATGTTTTCGGTTAATACAATTCTAGCATGAATAGTAAACATTTATAATGATATAAGGAAATAAATAATAACTTTATTATTGCCTCTAGGGCATATTTCCTTCAGTCTCCCACTTGCACTAGAGTCAATAATCTAGATTACACAGTAATGATTCTAACACCCATGGAGCCTTGGTGCTGATCATGTTTTGCTCGTGGAAGAGGCTTAGTCAGCGGGTCTGCAACATTCAGATCCGTATGTATCTTGCAAATTTCTATGTCTCCCACTTGGACTTAATCCCGAATGGAATTGAAGCGTCTCTTGATGTGCTTGGTTCTCTTGTGAAATCTGGATTCCTTCGCCAAGGCAATTGCACCAGTATTGTCACAAAAGATTTTCATTGGACCTGATGCACTAGGTATGACACCTAGATCGGATATGAACTCCTTCATCCAGACTCCTTCATTTGCTGCTTCTGAAGCAGCTATGTACTCCGCTTCACATGTAGATCCCGCCATGACGCTTTGTTTAGAACTGCACCAACTGACAGCTCCACCGTTCAGTAAAAACACGTATCCGGTTTGCGATTTAGAATCATCCGGATCAGTGTCAAAGCTTGCATCAACGTAACCATTTACGATGAGCTCTTTGTCACCTCCATATACGAGAAACATATCCTTATTCTTTTCAGGTATTTCAGGATGTTCTTGACCGCTGTCCAGTGATCCACTCCTGGATTACTTTGGTACCTCCCTGCTAGACTTATAGCAAGGCACACATCAGGTCTGCTACACAGCATTGCATACATGATAGAGCCTATGGCTGAAGCATAGGGAACATCTTTCATTTTCTCTCTATCTTCTGCGGTGGTCGGACATTGAGTCTTACTCAACTTCACACCTCGTAACACAGGCAAGAACCCTTTCTTTGCTTGATCCATTTTGAACTTCTTCAAAACCTTGTCAAGGTATGTGCTTTGTGAAAGTCCAATTAAGCGTCTTGATCTATCTCTATAGATCTTAATGCCCAATATGTAAGCAGCTTCACCGAGGTCTTTCATTGAAAAACTCTTATTCAAGTATCCCTTTATGCTATCCAGAAATTCTATATCATTTCCAATCAATAATATGTCATCCACATATAATATCAGAAATGCTACAGAGCTCCCACTCACTTTTTTGTAAATACAGGCTTCTCCAAAAGTCTGTACAAAACAAAATGCTTTGATCACACTATCAAAGCGTTTATTCCAACTCCGAGAGGCTTGCACCAGTCCATAAATGGATCGTTGGAGCTTGCACACTTTGTTAGCTCCCTTTGGATCGACAAAACCTTCTGGTTGCATCATATACAACTCTTCTTCTAGAAATCCATTCAGGAATGCAGTTTTGACATCCATTTGCCAAATTTAATAATCATAAAATGCGGCAATTGCTAACATGATTCGGACAGACTTAAGCATCGCTACGGGTGAGAAGGTCTCATCGTAGTCAATCCCTTGAACTTGTCGAAAACCTTGTGCAACAAGTCAAGCTTTGTAGACAGTAACATTACCGTCAGCGTCATCTTCTTCTTGAAGATCCATTTATTCTCAATTGCTTGCCGATCAACGGGCAAGTCAACCAAAGTCCACACTTTGTTCTCATACATGGATCCCATCTCAGATTTCATGGCTTCTAGCCATTTTGCAGAATCTGGGCTCACCATCGCTTCTTCAAAGTTTGTAGGTTCATCATGATCTAGTAGCACGACTTCCAGAACAGGATTACCGTACCACTCTGGTGCGGATCTTACTCTGGTTGATCTACGAGGTTCGGTAGTAACTTGATCTGAAGTTTCATGATCATTTTCATTAGCTTCATCACTAATTGGTGTATGTGTCACAGAAACCGGTTTCTGTGATGTACTACTTTCCAATAAGGGAGCAGGTACAGTTAACTCATCAAGTTCTACTTTTCTCCCACTCACTTCTTTCGAGAGAAACTCCTTCTCTAGAAAAACTCCAAATTTAGCAACAAAAGTCTTGCCTTCAGATCTGTGATAGAAGGTGTACCCAACAGTCTCCTTTGGGTATCCTATGAAGACACATTTCTCCGATTTGGGTTGAAGCTTTTTCACATAAGCATCGCAGCCCCAAACTTTCAGAAATGACAACTTTGGTTTCTTGCCAAACCACAGTTCATAAGGCGTCGTCTCAACGGATTTCGATGGTGTCCTATTTAACGTGAATGCAACCGTCTCTAAAGCATAACCCCAAAACGATAACGGTAAATCAGTAAGAGACATCATAGATTGCACCATATCTAATAAAGTACGATTATGATGTTTGGACACACCATTACGCTGTGGTGTTCCGGGTGGCGTGAATTGCGAAACTATTCCGCATTGTTTCAAATGTAGACCAAACTCGTAACTCAAATATTCTCCTCCACGATTAGATCGTAGAAACTTTATTTTCTTGTTACGATGATTTTCAACTTCACTCTGAAATTATTTGAACTTTTCAAATGTTTCAGACTTATGTTTAATTAAGTAGATATACCCATATCTGCTTAAATCATCTGTGAAGGTGAGAAAATAACGATATCCGCCATGAGCCTCAACATTCATTGAACCACATACATCTGTATGTATGATTTCCAACAAATCCGTTGCTCTCTCCATAGTACCGGAGAACGGCGTTTTAGTCATCTTACCCATGAGGCACGGTTCGCAAGTACCAAGTGATTCATAATCAAGTGGTTCCAAAAGTCCATCAGTATGGAGTTTCTTCATGCGCTTTACACCGATATGACCTAAATGGCAGTGCCACAAATAAGTTGCACTATCATTATCAACTCTGCATCTTTTGATTTCAACATTATGAATATGTGTATCACTACTATCGAGATTCATCAAAAATAGACCACTCTTCAAGGGTGCATGACCATAAAAGATATTACTCATATAAATAAAACAACCATTATTCTCTGATTTAAATGAATAATCGTCTCGCATCAAACAAGATCCAGATATAATGTTCATGCTCAACGCTGGCACCAAATAACAATTATTTAGGTCTAATACTAATCCCGAAGGTAGATGTAGAGGTAGTGTGCCGACCGCGATCACATCGACTTTGGAACCATTTCCCACGCGCATCGTCACCTCGTCCTTAGCCAATCTTTGCTTAATCCATAGCCCCTGTTTCGAGTTGCAAATGTTAGCAACAGATCCAGTATCAAATACCCAGGTGCTACTGCGAGCATTAGTAAGGTACACATCAATAACATGTATATCACATATACCTTTGTTCACTTTTCCATCCTTCTTATCTGCCAAAATCTTGGGGCAGTTCTGCTTCCAGTGACCAGTCTGCTTGCAGTAGAAGCACTCAGTCTCAGGCTTAGGTCCAGACTTGGGTTTCTTCTCCTGAGCAGCAACTTGTTTGCTGTTCTTCTTGAAGTTCCCTTTCTTCTTCCCTTTGCCCTTTTTCTTGAAACTAGTGGTCTTATTGACCATCAACACTTGATGCTCCTTCTTGATTTCTACCTCCGTGGCTTTTAGCATCATGAAGAGCTTAGGAATAGTTTTGTTCATCCCTTGCATATTATAGTTCATCACGAAGCTTTTGTAGCTTGGTGGCAGTGATTGAAGAACTCTGTCAATGACACTATCAATAGGAAGATTAACCCCCAAGTTGAGTCAAGTGATTATGATACCCAGACATTTTGAGTATATATTCACCGACAGAACTATTCTCCTCCATCTTGCAGCTATATAACTTATTGGAGACTTCATATCTCTCAACCGGGCATTTGCTTGAAATATTAACTTCAAATCCTAGAACATCTCATATGCTCCATGACATTCAAAACGTCGTTGAAGACCCAGTTCTAAGCCGTAAAGCATGGCACACTGAACTATCGAGTAGTCATCATCTTTGCTCTGCCAGACGTTCATAACATCTCGTGTTGCTCCTGCAGCAGGCTTGGCACTTAGCGGTGCTTCCAGTACGTAATTCTTCTATGCAGCAATGAGGATAATCGTCCAGTTACGGACCCAGTCCGTGTAATTGCTACCATCATCTTTCAACTTTGCTTTCTCAAGGAACGCATTAAAATTCAACGGAACAACAACATGAGCCATCTATCTACAATCAAACATAGACAAACAAGATACTATCAGGTACTAAGTTCATGATAAATTTAACTTCAATTGATCATATTACTTAAGAACTCCCACTTACAAAGATATCCCTCTAATCCTCTAAGTGATCACGTGATCCAAATCAACTAAACCATGTCCGATCATCACGTGAGATGGAGTAGTATCAATGGTGAACATCAATATGTTGATCATATCTACTATATGATTCACGATCGACCTTTCGGTCTCCGTGTTCCGAGGCCATATCTGTTATATGCTAGGCTCGTTAAGTTAAACCTGAGTATTCCGTGTGTGCAACTGTTTTACACCCGTTGTATTTGAACATAGAGCCTATCACACCCGATCATCACGTGGTGTCTCAGCACGAAGAACTTTCGCAACGTGCATACTCAGGGAGAACACTTATACTTTGATAATTTAGTGAGGGATCATCTTATAATGCTACCGTCAATCAAAGCAAGATAAGATGCATAAAAGATAAACATCACATGCAATCAATATAAGTGATATGATATGGCCATCATCATCTTGTGCTTGTGATCTCCATCTCCGAAACACCTTCATGATCACCATCGTCACCGGCGTGACACCTTGATCACCATCATAGCATCGTTGTCGTCTCGCCAATCTTATGCTTCCACGACTATCGCTACCGCTTAGTGATAAAGTAAAGCATTGAAGCGCAATTGCATTGCATACAATAAAGCGACAACCATATGGCTCCTGCCAGTTGCCGATAACTCGGTTACAAAACATGATCATCTCATACAATAAAATTTAGCATCATGTCTTGAACATATCACATCACAACATGCCCTGCAAAAACAAGTTAGACGTCCTCTACTTTGTTGTTGCAAGTTTTACGTGGCTGCTATGGGCTTAGCAAGAACCGTTCTTACCTACGCATCAAAACCACAACGATAGTTTGTCAAGTTGGTGTTGTTTTAACCTTCGCAAGGACCGGGCGTAGCCACACTTGGTTCAACAAAAGTTGGAGAAACTGACACCCGCCAGCCACCTGTGTGCAAAGCACATCGGTAGAACCAGTCTCGCGTAAGCGTACGCGTAATGTCGGTCCGGGCCGCTTCATCCAACAATACTGCGGAACCAAAGTATGACATGCTGGTAAGCAGTATGACTTATATCGCCCACAACTCACATGTATTCTACTCGTGCACAACATCAACGCATAAAACCTGGCTCTGATACCACTGTTGGGGAACGTAGTAATTTCAAAAAAATTCCTACGCACATGCAAGATCATGGTGATGCATAGCAACGAGAGGGGAGAGTGTTGTCTACATACCCTCGTAGACCGGCAACAGAAGTGTTGACACAACATAGAGTAAGTAGTCGTACGTCTTCCCGATCCAACCGATCCAAGTACCGAACATACGGCACCTCCGAGTTCAGCACGCGTTCAACTCGGTGACGTCCCTCGAGCTCTGATCCAACAAACGTTGAGGGAGAGTTTTGTCAGCATGATGGCGTGATGACGGTGATGATGTTCTACCGACGCAGGGCTTCGCCTAAGCACCGCTACGATATGACCGAGGTGGAATATGGTGGAAGGGGGCACCGCACACGGCTAAGGAACGATCACGAGGATCAACTTGTGTGTCATGGGGTGCCCCCTTGCCTCAGTATATAAAGGAGGGAGAGGGGGAGGTGCGGCCGGCCCTATGGGTGCGCCTGGAGGAGTCCTACTCCAACCGGGAGTAGGACTCCCCCCTCTTGCCTTGTTGGAAAAGGAAGGAGGAAGGGAGAAAGAGGAAAGGGGGGCACCGCCCCCCTTCCTTGTCCTATTCGGACTAGGGGGAAGGGGGCGCGTGGCCTGCCCTGGCCGGCCCTCCTCTTCTCCTTTATGGCCCATGTAGGCCCAATAACCCCCGGGGGGTTCCGGTAACCCCCCGGTACTCCGGTAAAATCCCGACTTCACCCGAAACGTTTCCGATATCCAAATATAGGCTTCCAATATATCAATCTTTATGTCTCGACCATTTCGAGACTCCTCATCATGTCCACGATCACATCCGGGACTTCGAACTACCTTCGGTACATCAAAACACAAAATCCCTAATTACGATCGTCACCGAACTTTAAGCGTGCGGACCCTACGGGTTCGAGAACTATGTAGACATGACCGAGACACGTCTCCGGTCAATAACCAATAGCGAACCCGGATGCTCATATTGGCTCCTACATATTCTACGAAGATCTTTATCGGTCAGACCGCATAACAACATACGCTGTTCCCTTTGTCATCGGTATGTTACTTGCCCGAGATTCGATCGTCAGTATCTCAATACCTAGTTCAATCTTGTTACCGGCAAGTCTCTTTACTCGTTACGTAATACATCATCCCGCAACTAACTTATTAGTTGCAATGCTTGCAAGGCTTGAGTGATGTGCATTACCGAGAGGGCCCAGAGATACCTCTCCGACAATCAGAGTGACAAATCCTAATCTCGAAATACGCCAACCCAACAAGTACCTTCGGAGACACCTGTAGAGCACCTATATAATCACCCAATTACGTTGTGACGTTTGGTAGCACACAGAGTGTTCCTCCGGTAAACGGGAGTTGCATAATCTCATAGTCATAGGAACATGTATAACTTATGAAGAAAGCAATAGCAACAAACTAAACGATCAAGTGCTAAGCTAATGGAATGGGTCAAGTCAATCACATCATTCTCCTAATGATGTGATCCCATTAATCAAATGACAACTCATGTCTATGGTTAGGAACCATAACCATCTTTAATCAACGAGCTAGTCAAGTAGAGGCATACTAGTGACACTCTGTTTTGTCTTTGTATTCACACATGTATTATGTTTCCGGTTAATACAATTCTAGCATGAATAATAAACATTTATCATGATATAAGGAAATAAATATTAACTTTATTATTGCCTCTAGGGCATATTTCCTTCACATAGGCGCGAACCACTTTTGTCCAACCCCTTGTGATGATCGCCCACCCATCCTTCATCACCTTCAGGAAGACTTCTAGAGCATTATCAGGGTAGCATGAATTATATACTTTAACCTTAGTTGCCTCCACTCCGGTCATGTAGTTTGCAAGGTAATCATCAGTAAATAGCTTCAGGAACCACTGAAAAGAGAAAAATATTAGATACTGAGGTCTAATAGAGTAACTTGTTGTGGGCAGGGGAAAAGGCAACGCATTACTTACCATCCTAAAGTTCACTGTTGTCTTCGACAAAGTGTAAGTAAAGAGCTTAATTCTAATCACCCGTTTCTTTTGCCTAACAATCTTTCTTAGTTTCCTCACTTGACACTTGTTCATGAATATCTCATTGCCCCATACGCAAAAGGGATCAAAGTGTGGATCAGTACCGCTCATATATGTACCTACAAGCAACCAGTAAATGTTAAAAGCTAAACTGAGATTGCACAAATGATGTAAAATACAACTACCAATGTTCCTAAGTACAAGTATTTTTTGAGATTTAAATATGAACTACATACGGATGTATATAGAATTATAGATATAGTTTAGATTAGAATCTAGATTCACTCATTTTGCTCCTTATGTAGTCTATATAGGAATCTCTAAAAATACTTTCATTTAGGAATAGATTGTGTATAAGACATGGGATGCAGCTAACCTCGATGGCAAACTACAACATCGCCCATTGTAGCCCTGTGTAAGTACATGGAAAGCCAATGTTAACTACAACAAGGTTAACATCCACCAAAAATAGAAGATGGTAATAAAACGGCAGCATCTGTAGTGATATCTTCATTTCGAAAGAGTAGCACGGTAGCAAAGGGATGGATTAAAAAATGGATACAACTGTTAATTGCAACGAGCTTAACAACATCCTAATTCATGTTTTGTAAGTTTGTAGCCATTGAAATACAACTCTTTAAAAATGGATACAACTGTTAATTGCAACAGGCTTAATGGCCATTGAAACTGGTACTGATAAAAATGCAATTGGAAGAGTTAAACATCACATGGCAGGTGCTGCTAGAGCAGAGAATGTCCCAGTTGTCTATAAAAAGGTAGGGAAAATAGCTCAAATGTGTTAGTCATGTTTACTACAACATGCTTAATACATCGACAGTACAAAACATAGCCATTAATGCAACTGGTATTGGTAAGATTGAACTGGTGGGTACATACTTGTAAGTCCTGAGAGGTAGTTGCTGGGGCACTTCATCTTGGCCAGAGCCCTCCCAAAGTCAGTGGCGGCGGAGGCGAGCTATTCCTCCGGGTCGAAGTGTGGATCAGTGCCACTGACATGTGTACCTACAGTTAACCTGTAAATGGTAGAAGTTAAACTGCAATTGCACAAATGATGTGAAATACTGTAAGACATGGGATGCAGCTGACCTTGACGACAAACAACAACATTGGCCATTATGACCCTGCATAAGTACATGGACACCCATGCTAAGTAAAACAGGGTTAGCATACACCAAAAATAGCAAATGGGGCAGCATCTCTAGTATATCTTCATTGCGGAGAGTAGCATGGTAGCAAATGGACAGATTAAAAAATGGACTGTTAATTGCAACAGGCTTAACAACATCCTAAGTCATGTTTTGTAAGTTTGTAGCCATTGAAATATAGCTGCTTAAAAATGGATTCAACTGTTAATTGCAACAGGCTTAATAGAGATTGAAACCGATACTGATAAAAATGCAATTGGCATAGTTAAACATCACAAGCAAGGTGCTGCCAGAGCAGAGAATGGCCGAGATGTCTATAAAAAGGTAGGGAAAGTAGCAAAAATGTGTTAGGCATGTTTACTAGAACATGCTTAATACATCGACCGTACAGAACATAGCCATAAATTGCAACTGCTAATGGTAAGATTGACCTGGTGAGTACATACTTTGTAAGTCCTGAGAGGTAGTTGCTGGGGCACTTCATCTTGGCCAGAGCTCGCCCAAAGTCAGCGACGGCAGAGGCGAGCTGTTCCTTCGGGTCGAAGCGTGGATCAGTGCCACTGACATGTGTACCTACAGGCAACCAGTAAATGGTAGAAGTTAAACTGCAATTGCACAAATTATGTGAAATATTGTAAGGCATGGGATGCAGCTCACCTCGACGGCAAACAAAAGCATCGGCCATTATGACCCTGCGTAAGTACATGGACATGCATGTTAAGTACAACAGGGTTAGCATCCACTAAAAATAGCAAATGGGCAGCATCTCTAGTGATATCCTGAGTCATGTATTGTAAGTTTGTTGCTGGTAATGGTGAAATTGAGCTGGGCACGGTAATATTTGAACATCACAAAGTGTGCAGACTGAAATAAACAAGGCACGGACATGCTTAGTACATCAACCGTACAAATCATAGTCGTTGCAAGTGGTATTGGTAATATTTAGCTGGTCAGGTCTTACCTGTTAAGTCCTGGGCGGTAGTCGCTGGGGGACTACATCTGGGCCAGAGCCTGCACCATGTCGGCGATGGCGGCGGAGGCGACGTGTTCCTCCGGGTCAAGATGCACAGCGGCCATCGCGCCATGGACCGCCATCAGCTCCTGGCGGGGGGATTTGGGGGCATGAGGATGTTCCGCAGGCGCCATTTAAGCAATTAGGCCAGGGACGTGATAGAGATCGGTGGGTTATCTGCCTGGATCCGAGCAGAACGTAGATGTGGTTGAAGTTGTGGTTGCAGCGGCGTCGGTTTGAGATGCCGGTAGGGGGAGGGGTGAGGGAGGGGGATACTGAGGGGAAGGGGATGTGGCTGGAGGAATAAATTCTGAAATCGTGTGCCTAATGAAAATTTCAATGCAAAACTTGAAACTTGGGCGGGGGAAACACACAACGCAAATGAAGCGCGTAAAATACTCGTGTGCGAGAAAAAGAAAGTTGGCAGATCCCGTCTCCAAAAAATTTACACGTGTACTAATGCTCAAAGCCCTCAAAGGATGTTCTTACTGACATTGTATGTTAATACTACAAACTTAAAGTACTACTGGTAATTTGCTCTAATACTACAAACATAAACTACTTCTCACATGCTGCCATTAGGGCATGCTGGCCAGACGCCGGCGTTCTCCTTCCCGGCCTTATAGGCAGCAACCCACCGTGCTTCGATCTCTGCCAAGCTCTCCTCACCACGGCGTGTGGCCTCTTTTTTCTTGCAGCGGCGGGACTCTCTTTTCTTGACTGCTTTCTGCCTTTTCCGCTCCTTCTGTGCGGCACTGGCCACCTATAGATCCACCACCCATTCGGCCATGGCAGCCTCAAAGTCCGCCCATGTAACTGTCTGTCCACCGGCGGTGATGAACTCAGTGCGGCGAGATGCCATCGCTTCCTTACCATGTGTGCGGCCGCGGGCGGCGAGGAACGCGGCGCGGCGAGATGCCATTGCTTCCTTACCAGTTACTGTGCGTCGCGGTGCCATGGACAATGCCTGGAGAGAGCTCTAGGATGGAGGGGCCGGGTAGCCGTACAATGCGTGGTATTCAAGAGCTCAACGACAAACGACAACAGAAATTTGGCTTCCCTTACAATTTTTCTCGTTCATTATCGCACACAGTTCATCTCCGTCGCTTCTGGAAATAGTGTGCGCTGAGCCTATTGTGTGTTGCGTTATGATTGGCCGGAAGCCCAGCCACGTGGATCGCGCGTGTGCACCATTGGATGCACCGCGATCGGATGACAATCCATGTCCCTCACATCACACCCGTGCACCTATAGCTGGATTGGATTTATATGCGCTAAATGCCTAGAAAATGTAGATAATCCCCTAAATATGGTAAATGAGCCCAGGAAAATGCCAAATTTGAACACGGTGATTTGCAGGGTGTATGTTCATCATAGAAAAACACTCCAGGGCAAAGAACAAAAAAATTGGATTCCCTTTCAATCTTGAGGATTTCCCTCTCGAAAGCATGGAACTTCATCGGTGATGGTTGGATTTATGAAGGGCATGCATGATGACATAAGCCGAACCTTCTCAAATTTTTACCAGGGCATGGTGAGGTCATACCATGGCACCATGCCAGGTGTCTTGTTTTTTAAGTATTTATTTCATTTTTTTATAGTTGAAAACCCAACAAACAAACATTTGTGGTTGACTATTGCCACACATTTCATCGAAAAATCTGTCCATTACTTGTAAAAGGCATGAGAATTTACTAAATGGCACGAGCATGGTTTGGTTTTCTAGGCCGTTCTTGTGGACCCTTTCATGCATCGATTGTTTGAACTTGAATTATGTGCATTAATGCCTAGGAAATGCACATAATCCCCTAAATATGGAAAATGAACCCGGAAAAGTGCCAAATTTGAAAACGATGATTTGTAGGTTGTATGTTCATCGTAGAAAAAACTCGTGGACAAAGGAAAAAGGACAAAGGAAATTCAGACCCTCCTTCAATCTTGGTGATTCCCCCCTTAAAACCATGAAACTTCCTCGGTGATGGTTCGATTTATGAAAGGCGCGCATCATGACATCAGGAAATTATTCTCCAATTTTTACCAGGGCATGGAGAGGCCATACCATGGCACCACGCGAGGCGTCATGTTTTCCATCCATGTGTTTCATTTTTTGTATAGTTGTTAACCGAGTAAACGACGCGTTTATGGTTGACTATTGCCACACATTTCCATGAAATATCTGTCCATTCCTTGTAAAAGGCATGAGAATGTACTAAATAACATGAGCATGGTTTTCCAGACCATTCTTGTGCACCTTTTCATGCACCGATTTTTCGAAATTGAATTATGTCCATTAATGCCCGGAAAATGCACATAATCCCCTAAATAAGATAAAAGAGCCGGGAAAATGTCAAATTTGAACACGTTGCATTTGAGGCGGTATGTTGATCGTTGCAAAAAAACTGAATGACAAACTAGGACGGAAATTTGGATTCCCCTTCAATCTTGGGGATTTTCCCTCTCGAAAGCATGGAACTTCCTCGGCGATGGTTCGATTTATGAAGGGTGTGCATGATGACATAAGCCAAACCTTCTCACATTTTTACCAGGGCATGGTGAGGTCATACCATGGCACCATGGTAGGTGACATGTTTTTAAGCATTTATTTCAGTTTTCTGTAGTTGAAAACCCAACAAACAAGCATTTGTGGTTGACTATTGCCACACATTTCAACGAAATATCTATCCATTATTCCTAGTAAAAGGCATGAAAATTTACTAAATGGCATGGACATGGTTTTCTAGGCCGTTCTTGTGGATTTCATGCATCGATTGTTTGAACTTGAATTATGCGCATTAATGCCTAGGAAATGCACATAATCCCCTAAATATGGCAAATGAACCCGGAAGAGTGCCAAATTTGAACATGGTGTTTTGCAGGTTGTATGTTCATCATAGAAAACTCGTGGACAAAGGACAAAGGACAAAGGAAATTTGGACCCCCTTCAATCTTGGTGATTTCCCCCTTGAAACCATGAAACTTCCTCGGTGATGGTTCGATTTATGAAAGGCGTGCATCACGACATAAAGAAAACATTATCGAATTTTTACCAGGGCATGGTGAGGCCATACCATGGCACCATGCCAGGCGTCATGTTTTCCATCCATGTGTTTCATTTTATGTATAGTTGTTAACCGAGTAAACGTCGCGTGCATGGTTGACTATTGCCACACATTTCCTCGAAATATCTGTCCATTCCCTGTAAAGGCATGAGAATGTACTAAATAACACAAGCATGGTTTTCTAGACCGTTCTTGCGCACCTTTTCATGCACCGATTGTTCGAATTTGAATTATGTCCATTAATGCCTAGGAAATGCACATAATCCCCTAAATATGGTAAATGAGCCCGGGAAAATGTCAAATTTTAACACGTTGGATTTGAGGAGGTATGTTGATCATTGGAAAAAAACTGAATGACGAACTTGGACGGAAATTTGGATTCCCCTTCAATCTTGGGGATATTCCCTCTCGAAAGCATGGAACTTCCTCGGTGAAGGTTCGATTTATGAAGGGCGTGCATGACGACATAAGCCAAACCTTCTCAAATTTTTACCAGGGAATGGTGAGGTCATACCATGGCACCATGCCAGGCATCATGTTTTTTAAGTATTTATTTCATTTTTTCTATAGGTTAAAACCCAACAAACAAACATTTGTGGTTGACTATTGCCACACATTTCATCAAAATATCTGTCCATTCCTTGTAAAAGGCATGGGAATTTACTAAATGGCACGAGCATGGTTTTCTAGGCCGTACTTGTGGACCCTTTAGTGCATCAATTGTTTGAACTTGAATTATGCGCATTAATGCCTAGGAAATGCACATAATCCCCTAAATATGGCAAATGGACCAGGAAAAGTGCCAAATTTGAACACGGTGATTTGCAGGTTGTATGTTCATCGTAGAAAAAACTCGTGGACAAAGGACAAAGGATATTTCGACCCCCTTCAATCTTAGTGATTTCCCCCTTGAAACCATGAAACTTCCTCGGTGATGGTTCGATTTATGAAAGGCGCGCATCACAACATAAGGAAATCATTCTCCAATTTTTACCACGGCATGGTGAGGCCATACCATGGCATCACGCCAGGCGTCATGTTTTCCATCCATGTGTTTCATTTTATGTAGAGTTGTTAACCGAGTAAATGACGTGTTTATGGTTGACTATTGCCACACATTTCCTTGAAATATCTGTCCATTCCTTGTAAAAGGCATGACAATGTACTAAATAACACGAGCATGGTTTTCCAGACCATTCTTTTGCACCTTTTCATTCACCGATTGTTAGAAATTGAATTATCTCCATTAATGCCTAGAAAATGCACATAATCCCCTAAATATGATAAATGAGCCCGGGAAAATGTCAAATTTGAACATGTTGCATTTGAGGCGGTATGTTGATCATTGGAAAGAAAACTGAATGATAAACTAGGTCGGAAATTTGGATTCCCCTTCAATATTGGGGATTTTCCCTCTCGAAAGCTTGGAACTTCCTCGGTGATGGTTCGATTTATGAAGGGCGTGCATGACAACATAAGCCAAACCTTCTCAAATTTTTACACGGGCATGGTGAGGTCATACCATGGCACCATGCCAGGTGTCATGTTTTTTAGCCATTAATTTTGTTTTTTCTATAGTCTAAAACCCGACAAACAAACATTTGTGGTTGACTATTTCCACACATTTCAACGAAATATCTATCCATTATTCCTTGTAAAAGGCATGAGAATTTACTAAATGGCACAAGCAGGGTTTCTAGGACGTTCTTTTGGACGCTTTCATGCCTCAATTGTTTGAACTTGAATTATGCGCATTAATGCCTAGGAAATGCACATAATCGCCTAAATAAGGCAAATGAACCCGGAAAAGTGCCAAATTTGAACATGGCGATTTGCAGGTTGTATGTTCATCATAGAAAAAACTCGCGGACAAAGGAAAAAGGACAAAGGAAAAAGGACAAAGGAAATTTGGACCCCCCTTCAATCTTTGTGACCCCCCCCTCCCCCTTGAAACCATGAAACTTCCTCGGTGATTGTTCGATTTATGAAAGGTGCGCAACACGACATAAGGAAATTATTCTCCAATTTTTACTAGGGCATGGTGAGGCCATACCATGGCACCACGCCAGGCGTCATGTTTTCCATCCATGTGTTTCATATTTTGTATAGTTGTTAACCGAGTAAACGACGTGTTTATGGTGGACTATTGCCAAACATTTCCTTGAAATATCTGTCCATTCCTTGTAAAAGGCATGAGAATGTACTAAATAAGACGAGCATGGTTTTCCAGACCATTATTGTGCACCTTTTCATGCACCGATTGATTGAACTTGTATTATGCGCATTAATGCCTAGGAAATGCACATAATCCCCTAAATATGGCAAATGAACCCGGAAGAGTGCCAAATTTGAACACGGTAATTTGCAGGTTGTATGTTCATCATAGAAAAAAACTCGTGGACAAAGGACAAAGGAAATTTGGACCCCCCCTTCAATCTTGGTGATTTCCCCCTTGAAACCATGAAACTTCCTCGGTGATGGTTCGATTTATGAAAGGCGTGCATCACGACATAAAGAAAACATTATCGAATTTTTACCAGGGCATGGTGAGGCCATACCATGGCACCATGCCAGGCGTCATGTTTTCCATCCATGTGTTTCATTTTATGTATAGTTGTTAACCGAGTAAACGTCGCGTGCATGGTTGACTATTGCCACACATTTCCTCGAAATATCTGTCCATTCCCTGTAAAGGCATGAGAATGTACTAAATAACACAAGCATGGTTTTCTAGACCGTTCTTGCGCACCTTTTCATGCACCGATTGTTCGAATTTGAATTATGTCCATTAATGCCTAGGAAATGCACATAATCCCCTAAATATGGTAAATGAGCCCGGGAAAATGTCAAATTTTAACACGTTGGATTTGAGGAGGTATGTTGATCATTGGAAAAAAACTGAATGACGAACTTGGACGGAAATTTGGATTCCCCTTCAATCTTGGGGATATTCCCTCTCGAAAGCATGGAACTTCCTCGGTGAAGGTTCGATTTATGAAGGGCGTGCATGACGACATAAGCCAAACCTTCTCAAATTTTTACCAGGGAATGGTGAGGTCATACCATGGCACCATGCCAGGCATCATGTTTTTTAAGTATTTATTTCATTTTTTCTATAGGTTAAAACCCAACAAACAAACATTTGTGGTTGACTATTGCCACACATTTCATCAAAATATCTGTCCATTCCTTGTAAAAGGCATGGGAATTTACTAAATGGCACGAGCATGGTTTTCTAGGCCGTACTTGTGGACCCTTTAGTGCATCAATTGTTTGAACTTGAATTATGCGCATTAATGCCTAGGAAATGCACATAATCCCCTAAATATGGCAAATGGACCAGGAAAAGTGCCAAATTTGAACACGGTGATTTGCAGGTTGTATGTTCATCGTAGAAAAAACTCGTGGACAAAGGACAAAGGATATTTCGACCCCCTTCAATCTTAGTGATTTCCCCCTTGAAACCATGAAACTTCCTCGGTGATGGTTCGATTTATGAAAGGCGCGCATCACAACATAAGGAAATCATTCTCCAATTTTTACCACGGCATGGTGAGGCCATACCATGGCATCACGCCAGGCGTCATGTTTTCCATCCATGTGTTTCATTTTATGTAGAGTTGTTAACCGAGTAAATGACGTGTTTATGGTTGACTATTGCCACACATTTCCTTGAAATATCTGTCCATTCCTTGTAAAAGGCATGACAATGTACTAAATAACACGAGCATGGTTTTCCAGACCATTCTTTTGCACCTTTTCATTCACCGATTGTTAGAAATTGAATTATCTCCATTAATGCCTAGAAAATGCACATAATCCCCTAAATATGATAAATGAGCCCGGGAAAATGTCAAATTTGAACATGTTGCATTTGAGGCGGTATGTTGATCATTGGAAAGAAAACTGAATGATAAACTAGGTCGGAAATTTGGATTCCCCTTCAATATTGGGGATTTTCCCTCTCGAAAGCTTGGAACTTCCTCGGTGATGGTTCGATTTATGAAGGGCGTGCATGACAACATAAGCCAAACCTTCTCAAATTTTTACACGGGCATGGTGAGGTCATACCATGGCACCATGCCAGGTGTCATGTTTTTTAGCCATTAATTTTGTTTTTTCTATAGTCTAAAACCCGACAAACAAACATTTGTGGTTGACTATTTCCACACATTTCAACGAAATATCTATCCATTATTCCTTGTAAAAGGCATGAGAATTTACTAAATGGCACAAGCAGGGTTTCTAGGACGTTCTTTTGGACGCTTTCATGCCTCAATTGTTTGAACTTGAATTATGCGCATTAATGCCTAGGAAATGCACATAATCGCCTAAATAAGGCAAATGAACCCGGAAAAGTGCCAAATTTGAACATGGCGATTTGCAGGTTGTATGTTCATCATAGAAAAAACTCGCGGACAAAGGAAAAAGGACAAAGGAAAAAGGACAAAGGAAATTTGGACCCCCCTTCAATCTTTGTGACCCCCCCCTCCCCCTTGAAACCATGAAACTTCCTCGGTGATTGTTCGATTTATGAAAGGTGCGCAACACGACATAAGGAAATTATTCTCCAATTTTTACTAGGGCATGGTGAGGCCATACCATGGCACCACGCCAGGCGTCATGTTTTCCATCCATGTGTTTCATATTTTGTATAGTTGTTAACCGAGTAAACGACGTGTTTATGGTGGACTATTGCCAAACATTTCCTTGAAATATCTGTCCATTCCTTGTAAAAGGCATGAGAATGTACTAAATAAGACGAGCATGGTTTTCCAGACCATTATTGTGCACCTTTTCATGCACCGATTGATTGAACTTGTATTATGCGCATTAATGCCTAGGAAATGCACATAATCCCCTAAATATGGCAAATGAACCCGGAAGAGTGCCAAATTTGAACACGGTAATTTGCAGGTTGTATGTTCATCATAGAAAAAAACTCGTGGACAAAGGACAAAGGAAATTTGGACCCCCCCTTCAATCTTGGTGATTTCCCCCTTGAAACCATGAAACTTCCTCGGTGATGGTTCGATTTATGAAAGGCGTGCATCACGGCATAAGGAAAACATTCTCCAATTTTTACCAGGGCATGGTGAGGCCATACCATGGAACCATGCCAGGCATCATGTTTTCCATCTATGTGTTTCATTTTTTATACAGTTGTTAACCGAGTAAATGACGTGTTTATGGTTGACTATTGCCACACATTTCCTTGAAATATTATTCCATTCCTTGTAAAAGGCATGAGAATGTACTAAATAACACGAGCATGGTTTTCCAGACTGCTCGTGTGCACCTTTTCATGCATCGATTATTCAAAATTGAATTACATCTATTAATGCCTAGAAAATGCACATGATCCCCTAAATATGGTAAATGAGCCCGAGAAAATGTCAAATTTGAACACGTTGCATTTGAGGCGGTATGTTGATCGTTGGAAAAAAACTGAATGACAAACTAGGATGGAAATTTGGATTCCCCTTCATTCTTGGGGATATTCCCTCTCGAAAGCATGGAACTTCCTCGGTGATGGTTCGATTTATGAAGGGCGTGCATGACGACTTAAACCAAACCTTCTTAAATTTTTACCAGGGCATGGTGAGGTCATACCATGGCACCATGCTAGGCCTCATGTTTTTTAAGTATTTATTTCATTTTTTATATAGTTGAGAACCCAAAAAACAAACATTTGTGGTTGACTATTGCCACACATTTCATTGAAAAATCTGTCCATTCCTTGTAAAAGGCATGGGAATTTACTAAATGGCACGAGAATGGTTTTCTAGGCCATACTTGTGGACCTTTTCGTGAATCGATTGTTTGAACTTGAATTATGCGCATTAATGCCTAGGAAATGCACATGATCCCCTAAATATGGCGAATGAACCCTGAAAAGTGCCAAATTTGAACATGGTGATTTGTAGGTTGTATGTTCATCATAGAAAAAACTTGTGGACAAAGGACAAAGGACATAGAAAATTTGGACACCCTTCTTGGCGATTTCCCCCTTGAAACCATGAAACTTCCTCGGTGATTGTTCGATTTATGAAAGGCGCGCATCACGACATGAGGAAATCATTCTCCAATTTTTACCAGGGCATGGTGAGGCCGTACCATGGCACCACTCCAGGCATTATGTTTTCCATCCATGTGTTTCATTTTTTGTATAGTTGTTAACCGAGTAAACGACGCGTTTATGGTTGACTATTGCCACACATTTCCTTGAAATATATGTCCATTCCTTGTAAAAGGCATGAGGATGTACTAAATAACACGAGCATGGTTTTCCAGACCATTCTTGTGCAACTTTTCATGCACCGATTGTTCAAAATTGAATTATGTCCATTAATGCCTAGAAAATGCACAACATCCCCTAAATATGTTAAATGAGCCTGAGAAAATGTCATATTTGAACACGTTGCATTTGAGGCGGTATGTTGATCGTTGGAAAAAAACTGAATGACAAACTAGGATGGAAATTTGGATTGCCCTTCAATCTTGGGGTTATTTCCTCTTGAAAGCATGGAACTTCCTCGGTGATGGTTCGAATTATGAAGGGTGTGCATGACGACATAACCCAAACATTCTCAAATTTTTACCAGGGAATGGTGAGGTCATACCATGGCACCATGCCTGGCATCATGTTTTTTAAGTATTTATTTTAATTTTTCTATAGTTGAAAACCCAACAAACAAACATTTTTGGTTGACTATTGCCACACATTTCATCAAAAAATCTGCCCATTCCTTCTAAAAGGCATGGGAATTTACTAAATTGCCCGAGCATGGTTTTCTAGGCCGTACTTGTGGACCCTTTAGTGTATCGACTGTTTGAACTTGAATTATGCGCATTAATGCCTAGGAAATGCACATAATCCCCTAAATATAGCAAATGCACCCATAAAAGTGCCAAATTTGAACACGGTGATTTGCAGGTTGTATGTTCATCATAGAAAAAACTTATGGACAAAGGACAAAGGACAAAGGATATTTGGACGCCCCTTCAATCTTGGAGATTTCCCCCTTGAAACCATGAAACTTCCTCGGTGATTGTTCGATTTATGAAAGGCGCGCATCACGACATGAGGAAATCATTCTCCAATTTTTAACAGGGCATGGTGAGGCCGTACCATGGCACCACTCCAGGCGTTATGTTTTCCATCCATGTGTTTCATTTTTTGTATAGTTGTTAACCGAGTAAACGACGCGTTTATGGTTGACTATTGCCACACATTTCCTTGAAATATATGTCCATTCCTTGTAAAAGGCATGAGGATGTACTAAATAACACGAGCATGGTTTTCCAGACCATTCTTGTGCAACTTTTCATGCACCGATTGTTCAAAATTGAATTATGTCCATTAATGCCTAGAAAATGCACAGCATCCCCTAAATATGTTAAATGAGCCCGAGAAAATGTCATATTTGAACACGTTGCATTTGAGGCGGTATGTTGATCGTTGGAAAAAAACTGAATGACAAACTAGGACGGAAATTTGGATTTCCCTTCAATCTTGGGGATATTTCCTCTTGAAAGCATGGAACTTCCTCGGTGATGGTTCGAATTATGAAGGGTGTGCATGACGACATAAGCCAAACCTTCTCAAATTTTTACCAGGGAATGGTGAGGTCATACCATGGCACCATGCCTGGCATCATGTTTTTTAAGTATTTATTTTAATTTTTCTATAGTTGAAAACCCAACAAACAAACAGTTTTGGTTGACTATTGCCACACATTTCATCAAAAAATCTGCCCACTCCTTCTAAAAGGCATGGGAATTTACTAAATTGCACGAGCATGGTTTTCTAGGCCGTACTTGTGGACCCTTTAGTGTATCGATTGTTTGAACTTGAATTATGCACATTAATGCCTAGGAAATGCACATAATCCCCTAAATATGGCAAATGCACCCAGAAAAGTGCCAAATTTGAACACGGTGATTTGCAGGTTGTATGTTCATCATAGAAAAAACTTGTGGACAAAGGACAAAGAACAAAGGATATTTGGACCCCCCTTCAATCTTGGAGATTTCCCCCTTGAAACCATGAAACTTCCTCGGTGATGTTTCGATTTATGAAAGGCGCGCATCACAACATAAGGAAATCATTCTCCAATTTTTACCAGGGCATGGTGAGGCCATATCATGGCACCACGCGAGGCGTCATGTTTTCCATCCATGTGTTTCATTTTTTGTAGAGTTGTTAACCGAGTAAATGACGCGTTTATGGTTGACTATTGCCACACATTTCCTTGAAATATCTATCCATTCCTTGTAAAAGGCATGACAGTGTACTAAATAACATGAGCATGGTTTTCCAGACCACTCTTGTGCACCTTTTCATGCACCGATTGTTAGAAATTGAATTATCTCCATAAATGCCTAGAAAATGCACATAATCCCCTAAATATGATAAATGAACCTAGGAAAATGTCAAATTTGAACACATTGCATTTGAGGCGGTATGTTGATCATTGAAAAAAAATGAAGGACAAACTAGGTCAGAAATTTGGATTCCCCTTCAATCATGGGGATTTTCCCTCTCGAAAGCATGGAACTTCCTCGGTGATGGTTCAATTTATTAAGGGCGTGCATGAAGACATAAGCCAATCCTTCTACAATTTTTACAAGGGCATGGTGAGGTCATACCATGGCACCATGCCAGGCGTCATGTTTTTTTAACCATTTATTTTGTTTTTTCTATAGTTGAAAACCCAACAAACAAACATTTGTGGTTGACTATTTCCACACATTTCAATGAAATATCCATCCATTATTCCTTGTAAAAGGCATGAGAATATACTAAATGGCACGAGCAGGGTTTCTAGGCCATTCTTGTGGACCCTTTCATGCCTTGATTGTTTGAACTTGAATTATGCGCATTAATGCCTAGGAAATGCACATAATCCCCTAAATATGGCAAATGAACCCGGAAAAGTGCCAAATTTGAACACGGCGATTTGCAGGTTGTATGTTCATCGTAGAAAAAACTCGTGGACAAAGGAAAAAGGACAAAGGAAATCCGGACCCCCCTTCAATCTTTGTGATCCCCCCTTGAAACCATGAAACTTCCTCGGTGATGGTTCGATTTATGAAGGGCGCGCATCACGACATAAGGAAATTATTCTCCAATTTTTAGTAGGGCATGGTGAGGCCATACCATGGCACCACGCCAGGCGTCATGTTTTCCATCCATGTGTTTCATATTTTGTATAGTTGTTAACCGAGTAAACGACGCGTTTATGGTTGACTATTGCCACACATTTCCTATAAATATCTATCCATTCTTAATATCTGTCCATTGCTTGTAAAAGGCATGAGAATGTACTAAATAACACGAGCATGGTTTTCCAGACCATTCTTGTGCACCTTTTCATGCACCGACTGTTTGAACCTGAATTATGCGCATTAATGCCTAGGAAATGCACATAATCCCCTAAATATGGCAAATGAACCCGGAAGAGTGCCAAATTTGAACACGGTGATTTGCAGGTTGTATGTTCATCGTAGAAAAAAACTCTTGGACAAAGGACAAAGGAAATTTGGACCCCCCCTTCAATCTTGGTGATTTCCTTCTTGAAACCATGAAACTTCCTCGTTGATAGTTCGATTTATAAAAGGCGTGCATCACGACATAAGGAAAACATTCTCCAATTTTTACCAGGGCATGGTGAGGCCATACCATGGCACCATGCCAGGCATCATGTTTTCCATCCATGTGTTTCATTTTTTATACGGTTGTTAACCGAGTAAACGATGCGTTTATGGTTGACTATTGCCACATATTTCCTTGAAATATTATTCCATTCCTTGTAAAAGGCATGAGAATGTACTAAGTAACACGAGCATGGTTTTCCAGACTGTTCATGTGCACCTTTTCATGAACCGATTGTTCGAAATTGAATTGCATCCATTAATGCCTAGATAATGCACATGATCCCCTAAATATGGTAAATGAGCCAAAGAAAATGTCAAATTTGAACTCGCTGCATTTGAGGCGGTATGTTGATCGTTGGAAAAAAATTGAATGGCAAACTAGGACGGAAATTTGGATTCCCCTTCATTCTTGGGGATATTCCCTCTCGAAAGCCTGGAACTTCCTCGGTGATGGTTCGATTTATGAAGGGCATGCATGATGACATAAGCCAAACCTTCTCAATTTTTTTCCAGGGCATGGTGAGGTCATACCATGGCACCATGCCAGGCCTCATGTTTTATAAGTATTTATTTCATTTTTTCTATAGTTGAAAATCCAACAAACAAACATTTGTGGTTGACTATTGCCACACATTTCATCGAAAAATCTGTCCATTCCTTGTAAAAGGCATGGGAATTTACTAAATGGCACGAGAATGGTTTTCTAGGCCGTACTTGTGGATCCTTTCGTGAATAAATTGTTTGAACTTGAATTATGCACATTAATGCCTAGGAAATGCACATGATCCCCTAAATATGGAAAATGAACCCGAAAAAGTGCCAAATTTGAACACGGTGATTTGTAGGTTGTATGTTCATCGTAGAAAAAACTCGTGGACAAAGGACAAAGGACAAAGGAAATTTCGACCCCCTTTAATCTTGGTGATTTCCCCCTTGTAACGATGAAAGTTCCTCGATGATGGTTCGATTTATGAAAGGTGTGCATCAAGACATAAGGAAAACATTCTCCAATTTTTACCAGGACATGGTGAGGCCATGCCATGGCACCATGCCAGGCGTCATGTTTTCCATCCATGTGTTTCATTTTTTATATAGTTGTTAACCGAGTAAATTATGCATTTATGGTTGACTATTGCCACACATTTCCTTTAAATATTTGTCCATTCCTTGTAAAAGGCATGAGAATGTACTAAATAACACGAGCATGGTTTTCCAGACCATTCTTGTGCAACTTTTCATGCACCGATTGTTCAAAATTGAATTATGTCCATTAATGCCTCGAAAATGGACATCATCCCCTAAATATGTTAAATGAGCCCGAGAAAATGTCAAATTTGAACACGTTGCATTTGTGGCGGTATGTTGATCGTGGGAAAAAAACTAAATGACAAACTAGGACGGAAATTTGGATTCCCCTTCAATCTTGGGGGTATTTCCTCTTGAAAGCATGGAAATTGCTCGGTGATGGTTCGATTTATGAAGGGCGTGCATGACGACATAAGCCAAACCTTCTCAAATTTTCGTCAGGGCATGGTGAGGTCATACCATGGCACCATGCGAGGCATCATGTTTTTTAAGTATTTATTTCATTTTTTCTATAGTTGAAAACCCAACAAACAAACATTTGTGGTTGACTATTGCCACACATTTCATCGAAAAATCTATCCATTCCTTGTAAAAGGCATGGGAATTTACTAAATGGCACGAGCATGGTTTTCTAGGCCGTACTTGTGGACCCTTTTGTGCATCGATTGTTTGAACATGAATTATCGCATTAATGCATAGGAAATGCACATAATCCCCTAAATATGGCAAATGAACTCGGAAAAGTGCCAAATTTGAACACGGTGATTTGCAGGTTGTATGTTCAACATAGAAAAAACTCGTGGACAAAGGACAAAGGAAATTTGGATCCCCCTTCAATCTTGGTGATTTCCCCCTTGAAACCATGAAACGGTGATGGTTCGATTTATGATAGGCGCGCATCACGACATATGGAAATCATTCTCCAATTTTTACCAGGGCATGGTGAGGCCATACCATGGCACCACGCCAGGCGTCATGTTTTCCATCCATGTGTTTCATTTTTTGTATAGTTGTTAACCGAGTAAATGACGCGTTTATGGTTGACTATTGCCACACATTTCCTTTAAATATTTGTCCATTCCTTGTAAAAGGCATGAGAATGTACTAAATAACACGAGCATGGTTTTCCAGACCATTCTTGTGCACCTTTTCATGCACCAATTGTTCGAAATTGAATTATGTCCATTAATGCCTCGAAAATGCACATAATCCCCTAAATATGTTAGATGAGCCTGAGAAAATGTCAAATTTGAACACGTTGCATTTGAGGCGGTATGTTGATCGTTGGAAAAAAACTGAATGACAAACTAGGACGGAAATTTGGATTCCCCTTCAATCTTGGGGATATTTCCTCTCGAAAGCATGGAAATTCCTCGGTGATGGTTCGATTTATGAAGGGCGTGCATGACGACATAAGCCAAACCTTCTCAAATTTTTACAAGGGCATGGTGAGGTCATACCATGGCACCATGCCAGGTGTCACATTTTAAAGCATTTATTTCGTTTATTCTATAGTTGAAAACCCAACAAACAAACATTTGTGGTTGACTATTGCCACACATTTCAAGGAAATATCTATCCATTATTCCTTGTAAAAGGCATGAGAATTTACTAAATGGCAAGAGCATGGTTTTCTAGGCCGTTCTTGTGGACCCTTTCATGCATCAATTGTTTGAACATGAATTATGCGCATTAATGCCTAGAAAATGCACTTAATCCCCTAAATATGGCAAATGAACCCGCAAAAGTGCCAAATTTGAACACGGTGAGTTGCAGGTTGTATGTTCATCGCAGAAAAAAACTCGTGGACAAAGAACAAAGGACAAAGGAAATTCGAAACCCCCTTCAATCTTGGTGATTTCCTCCTTGAAACCATGAAACTTCCTCGGTGATGGTTCGATTTATGAAAGGCGCGCATCATGACATAAGGAAATCATTCTCCAATTTTTACAAGGGCATGGTGAGGCCATACCATGGCACCACGCCAGGCGTTATGTTTTCCATCCACGTGTTTCATTTTTTGTATAGTTCTTAACTGAGTAAATGACGCGTTTATGGTTGACTATTGCCACACATTTCCTTGAAATATCTGTCCATTCCTCATAAAAGGCATGAGAATGTACTAAATAACACGAGCATGGTTTTCCAAACCGTTCTTGTGCACCTTTTCATGCACCGATTGTTCGAAATTGAATTATGTCCATTAATGCCTAGAAATTGCACATAATCCCCTAAATATGATAAATGAACCCGGGAAAATGTCAAATTTGAACACGTTACATTTGAGGTGGTATGTTGATCATTGAAAAAAAAACTAAATGACAAACTAGGACGGAAATTTGGATTCCCCTTCAATCTTGGGGATTTTCCCTCTCAAAAGCATGGACTTCCTCGGTGATGGTTCGATTTATGAAGGGCGTGCATGACGACATAAGCCAAACCTTCTCAAATTTTACAAGGGCATTGTGAGGTCATACCATGGCACCATGCCAGGCGTCATGTTTTTAAGCATTTATTTCATTTTTTCTATAGTTGAAAACCCAACAAACAAACATTTGTGGTTGACTATTGCCACACATTTCAACAAAATATCTATCCATTATTCCTTGTAAAAGGCATGAGAATTTACTAAGTGGCATAAGCAGGGTTTCTAGGTCGTTCTTGTGGACCCTTTCATGCATTGATTGTTTGAACTTGAATTATGCGCAATAATGCCTAGGAAATGCACATAATCCCCTAAATATGGCAAATGAACCCGGAAAAATGCCAAATTTGAACACGGCGATTAGCAGGCTGTATGTTCATCGTAGAAAAAAACTCGTGGACAAAGGACAAAGGAAATTTAGACCCCTTCAATCTTGGTGATTTCCCCCTTGAAACGATGAAACTTCCTCGGTGATGGTTCGATTTATGAAAGGTGTGCATCGAGGCATAAGGAAACATTCTCCAATTTTTACCAGGGCATGGTGAGGCCATACCATGGCACCATGCCAGGCTTCATGTTTTCCATCCATGTGTTTCATTTTTTATATAGTT
Organism: Triticum dicoccoides; assembly: GCF_002162155.2. NCBI lineage: Eukaryota > Viridiplantae > Streptophyta > Magnoliopsida > Poales > Poaceae > Triticum > Triticum dicoccoides. The sequence continues at coordinate 392,076,580 of NC_041390.1, read as the reverse complement.
GTTAACCGAGTAAATGATGCATTTATGGTTGACTATTGCCACACATTTCCTTTAAATATTTGTGCATTCCTTGTAAAAGGCATGAAAATGTACTAAATAACACGAGCATGGTTTTCCAGACCGTTCGTGTGCACCTTTTCATGCACTGATTGTTAGAATTTGAATTATGTCTATTAATGGCTAAAAAATGCACATGATCCCCTAAATATGGTAAATGAGCCCGGGAAAATGTCAAATTTGAACACGTTGCATTTGAGGCGGTATGTTGATCGCTAGAAAAAACTGAATGACAAACTAGGACGGAAATTTGGATTCCCCTTCAATCTTGGGGATTTTCCCTCTCGAAAGCATGGAACTTCCTCGGTGATGGTTTGATTTATGAAGGGCGTGCATGACGACATAAGCCAAACCTTCTGAAATTTTTACAAGGGCATGGTGAGGTCATACCATGGCACCTTGCCAGGCGTCATGTTTTTTAAGCATTTATTTCGTTTTTTCTATAGTTGAAAACCCAACAAATAAACATTTGTGGTTGACTATTGCCACACATTTCAACGAAATATCTATCCATTATTCCTTGTAAAAGGCATGAGAATTTACTAAAAGGCACGACATGGTTTCTAGGCCGTTCTTGTGGACCCTTTCATGCATCGATTTTTTGAACTTGAATTATGCGCATTAATGCCGAGGAAATGCACATAATCCCCTAAATATGGCAAATGAACCCGAAAAAATGCCAAATTTGACCACGGCGATTTGCAGGTTGTATGTTCATCGTAGAAAAAACTCTTGGACTAAGGACAAAGGACAAAGAAAATTTGGACACCCTTCAATTTTGGTGATTTCCGCATTGAAACGATGAAACATCCTCGGTGATGGTTTGATTTATGAAAGGTGTGCATCACGACATGAGGAAAAATTCTCCAATTTTTACCAGGGCATGGTGAGGCCATACCATGGCACCATGCCAGGCGTCATGTTTTCCATCCATGTGTTTCATTTTTTATATAGTTGTTAACCGAGTAAATGATGCGTTTATGGTTGACTATTGCCACACATTTCCTTGAAATATCTGTCCATTCCTTGTAGAAGGCATGAGAATGTACTAAATAACACGAGCATGGTTTTCCAGACCATCCTTCTACACCTTTTCATGCTTCGATTGTTCAAAATTGAATTATGCCCATTAATGCATAGAAAATGCACATAATTCCCTAAATATGATAAATGAGCCCGGGAAAATGTCAAATTTGAACACGTTGCATTTGAGGCGGTATGTTGATTGTTGGAAAAAACTGAATGACATACTAGGACGGAAATTTGGATTCCCCTTCATTCCTGGGGATTTTCCCTCTCCAAATCTTGGAACTTCCTCGCTGATGGTTCGATTTATGAAGGGCATACATGACGACATAAGACAAACCTTCTCAAATTTTTACCAGGGCATGGTGAGGTCATACCATGGCACCATGCCAGGCGACATGTTTTTTAGGTATTTATTTCATTTTTTCTATAGTTGAAAACTCAATAAATAAACATTTGTGGTTGACAATTGCCACACATTTCATAGAAAAAATCTGTCTATTCCTTGTAAATGGCATGGGAATTTACTAAATGGCACGAGCATGGTTTTCTAGGCCGTTCTTGTGGATTTCATGCATCGATTGTTTGAACTTGAATTATGTGCATTAATGCCTAGGAAATGCACATAATCCCCTAAATATGGCAAATGAACCCGGAAGAGTGCCAAATTTGAACACAGTGATTTGCATGTTGTATGTTCATCATAGAAAAAAACTCGTGGACAAAGGACAAAGGGCAAAGGAAATTTGGACCCCCCCCCTTCAATCTTGGTGATTTCCCCCTTGAAACCCTGAAACTTCCTCGGTGATGGTTCGACTTATTAAAGGCGTGCATCACGACATAAGGAAAACATTATCCAATTTTTACCAGGGCATGATGAGGGCATACCATGGCACCATGCCAAGCGTCATGCTTTCCATCCATGTGTTTCATTTTTTGTATAGTTGTTAACCGAGTAAACGACGCGTTTATGGTTGACTATTGCCACACATTTCCTTGAAACATCTGTCCATTCCTTGTAAAAGGCATGAGAATGTACTAAATAACACGAGCATGGTTTTCCAGACCATTCTTGTGAACCTTTTCATGCACCGATTGTTCGAATTCGAATTATGTCCATTAATGCCTAGGAAATGCACATAATCCCCTAAATATGGTAAATGATCCCAGGAAAATGTCAAATTTCAACACGTTGCATTTGAGGCGGTATGTTCATCATTGGAAAAAAACTGAATGCCAAACTAGGACAGAAATTTGGATTCCCCTTCAATTTTGGGGATTTTCCCTCTGGAAAGCATGGAACTTCCTTGGTGATGGATCGATTTACGAAGGGCGTGCGTGACGACATAAGCCAAACCTTGTCAAATTTTTACCAGGGCATGCTGAGGTCATACCATGCCACCATGACAGGCGTCATGTTTTGTAAGCATTTATTTCATTGTTTCTATAGTTGAAAACCCAATAAACAAACATTTGTGGTTGACTATTGCCACACATTTCAACGAAATAACTATCCATTATTCCTTGTAAAAGGCATGAGAATTTACTAAATGGCACGAGCTTGGTTTTCCAGGCCATTCTTGTGGACCCTTTCATGCACCGATTGTTTGAACTTGAATTATGAGCATTAATGCCTAGGAAATGCACATAATCCCCTAAATATGGCAAATGAACCCGGAAAAGTGCCAAATTTGAACAAAGTGATTTGCTGGTTGTATGTTCATCATAGAAAAAAATCGTGGAAAAAGGACAAAGGAAATTTGGATCCCCCTTCAATCTTGGTGATTTCCCCCTCGAAAACCCAACAAACAAACATTTGTGGTTGACTATTGCCACATTTCATCGAAAAATCTATCCATTACTTGTAAAAGGCATGATAATTTACTAAATTGCACGAGCATGGTTTTCTAGGTCGTTCTTGTGGACCCTTTCATGCATCGATTGTTTGAACTTGAATTATGCGCATTAATGCCTAGGAAATGCACATAATCCCCTAAATATGGCAAATGATTTGCCGGTTGTATGTTCATCATAGGAAAAACTCGTGGACAAAGGACAAAGGAAATTTGGATCCCCCTTCAATCTCGGTGATTTCCACCTAGAAATCATGAAACTTCCTCGGTGATGGTTCGTTTTGTTAAAGACATGCATGACGACATTTTTACTAGGGCACGGTGAGGTCATACCATGGCACCACACCAGGCGTCATGTGTTTTCCAAGCATGTATTTCATTTTTGTATAGTTGTTAACCCAATAAACAACGCGTTTATGGTTGATTATTGCCACATATTTCCTTAAAATATATGTCCATTCCTTGTAAAAGGCATGAGAATGTACTAAATAGCACGGGCCTGGTTTTCCAGACCGTTCTTGTGCACCCTTTCATGCACCGATTGTTTGAATTTGAATTACGTGCATTAATGCCTACAAAATGCACATAATCCCCTAAATATTGTAAATGAACCTGAAAAAGTGTCAAATTTGAACACGGTGATTAGCAGGGTTTATGGTCATCGTAGAAAAAAAACTCATGGATGAAAGACAAAGGAAACTTGGATTCCCATTCAATCTCGGTGATTTACTATCGCACACGATTCATCTCCATCGCCTCTGTGAACCGTGTGTTTTCACTCACACATGCAAAAGGAAAAGAAAAACCTCGCCCACTTTGTCCCCACTCACTCACCACGGAATCCTCCGCAACTCTGCACCCTAAGCTCGAGGGCTGTTGGCGGCGGGTGTAGGCCGCGCTCCAAACGGCACCGGATTTCGCCTCCACCGCTTTTCGCGACCTATCTGCACCGACATTCTAGACTCTGGTCGACTGGGGTTTTCTGTGGGATTGGGCCGGGGATTTTTCTCATGGAGAAGGCAATCAACTTAATTAGCGAAATATTCACTCATCTCTTATCACAGTCTGTCCATTGTTGTTAATCAACCGACGGAAATCGCCGTGGAATCATTTTTGTTCTAGCTGATTCGTTGGTGTTCATTCATGTGTCCACAGTGCGAGCACAAATCGGGCAAATTGGTCATGGCCAGTCAGAAACAAAGTTCTATCTCACCATTCTGAATGACTTCAGGGAGCGCTCGATATGTTCAATCTCAATACATTATCTATATATTTGCATCAAATCTTTGTTACATTATCTATTTTTAATTCTATATTTTTGTACTTTGCTTTCATATCTATATATATATATATGGATATGTTTGATCAGTTACTCCCATATTTTCACCTTGCTCTGTTATTTCAATATATCTAATTTACGATCTTAATTTTCATTCCAACCAGTACATCCCTTGCTTTGCAAGAACATGAGTAGAAGGAAATCTTGGGATTTACTTTGCTGATGACTCCTAGGATGTCATATTGACAATGCAACATGGATTTACAATGACGGTAAGCGTAATACTTGATAAAGATGGTCACTCCTATTTTAATGCGGACCTTTGGAGAAAAATATCTAAGTGTTATGAACTGAAAGCTGGCAATAAAATTCTAGTGCGTGCACCACAACCTGGTCTAATTAACATGGATGTTTACATCCCCAACATCATCAGCCAATCAAAGTCTGATCGAAGTTAGTGTCCTTTCAACTTTCTCCTTGCTGTCATATTACTATTTAAGCAACCAATTGTGATATCATATTCTGACTCCGTTCCTACGTAGTAGCAAATTCTATTTACCAATTTGTGCGCACTAAATATTCCTCTGCCATGTTCTGAATAAATAATACCTTTCCACCTTTTAAGTAGGATATGTTGGATGCATAGTGAACGATCTGTGTGTTACTAAGCATACCAAATTTCACTGGAAGGACTTGAAGCATGTCATAAACTTTGTTGATAATCTGACAAAGATAGCACAACGTATGAACACTAGATTTGGATGGGATTCATTAGACCTATGGTGCACACACTGAACAAGACCAATTGTGTGCACAAAACGCTGGTAAAAAATCTTATTTTAATGTTGATGCTCATAAACTATATACATCTTCAACGATATGTTACAATTGTTTTTATTCTACATGTCAACAGAAATTGCGCCCTGTAGCAGTTCCTGGATCGATTTCACGGCGTGGTCGAATTACACTTGCGCCTGCTAATAACGCCAAAGTGATTGCAAGGTACTGCATTTGCCGTCGAAATGGAACCATTCAAATTAACAAGTTCTCTCTTCTCGTGGCAATGCATCCATATTGGAAAATTGGAGACACTGTTCTGCTCATGATCTACCAAGGCACAGGAGGGCTCTTCCTTTTCATTGATGAGATGCCGAGTCACCGTGATCAAGCTGATTCCAGTGGATAGTTGTGGTTGTTGGCACTCAGCCTCTTCAAATGTGCTAGATGTTAATATATATGTTAAGTATGGAGATATGGACCATATGGTTGTTGGCCCTTAGCCTCTTAAAATGTGATAGTTGTTACTATGTTAAGTATGTACATATGGACCATATGGTTGTCAAAACCGTGTTACGAAGATCCTCCTTTTGTCGAATAGTGTAACCACTATATATATGTTACTCAAATGTTGTTACCCAAGTTCATAAATTTTCATGGAAAGTATTAGTATCGTACACAGTTCATTGAGTTTAAGCGTGTGCCCGATGACCAGAAGTCATTTGCAGATTAACTGTCCATATTGCAAATTCACACACATGTTAACATAAGGAAATGTATGTGTAACATACTAATCATCGCACACGAGTACTTGCAGACGCATCGTGTGTGACACTCCGCCACCGCAAGCAACTACTTTGCATTTTTCAAAGTTTTTTGTACACGCAGAATCACACACGAAGTAACTGCATTGTCCGTCTGTGTTGTAGTTTCACATTGCAAACAGTTCATCCGAGTCAGCTGTTTGCCACGTATCACACACATCTTGTTTACATGAATCATTTGTGTTCTTTTGGCTCATCATAAACAGTTCATCCATATGAACTGTATGCCGCATATCACACACATCTTGTTAAGTTGAACCGTTTCTGTTATGTTCCCTAATCAAAAACAGTTCGTCTGAGTTAACCTTATGTCGTATATCGCACACACATTGATATGGCTGCCCATAATCACATCTGACGAGTCCTCTGCCTGAGCTGCATTCAACAAGTTGACCTTGGCGTGCTTGGGATTATGCTTGACCACTGCGGTGCTGGCAGATCTCACAGGAGGAGGAGGAGGAAGACGCCTCTAATTGAAGCATTTGTTGGCATAGTGACCCTTATGGTGACACTTGTTGCACGTGACCTCCGAGAGCGGACGGTGATACGGAGCACTTGATCTTGGAGCTTGAGATGAAGTCTTGTTCTGAAAGCCTGGGTTGGGTGGGTGGGAAGATCCACTGCCACCTTTGCTCTTCTGCTGATAAGGCTGACGGAACGGAGGAGGAGGAGGCAACCAATACTTTTGCTGCTTAGAAGCCACATGAGTTGAGGAAGAAGGAGTTGCATCTCTGACTCGCTTCTTGGAAGCATCGCACTTCAGTTGAGCAATCTCTTGTTTCAGTGCCATGTTGTAAAACTCATCGTACTTCTGAGGCTCGAAAAGCACGAGAGAAGTTGGAGATCTTCTCTGAGGCCACCACTGAACTGGTAAATCATGCTCTTCTCGTCAGGGACGTCCTGCTTGGCAAAATGAGCGAGCTTGGGGAACATGATGTTATACTGGTAAACAGACAAGGTGCCTTGCTTCAGGTTGCGGAATTCCTCACGCTTGCTCTCAACAACACTCTGAGGAATGTGGTGAGCTTTGAAGTCTTGACGGAATTCATCCTAGGTAATCACACGGCCTCCTCTGGAATCTTTGTACTGCTGAAACCATTCTGCAGCTTGGTCTTTGAGTTGGAACGAAGCAAACTGGACAAAGTCCTCAGGCCTGACGTTGCTGCACTCGAAATGTTTGTAGATATCCACGAGCCAATCATCATCGTCTGTTGCCTCAACACAGTTACTGAAGGTCTTTGGCTGGTTAGCGAGGAACTGGTTGAGTGTAGCAAACTGATTCTGATTGTTGCCATGGCCATGATTCCCTTGGTTGCGCTCTTGCAAGAGCTGCATGATCAGCTGCGTGTTTGCATTGGTAGCGGCCATCACAGCTTGCCATGCCTCCGGAAGTGGAGGTGGTGGTGGCGGATCAGGATTCGGAGTCGTGCGCGTTGGAGGAGCCATCCTGGAGAGGGTGACATCCGTTAGCATCTTGACAGACATATAATCAAGCTGAATCAAACGGATCGAAATTGCAACATATAGTCTTAACATCCAAAACAAAATGAACGAATGCATTCCAATCGAAATGGTCACATTTCCATAAATTGAGAAGCCACTTGAATAGAGGAAGAAGAATAAAACAACAAGGTACGGACAAGAACAAATACTTGGTGATGATTACCCAATCACAAACCAGATATCCGCGGAAGAAATGCTAGAGCTACAAGAATTCCCACATATGAAACTCCCGAACCTTTCCGGTTATGCAATCAGGTGTTGGGATACAGGGGAAGCATAATATCTCACCCAAAGCTAGCAAATCCTACATCCAGCTGTATCCATCCTTCAACACATAACCAAGAAACCTTCGGAAATCATTTACCTCAACCTTCGAAAAGCATCCGTTATACGAGTTATGGCAATACTCCCGAACTCCCGCCCCAGTGCTGGGTGGCGTCGAGGTCATTTCACCAACAACTACATAAAAGAGATTTTCGATGTCGGCGAAACTCAGGTACTCCAGAATCTCAACGATAAAATTGTGATGACAACACCTCGGAGCTCAACTCCCCGGGACACTGCCACAACCCCTAAATGTCAGGAGGCACCAAAAACAATGTTCTCGTCACAAAACCATCGGAACAATTCCAAGATACCCGCGTGATCCTAAATTTTTTTAGTGAAATTTGAGAAGAGAAGAGTCAAAACTCTACGTCAGGATGCCTCACCAGAGCGACGAAGGGACTGAGGAGTAAAAAGAATCCTACTCTCCGGTATATATAATCCTAAATGACTCAAAATATTTTTCTAGACTCAACAACGCCAACGATTCGATCAAGCAGGGGGCTCCTAAGGTCGGGGAAGGCTCTGATTACCAACGTGTAACGCCCTCGATGCGGCTATATCTCCCACGTGTCGAAGCACGACTTAGAGGCATAACCACATTGAAAGCAATGTCACAAGTAAGGTAATCTTCACAACAACCCATGTAATACATAAGGGAAAAGGTACATAGTTGGCTTACACTCACCACATCACACAAATAGCATAAATAAGATTACATTCATCCAAATACACTGAAGGTCCGACTATGGAACCAAAATGAAGATAAACCCCAAATGCAACATAGTCCTCGATCGCCCCAACTGGGCACCACTACTGATCATCTGGGAAAGACACGTAGTATCATCTTGAGTCCTCATCGAACTCCCACTTGAGCTCAGTTGAATCACCTAGAGCGGTATCATCGGTCCCTGCATCTGGTTTTGGAAGTAATCTTTGAGTCATGGGGACTCAGCAATCTCACACCCTCGCGATCAAGACTATTTAAGCTTATAGGAAAGGCAAAGGTATGATGTGGAGCTGCAGCAAGCGACTAGCATATTTGGTGGCTAACATACGCAAATGAGAGCGAGAAGAGAGGGCAAAAGCACGGTCGAACAACTATGATCAAGAAGTGATCCTAGAACAACCTACGATCAAGCATTACTCCAACACCGTGTTCACTTCTCGGACTCCACCGAGAAGAGACCATCACGGTTACACATGCGGTTGATGCATTTTAATTAAGTTAAGTTTTAGGTTTTTTACAACCGGACATTAACAAATTCCCATATTCCCATAACCGCGGGCATGGCTTTCGAAATTTCAAATCTCTACAGGGGAGTCCCAACTTAGCCCATCACAAGCTCTCACGGTCAACGAAGGATATTCCTTCTCCCAAGACAATCCGATCAGACTCGGCATCCCGGTTACAAGACATCTCGACAATGGTAAAACAAGTCCAGCAACACCGCCCGAATGTGCCAAAAAATCCTGATAGGAGCTGCACATATCTCGTTCTCAGGGCACACTCAGATAGGTCAAGCTACGAGTAAAACCAGCCCTCGAGTTTCCCCGAGGTGGCCCCGCAGGCTACCCATTTCAGACCAACACTCAGAGGAGCACTGGCCCAGGGGGTTTAATAAAGATGACCCTCAGGCTCCAGAAACCCAAGGGAAAAAGAGGATAGGTGGCGAATGGTAAAACCAAGGTTGGGCATTGCTGGAGGAGTTTTATTCAAGGCGAACTGTCAAGGGGTTTTCATTATAACCCAACCGTGTAAGGAACGTAAAATCCGGGAACATAACACCGATATGACGGAAACTAGGGCTGCAAGAGTGGAACAAAACACCAGGCATAAGGCCGAGCCTTCCACCCTTTACCAAGTGTATAGGTGCATTAATATAAACAAGATAATATGGTGATATCCCAACAATAAACATGTTCCAACAAGGAACAAACTCCAATATTCACCTGCAACTAGCAACACTATAAGAGGGGATAGCCAAACGGTTTGCTAGGACAAGGTGGGTTAGAGCTTTGACATGGAAAATTTGGAAGGCATGATAAGCAAGTGGTAGGTATCATAGCATAGGCATAGCAATAGGGCGAGCATCTAGAAAGCAAAGATAGAAGTGATTTCGAGGGTATGGTCATCTTGCCTGCAAAGTTCTCAGAGTTGACTGGATCCTCATAAGCGTACTCAACGGGCTCCTCGATCACATACTCATCTCCCGGCTCTACCCAAAGAAAGAACACAAGCAAAAGGAGAACAATCAACCACGTGCAATGCACAAACAACATGATGCAAACATGGTATGATATGCGGGATGCGATATGTGATGTATATGCATGACTTGGAAAGGAATGATTGAACCTGGCCTCAACATGGAAATCCAAGAGTGCCACTGGAAAGAGGAGTTGATTTCGGTCGAAATCGATATAAAGATCACCGGAATCGGATGCATGGTTTGGAAATGGCAAGCAAAACAAATATGGCACCGGTCTGCGATTAACAACAAGTAGCCTTCTAAATGCATCAAGATAAATAAGCTACTCCACTCAAACATGGCAACAAAATACATGGCAGGGATCCATTCAAGATGCTTAACAAAATATGAACACTGAGCTATGGCTAATGCACTCAATTGAAGGTTCAAACAAGCATGGCAAAAGTGCAAATGATAACAGGTTACAAACTTTGTGAAATTAACAGCAAGTCAGGAATTTAACATCAGGAAGCAATGTTTAGAGCACGATAACTACATGCTACAGGAACATATCATGTCAAAGCAAGGAATGGCATGAAGCTACTCAAATCATACAACAAAAGTCCTTTACTAACCATAAGCCAAAAGGAACCAGAAAATACAATTGCAACCACGTGAACATAGCAATTATCATTAACAGATTCAGACTTAGTAAAAAAGTAGAACATGGAAAAACAGATATCAAGTAGGCATGTTTACGAGCTTGATGCACTCACTACGAGGCATTGCATGACAAACTAAGCATACCCCTAGCAAGTATACATGGCATAGAAGCTAGACATGGAAAGAACAACAACATAGCATGCACGGATCAACTACAACAAGCTTGGCAAAATTGCTAAACATGTTACCAATCTGCCAGGAACATTTTATAGCAAAAGTAGAGCTCGATTTACTCAAGCTAGGGTGCTCCATAAATTCGAACAAAGGCATGGATCGGCAGAGCACCACAATGTCTACAAAACATCCTTCTGATCATGCTCAAAAGAGGCACAGATCACTCGGTAGCAACATGAACACATGGCATAAAAATTACAGCAGGACAAAGACTTAGAATATTTCTAAGTCTCTGAAATCAGCAACATTAAGTAAGCTAATTTGCATGCTTGTGCTAGTCACCACAGAGATCCCAAAAATACATGGCATACACCCCTAAAAAGATGGCATGGCATACTTCAAAACACATGTAGGGCTCAGGATCATAGCATGCACACATCAATCATGGCAAAAATGACAAATGAGCAAATGCTGATACGGATCTGAAACTAACATCACATAGCCCTCTTCCAACAGCTTTTGGGGCATCAAGATGAGCTCAAATGAAAATGATGCAATGAGATGAAATGGAGTACTCGTCGAGACAAACATTTCAATATGCTACACGCGCGAATCGGAGCCACGGTGATGAAGTTATGATGCGTCAAAGTATGCATAAAATATCTGGGATTTAGGGTTAGGTTCAACCGAAAACTGATCTAGATCCAGATCGGGATCCGGGCACTGTAGCAGCTCGAGGAAGAGGTCGCCGGAAATGGAGCCGCGGTGGCCGGAGACGTCGAGGTCCTCGCCGAACTTGGAGGGGGCTCGCGGGAGGGGGGTCGCCGGACTTGTCGAAGCTTGTCAGACTTGGCGAGGAGGTGGAGGCGGCTCGGGCGGTGAGGGCTTGCTGCGGTGAGGTGAGACGAGGCGGCGGGCGGTGGTCGTCGCCGACGACGAGCGGGCTGGGCGGCACCGGCAGGGAGGAAGCGGGCGCGGGGGCGGCGACCGCGGGAGGCGGCGGCGCTGCTTTGGGCCGGGAGCGCCCGCGGAAGGCCTCACGAGCCTTGGGCGGAGGGAGTCGCCGGCTGAGAGGTGGCGGCTCCTCAGTGGCTGCGGGCGGCGCGTGAGGTGGAATTTTAGGGTTAGGGGGAGAGGAGACCCGGGATTTTCATGGAGGGATCTATTTATAGAGGTAGAGGGAGCTAGGAAGCTCCAAATGAGGTGCGGTTTGCAGCCACGCGATCGTGATCGAACGATCTAGATGGTGGAGGAGGTTTAGGTAGGTTTTGGGCCACTTTTGAAGGGGTGTTGGGCTGCAACACACACGAGGCCTTTTTGGTTCGTCAGTTAACCATTGGAGTATCAAACGAAGTCCAAATGGCATGAAACTTGACAGGCGGTCTACCGGTCGTAAACCAAGGCCTCATGACAAATCTCGGTCCAATCCGAAAACGTTTAACACCCTCACACGAAAAGAGGTAGAAAGGGACACCGGAGGACATAGGGGCACCGGAATGCAAAACGGACAACGGGGAAGATGCTCGAATGCATGAGACGACCATGTATGCAAATGCAATGCACATGATGACATGATATGAGATGCATGACAAGGACACAAACACATGGAGACAAAACCCGACAACGAGGAAACAAAATAACTTAGTGCCGAAAATGGAAAGAGTTGGAATACAGATAAGGCAAGTTACATCCGGGGTGTTACACATATGGTCCATATCTACATACTTAACATAGTAACAACTATCACATTTTAAGAGGCTAAGGGCCAACAACCATATGGTCCATATCTACATACTTAACATATATATTAACATATAGCACATTTTAAGAGGCTGAGGGCCAACAACCACAACTATCCACTGGAAGCAGCTTGATCACGGTGAATCGACATCTCGTCAATGAAAAGGAAGAGCCCTCATGTGCCTTGGTAGATCATGAGTAGAACAGTGTCTCCAATTTTCCAATATGGATGCATTGCCACGAGAAGCGAGAACTTGCTAATTTGAATGGTTCAATTTCTACGGGAAATGTAGTACCTTGCAATCACTTTGGCGTTATTAGCAGGCACAAGTGTAATTCGACCACACCGGGAAATCGATCTAGGAACTGCTACAGGGGGCAATTTCTGTTGACATGTAGAATAAAAACAATTGTAACACATCGTTGAAGAGGTATATAGTTTATGAGCATCAACATTAAAATAAGACTTTTTACCAGCGTTTTGTGCACATAATTGGTCTTGTTCAGTGTGTGCACCATAGGTCAAATTAATCCCATCCAAAATCCAGCATTCATACGTTGTGCTATCTCTGTCAGATTATCAACAAAGTTTATGACATGCTTCAAGTCCTTCCAGTGAAATTTGGTATGCTTAGTAACATACAGATCATTCATTATGCATCCAACATATCCTACTTAAAAGGTGGAAAGGTATTATTTATTCAGAACATGGCAGAAGAATATTTAGTGCACATAAATTGGTAAATAGAATTTGTTACTGCGTAGGAACAGAGTCAGAATATGCTATAACAATTGGTTACTTAAATAGTGATCAATTGGTTGCTTAAATAGTAATATGACAACAAGGAGAAAGTTGAAAGGACACTAACCTCGATCAGACTTTGATTGGCTGATGACGTTGGGGAAGTAAACATCCATGTTAATTACACCAGGTTGTGGTGCACGCACTAGAATTTTATTGCCAGCTTTCAGTTCATAACACTTAGACATTTTTCTCCAAAGGTCCGCATTAAAATAGGAGTGACCATCTTTATCAAGTTTTACGCTTACCTTCATTGTAAATCCATGTTGCGTTGTCAATATGACATCCTGGGAGTCATCAGCAAAGTAAAGCCCAAGATTTCCTTCTACTCGTGTTCTTGAAAAACAAGGGATGTACTGCTTGAAATAAAAATTAAGATCGTAAATTAGATATATTGAAATAACAGAGCAAGATGCAAATATGGGAGTAACTGATAGAACAGATCCATATATATAGAGAGAGATGAAAGCAAAGTACAAGAATATAGAATTAAAAATAGATAATGTAACAAAGATTTGATGCAAATATATAGATAATGTATTGAGATTGAACATATCGAGCGCTCCCTGAAGTCATTCGGAATGGTGAGATAGAACTTCGTTTTCGACTGGCCACGACCATAGTTGCCCAATTTGTGCTTGCACTGTGGACACATGAATGAACACCCACGAATCAGCTAGAACAAAAATGATTCCACGGCTATTTCCACCGGTTGATTAACAGCAACGGACGGACTGCGATAAGAGATGAGTGAATATTTCGCTAATTAAGTTGATTACCTTCTCCATGAGAAAAATCCCCGGCCCAATCCCGCAGAAAACCCCAGTCGACCAGAGTCTAGAATGTCGGTGCAGATAGGTGGCAGAAAGCGGTGGAGGCAAAATCCTGTGCCGTTTGGACCGCAGCCTACGCCCGCCGCCAACAGCTGTCGAGCTTAGGGTGCAGAGTTGCGGAGGATTCCGCGGCGAGTGAGTGGGGACGAAGTGGGCGAGGGTTTTCTTTTCCTTTTGCATGTGTGAGGGAAAACACACGGTTCGAAGAGGCGATGGAGATGAATCGTGTGTGATAGTAAATCACCGAGATTGAATGGGAATCCAAATTTCCTTTGTCCTTCATCCATGAGTTTTTTTCTATGATGAACATAAACCCTGCTAATCACCGTGTTCAAATTTGACACTTTTCCGGGTTCATTTGCAATATTTAGGGGATTATGTGCATTTTGTAGGCATTAATGCACGTAATTCAAATTCAAACAATCGGTGCATGAAAGGGTGCACAAGAACGGTCTGGAAAAACATGCTCATGCTATTTAGTACATTCTCATGCCTTTTACAAGGAATGTGCAGATATTTTAAGGAAATGTGTGGCGTCAACCATAAACGTGTAGTTTATTGGGTTAACAACTATACAAAAATGAAATACATGCTTGGAAAACACATGACGCCTGGTGTGGTGCCATGGTATGACCTCGTTGTGCCCTGGTAAAAATGTCGTCATGCACGTCTTTCATAAAACGAACCATCACCGAGGAAGTTTCATGATTTCGAGGGGGAAATCACCAAGATTGAAGGGGGATCCAAATTTCGTTTGTCCTTTGTCCACGAGTTTTTTCTATGATGAACATACAACCGGCAAATCACTTTGTTCAAATTTGGCACTTTTCAGGGTTCATTTGCCATATTTAGGGGATTGTGTGCATTTCCTAGGCATTAATGCGCATAATTCAAGTTCAACCTATAGGGCCGCGCATCGCAAATGTAGAACCATAGAATACCGACTGCGATGGCAATGCGAGCAGAAACGAGTAGGAGTACTGTAGGGGCCCTATCCCCGACGGTTTCTGGGTCGTGTGGGAAGGGGTTAAAAACCGTTTGTTTAGGACCTCATCACAAACCAAGTGAGTGTGGTCGTGTGGGAAGTAACTTGGTGACTTTTCCAAATGCCGTCGCGGGAAGGGGTTAAAAACCAGTTGTTTAGGACCAACGTGCACCAGTGATTCTATAACCTGTAACAATTATTTGTGGAATCAATTCATTCTTATCATTAGGAACAACAGTAACACCTCCCTTCTTAGGGACACAATGAATGGGACTTACCCAGCTACTACCTGCAATAGGATAAATTATACCTGCCTCCAGAAGCTTTAGTATTTCATTTCTTACCACTTCCTTCATCTTAGGATTTAACCATCGTTGGTGATCAACAACTAGTTTAGCATCATGCTCCAAATTAATTTTGTGCTAACATAGAGTGGGACTAATGCCCTTAAGATCATCAAGAGTATATCCAATAGCGGCACGGTGCTTCTTCAGAGTTTTCAATAATTTATTTTCTTCATGCTCTGAAAGGTTAGCACTAATAATAACATGATATACCTTCTTTTCATTGAGATAAGCATATTTCAAAGTATCAGGTAACTGTTTAAGCTCAAATACAGGATCACCCTTGGGTGGAGGAGGATCCCCAAGGATTTCAACAGGAAAATTGTGTTTCAAAACAGGCCCTTGATTAAAGAATATTTCATCTATTCCCCTTCTTTCATTCATAAACATGTCATTTTCATGGTCTAGCAAATATTGTTCTAAAGGATAAGTAGGAGGCACGGCAATAGAAGCAAGACTAATAATTTCATCCTTACTAGGAAATTATTTATCATGGGGTTGTCTACAAAATTTAGAGAAATTCAAATCATGACACATATCCCCTAACCCAATAGCAACAATATCTTTCTCGTAGTCTATCTTAGCAATAAAAGTATTCAAGAAAGGTCTACCAAATATAATGGGACAAAAATCATCTTGTGGGGAACCAAGAACAAGAAAATCATCAGGGTATTTAATTTTCCCACACAAGACTTCAACATCTATAACAATCCCAATTGGTGATATAGTATTTCTATTGGCAAGCTTAATAGTAACATCAATATCTTCTATCTCAACAGGTGCAATATCATTCATAATTTCTTGGTACAAGGTATAAGGAATCACAGTCACACTAGCACCAACATCACATAAGCCATGATAACAATGATCTCCTATTTTTAATAGAAACAACAGGCATGCCAACAATAGGTCTATGTTTATCTTTCATATCGAGTTTAGCAATTCTAGCAGCTTCATCACAAAAAAAATAACATGCCCATCAATATTATCGACCAAGAGATCTAACCATATCAATAATAGGTTCAACTTTAATTTTCTCAGGGGGTGTAGGTGTTCTAGTGTAACTCTTACGAACCACATTTGAAACTTTAGCATGATCCTTTATTCTAATAGGAAAAGGTGGTTTCTCAATATAAGCAGTAGGAACAATATGATCAACATTATAAGTAAAAGTTTCTTCTTCAACTTTAATAGGTTCTACTACTTTAACTTCAATGGGAGGATGAGATTTAAACCACTTCTCCTTAGGGATATCAACATGAGTAGCATAAGATTCATACAAAGAAGCTACTATCTTAGAGTCAAGTCCATATTTAGTGCTAAAATCACGAAAAGCATCGGTATCCATAAAAGACTTAACATAATCAAATTTAAGGTTTATACCTGACTCCTTACCTTTGCCGAGTTCCCAATCTTCAGATTTGCGTTTAATTATTTCCAATAAATCCCATTTGAATTCAATATCCTTCTTCATAAAAGAACCAGTACAAGAAGTATCGAGCACGGAACGATTATTATGAGCAAGCCGAGCATAAAAATTTTGAATAACAATTTCTCTTGAGAGCTGATGATTGGGGCATGAATATAACATTAACTTAAGCCTTCACCAAGCTTGAGCGATACTTTCTCCTTCACAAGGCCAAAAATTATATATATAATTCCGATCACGATGAACCAGATGCATAGGATAAAACTTTTGATGAAATTCCAATTTCAATCGGTTGTAGTTCCAAGAACCAATATCATCACATAGCTTAAACCATGGCAATGCCTTTCCCTTCAAAGATAAAGGGAAGACCTTCTTCTTGACAACATCCTCGGGCATACATGCAAGCTTAAATAATCCACATAGATTAGGTGCATATCAGGATGTAATGTTCCATCTCCTGCATAAGGATTATCTAGCAGTTTCTCTATCATACCCGAAGGAATTTCATAATAAATATTTTTAGTAGGTGCAGTGGGTTGAGGAGCAACTCTTTTATCTTCTGATCGAGGTGAAGATACCCCGAACAAGCCCCTCAAAGGATTATTTTCCGTGGTAGCAAGTGACAGTAAATTTCAGCACACAATATAAATGTTTCCTTACCAAAATTCCACTTACCAAAGGCGCTTCACTCCCTGACAACGGCGCCAGAAAAGAGTCTTGATGACCCACAAATATAGGGGATCTATCGTACTTTCGATAAGTAAGAGTGTCGAACCCAACGAGGAGCAGAAGGAAATGACAAGTGGTTTTCAGCAAGGTATTCTTTGCAAGCACTGAAATTATCGGTAACAGATAGTTGTGTGATAAGATAATTCGTAATGGGTAATAAGTAACAAAAGTAAACAAGGTGCAGCAAGGTGGCCCAATCCATTTTGTAGCAAAGGACAAGGCTGGACGAACTCTTATATAAAGCAAAGCGCTCCCAAGGACACATGGGAATTGTTGTCAAGTTAGTTTTCATCATGCTCATATGATTCACGGTCGTTACTTTGATAATTTGATATGTGGGTGGACCGGTGCTTGGGTGATGCCCTTCCTTGGACAATCCTCCTACTTATGATTAACCCCTCTTGCAAGCATCTGTCACTACGAAAGAAGAATTAAGATAAATCTAACCATAGCATGAAACGTATGGATCCAAATCCACCCCTTACGAAGCAACTCATAAACTAGGGTTTAAGATTCTGTCACTCTAGCAACCCATCATCTACTTATAACTTCCCAATGCCTTCCCCTAGGCCCAAATAATGGTGAAGTGTCATGTAGTCGACATTCACATAACACCACTAGAGGAAAGACAACATACATCTCATCAAAATATCGAACGAATACCAAATTCAAATGATTACTTATAACAAGACTTCTCCCCATGTCCTCAGGAACAAATGTAATTACTCACAAAGCATATTCATGTTCATAATAAGAGGAGTATTAATTATCATTAAGGATCTGAACATATGATCTTCCACCGAATAAACCAACTAGCATCAACTACAAGGAGTAATCAACACTACTAGCAACCCACATGTACCAATCTGAGGTTTCGAGACAAAGATCGGATACAAGAGATGAACTAGGGTTTGAGAGGAGATGGTACTAGTGAAGCTGTTGATGGAGATTGACCCCCTCTCAATGAGAGGATCGTTGGTGATGACGATGGCTTCGATTTCCCCCTCCCAGAGGGATGTTTCCCCAGCAGAACAGCTCCGCCGGAGCCCTAGATTGGCTCTGCCCAAGTTTTGCCTTGAGACGACGGCGCTTCGTCCCAAAAGCTTCCTTCTGATTTTTTTCCTGGTCAAAACACACCATATAGCAGAAAATGGGCATCGGGGCCCTGCTAGATGGCCCACAAGACCGGAAGGCGCGCCCTCCACCCTTGTGGATGGCAAGTGGCCCCCTCTGGTGCTTTCTTCGCCCAATATTTTTTATATATTCAGAAAATATTAACCGTGAAATTTCAAGACTTTTGGAGTTGTGCAGTAGAGGTCTCTAATATTTGCTCCTTTTCCAATACAGAATTCCAGCTGCCGGCACTCTCCCTCTTCATGTAAACCTTATAAAATAAGAGAGAAAATGCATAAGTAATGTGATATAATGTGTAATAATAGCCCATAATGCAATAAATATCAATATAAAAGCATGATGCAAAATGGATGTATCAGAGGGCACCCAAGGATTCGGCTCGCAATGGCTTGTGTTTGTTGGTGGAGGGGAAGTAAAAACTTTACCTTTCTGTTTGGGAACCGCCTATAATGTGTCTGGCATGGAAGATCTTGGGAACTCTCAGTCGTTAAGTTGACAATGAAAGCATACCTCTCATAATTATATCCATCTCTATTTTAAAAGCTTTGATCTCTGGTATCTCTGCAAATCCTTGCTTCCCTTTGCGAATGGCCAATCTTTTACATTTATGCAAGAGTCAGTAGTATTCCTTCTCATTTCAACCTCAATTATTCTCTAGTTGGCTGATGTCGCTTGAAGCTACGTCAGTATTTCCCCAAAAAGAGGAAGGGATGATGCAACACAGCAGCGGTAGGTATTTCCCTCAGATATGAAACCAAGGTTATCGAACCAGTAGGAGAACCAAGCAACACAACATAAACATCACTTGCACACAAATAACAACTTCTCGCAACCCGACGTGTTAAAGGGGTTGTCAATCCCTTCGGGGGTACGGCACCTTAAGATAGGAAAACGGACGTGAGGTAAATTTGTAGTAGATTGGTAGATCGAACGCCAAATAAAATAAATAAGAATAAATTGCAGCAAGGTATTTTTGGATTTTTGGTTTAATAGATCTGAAAATAAATGCAAAGGAAAAGTAGATCGCAAAGGCAAATATATGGAATGAGACCCGGGGGTCGTAGGTTTCACTAGTGGCTTCTCTGGAGAAAAATAGCAAACGGTGGGTGAACAAATTACTGTTGGGCAATTAATAGAACTTCAAATACTCATGATGATATCTAGACAATGATCATTACATAGGCATCACGTCCAAGATTAGTAGACCGACTCCTGCCTGCATCTACTACTATTACTCCACACATTGACCGCTATCCAGCATGCATCTAGTGTATTAAGTTCATGGACAAACGGAATAATGCAATAAGAACGATGACATGATGTAGACAAGATCTATGTATGTAGAGATAGCCCCATCATTTTATCCTTAGTAGAAATGATACATACGTGTCGGTTCCCCTTCTGTCACTTGGATCAAGCACCATAAGATCGAACCCACTACAAAGCTCCTCTTTGCAGGATATATAGATCAAGTTGGCCAAACGAAACCCAAATATCGGAGAAGAAATACGAGCCTATAAGCAATCATGCATAAAAGAGATCAGAGAAACTCAAATACTTTCATGGATACAAAACGATAGATCTGATCATAAACTCAAAGTTCATCGATCCCAGCAAACGCACCGCAAAAGAGTTACATCATATGGATCTCCAAGTGACCACTGTATTGAGAACCGAGAGAGACAGAGAGAGAGAGAGATGAAGCCATCTAGCTACTAACTACGGACCTGAAGGTCTACAAAGAACTACTCACGCATCATCAGAGATGCACCAATGGAGGTGGTGAACCCCATCTGAGATGGTGTATAGATTGGATCTGGTGGTTCTAGCCTCTACATCCGCTGGATGAATATTTCGTCGACTCCCCTAGGGTTTTGGGAATATTGGGGTATTTATAGAGCAAAGAGGCGGTCCGGGGGGCACCCGAGGTGACTGCCCCACAGGCGCAGCCAGGGCCCATTATGTTCCTTCTAGTCCAACAAAAATCTCCGTAAAGTTTCGTTGCATTTGGACTCCGTTTGGTATTGATTTTCTGTGATGTAAAAAACATGGAAAAAACAGCAACTGGCACTTGGCACTATGTCAATAGGTTAGTACCAAAAAATGATATAAAATGACTATAAAATGATTATAAAACATCCAAGATTGATAATATAACAACACAGAACAATCAAAAATTATAGATACATTGGAGACATATCAGCATCCCGAAGCTTAACTCCTACTCTTCCTTGAGTAGGGAAGTGATAAAAACAGAATTTTTGATGTGGAATGCTGCCTAACATGTCATATCATATTCTTTTCTTTATAGCATGGACATTTGGACTTTTATATTGTTCAAAGCAATAGTCTAGTTTTGACATGATAATTTAAATACTCAATCATGTCAACAAGCATCCATGTCTTTCTAAATATCAATGCTAAAATAAGTTATCCCTAGCCCATCATGCTCAACCATTGATCCATTCATGAAACACACTTGCATATTAGCTACACCCAATACTCAAGTATGATCATATTGCCTCCTAGTTGGTGCTTTTATAAGAGAAGATGGAGACTCAAATTCGAAATAAAAATTGCATAAAGTAAAAGAAAGGCCCTTCGTAGAGGGAAGTAGGGATTTGTAGAGGTGCTAGAGCTCAAAGCGAAAAACTTAGAGATAAAAACATTTTGTGAGGTGTATCCTTACCACCAACGAAAACGACTTAGAGTTCCCAACACTTTCCATGCTTAGATGTATCATAGGAGGTTCCCAAACAGAAAATAAAGTTAGTTCCTTTTTCCACCATAGTTTCACTTTCCATGGCTAACCGTATCCACGGGTGCCTTTCATACCAACACTTTCCAAGGAATTTATTATTTGACAACATAAAGGAAATTCATTTTTTCATTTCTAGACTGGGCATCCCTAATACCTTTGTGTCGGGGATATACCCCGCGGTATGACCCCGCCGGATGTATGACCTGGCCGGACTTGGCGACTCACTGGTGACCCGCCCTGACTTGGCGACTCACTTAGTGACCCGCCCAGATCTCTCTACTCACTGATGACCCGACCAGGTGTCTCATTAATGACCCAGCCAGTGGGTTAGAGGAGCGACAAGACCCGGAGGCCCAGTAGGTGGTTCACAGAAGGCCGCCTTACATTATGGTAGGCCGGCTTAGGAGGAAAGCATAAGGAATATTCTCTTACAAAGGAAGCAAGACTAGGACTCCACTCGTAATAGAGTAATCCTAATCCTAATAGGACTAATCATGTAAGCCGCCCCTTCAACATATATAAGGAGGGGCAGGGCACCCCAAGGGGGACAAGTTCCACAAGGTTTTCAAGTTAGGTTTAGACAGACAAGTCGATAGCTCTCGAGATAGAGCATCCTTGTAACCGTGATCATCATCATCAATACCAATGAAGCAAGATGTAGGCTTTTACCTCCACCGTGAGGGGCCGAACCTGGGTAAAACATCGCGTCTCTCGTCCCGCTCAACCCCTCTCAAGCTACCACATAGATGTGTTGGCCTCACGACCAAGTCCTTTCAATGAGGACACCTGCCGTGACAAATCCGCGACAGTTGGCGCCCACCGTGGGGCCTGCGCACAGTGGTGTTGTGTTCTTGTAGGGATCTTTTGCTAGGGTTCGAGAAGTTCGCAAATTTCCGGTTGAAGAAGAGCTGGAGTGGAAAATTTCACATGGATTGCAAGTTCAATATTCATCAATAGCGGCGTCCGCTTCATCGTTACGTCGTTCAGACGATTCATGTGTGTGGACATCTACGACGACGGCCGAGCGTGGGGGCTTGACCTTAGCGCCACCATCACGTGCGGTTGACCAAGTCTCTGCGGTGACTTGCCAACGGAACGGCCCAACGAAACTGCCGGCTTGTTTCTCAAGATTGTCAGCTGCAGGTACTGGTAAAAGTATCAAGAGGAGATATGATGGGCGATTTGGAGATCGAGGTTTTAAACAATTAAATAGTCAGGAAAATTCGTCAGGCGTTTTGTTGTCAATATCAAGGTTGCTGCACGCTGTCGCGGTCGTAAGATTAACCGGACTGAGATCAACACTCCTGCAAAATTGCTGTATACGATTGCTACAACTGCCAATCATCGAGACCGATAAGATTTCTGTTGGAATAAATAAAGCAAAGATTCAGGGGATACTTATGGTCAGACCAACCGCCATGTGAAAACACCAACAGGGCATTTTTTTCCAAGACCACCATGACCCGGAAACAGAGTTGGACACCGAGTCATTCTTTGACCTTGCCTCAATTCAACGCTTCTGCAACTGCGATTCGACCACGGCCGGCGTGCCCTTTCCGCAACCCCGGCCTCTGTGCTAAGCCGCCACCTACGTGGGCCAGGGTGGTTATACCCACGAGTCACCATTTCCGTCTGCCTCGGAGCCGCTGGCACGCCTCGGTTCCGTGGTCGCCGATCGAGCCGTCTGCCTCGGGCCGCCTGGGTCACCTCCGCTACTATGGCCTCACTCCTGTTGTTTCAAGCCAC
This sequence comes from Triticum dicoccoides, assembly GCF_002162155.2. NCBI lineage: Eukaryota > Viridiplantae > Streptophyta > Magnoliopsida > Poales > Poaceae > Triticum > Triticum dicoccoides. The sequence continues at coordinate 392,053,408 of NC_041390.1, read as the reverse complement.
CACTTGGCCTTTTGCTGCTGCGGCCTGCTCCACAGCCAAGTCGCCGAGCTGCCTCACCTCCACGGTGAGCCGTGGTGCTGACTCTCTTCCGCACCGGCCGGGTTAGCTGCAAACACTTTAAGCATTGAGACTGATGAAAAGTGAGCGAGTCTTTTTACTGTTATATGGAAAGGTTGGCATCAATGCAAATTTTCCGGAATGGACAAGCTGGCCAGAAGAAAAACTCAACATGCAAGAAATGACTTAAGTACTATTAGTACTGTTTCCTCATGAGGGGAAAGCAAACAAAAGGGATTAAGTCCCCACACTGATAAGGGCTGAAGGGAATGTGCATCATCAGATCAACTGAGCATCTGCTATCCTTTTCATCCGACAAAAATTTCAGGTGATATCTTTCTTCTGTATTTTATCAGTATTTTAATTTGTCTAAGAACAATTACTTGGCATGTAATATTGTTTCGCAGACAATTATTCACCTTAGATGAGGCGTTATACTGCGGGTATGGAGCGCACTGGCAATATTCTTGTACCGGCGTTTTGTCCGTGCCATACTACCCGGTGAACGAACATGTGCAAGTCGCCATCCTTGTGACCTGGTTTACATCAATTAACCCAGACCGTGCCCGCTTTGACTCGCCGTCCGCACAACTTACTGCACTTGTGATTGATTTTTCCGTCTGCACCGTTTGCAATGCCGCGGCTGACTGTACCTGCCGGCTAATTTTTATGGTCGCCTTGTTATCACAACTGGATCGACCTCCGACAAAAACTAGGTGCTATTTACCTTATTTTTAAGCGCACATTAATTCATCCGAGCAAAACTAATTTGCCCTGCTGTGTTTTATATGCAGAAGAATTATTTATTAGAAAGCGGTATTATGCCATGAAGATGGAGGCGTGCCAACATCCATCGGCACAGGTGGTCGTTCTTACTCAACGGACTCCCGCACCGGCTTACAATGTTGTGGCCGACTCACCCATCTGTGCCGCTTTACAACGCCACGGACGACTTGCTCATCTACCCTCGTGGCGGTTCACGCATCCGCACCGGCTTACAACATCGCGGCCGACTCTCCCGCCTGAGCCGGCTTACAACACTGCGGCTGACTCATCTGTCTATGCCTCCTTTGATGCTGCGGTCATTTTACTGTCTGCCCTGCAGTCCGGCCTATTCAATGTGCCGGGTTGACTAACGGACACCGCCGAGGATCATAAATACATCAGGTGACATCTGTCCAGACTATTTTAAATAGCACGTATCAACTTTTTCCTTTTGAGAACAATTACTCCGGGTTATGATATTATTTATGCAGGACATTTGGTCACTACAAGAGCGGTAGCGACTCGCCCGTGTCCATACTACCTCTAATGTTGTGGTTGTTTTTTCTGTCTGCATCCGCGGTTTGGTGTATATCAACATAATGCGGCTAACTTGCCCGTTCGCACAGTTCGCCATGCTGCTTCATCGTGGTGGTCAACTGATCATCAACTCTATGGCTGATAAATTTTGGCCTGATATGTCAGGTAAGATCCATCCAGTATATTTTTTATTGCTTTATTTAAAAGAGCAATTACTCTGGCTTGCAAGTTCTCCAGTGTAGGGCAAGTTATATCACTAAGATGTTGAGTAACTCATACCGGTTTATACCACAGTCAAATATGGAGACTCTCAAGCCAACTCCTCGAGTAGTCTTAAGACTCGGGGGCTACAATGACATGACTCGGAAACTCCGGGTCATTGGAGGGAATGATAACCCGGTTCCGGAGGACACCGCCATATTGATGAAAATTTAAAGGCCGTCAGAAAATTGTCGGTTCAAAATAAAGATTCCGGTTTAAAATCCGGTTCAAGAGACATCTCTCTCCCGCAAAGCTACGAAGCTGTCAAATCCAGTTCAAACATCCAGCTCAAGTACAATCTGTCTCCCACAAAGTTTTGAAGCTTTCAAATCCGGTTTAAAGTTCCGGTTCAAAAAGAATTAATCTCTCGCAAGATTCGAGTTCTGAGAAAAATTAAAGGTTGCCAAAGAGAACTTGCTGCCATGATGCGCTCTTCAAACATGGGTATCCTGCCTTACGGCTTACCTTATTATGGTCACTTGGGGGCTTCCTATTCAAACATAGGTCGTATTCGAACCAAAGAGAACATAGATGTTGTAACCCTCTTGATCGGCACACTGCCAAACTCACTAGGGGGCTTCTTGATCGTATCCGAATCATAGCTTAACCCCTTTTGGGTCCGACTTGGATCATATTCGAATCAGGGTCGTTAAAAACCTCTCAAGGTCATTTGGGGGCTTCCTGTTCAAACATAGGTCGTATTCGAACCAAAGAGAACATAGCTGTCGGTACCCTCTTGATCGGCGGAATGCCAAAGCCACTGGGGGCTACATGATCGTATTCGAATCCTAGCTTAAACCCTTTGGAACGGTTTACTGATCGTATTCAAATCATAAGCCTCGATTTTTATTTGGTTTAAGTTTTTGCAAACAATCTTTTGGGTTTTGATACTTTTTCTCATATCTGAAGCATATAAGTGTGGTTTCATTTAAACCCGGCTTGGCTTTTGACGATAAGTCGCCAGCATGTGACAATCATCATATATTTGGAAGTTTTGGCTTCTAAGGATTGGGTTATCACCCTTACTGCACAGGTCATGTAAACCGGCAGTACAAATTCAATATCACATTGGTTATATGTGGGGTATTATGACCCGCTCTGCGGTAAACCACCAAGGGATCTTGTGATTTACTTGTGGGCAGGATAAGACTACATTTGAGTAGTTACCCGCCCTGGCTTTTGACGTTAAGTCGCCAGGGCATATATTGTTTAAACTCTGTGCAGGATTTACAGAGCTATGATTTACATAAAGGATTAAGTTCCATCTCATCATCAAAGATTGAAATTGGTATCTCAAAAGGGTTATCAATTATTGATTTTCTCAAAGACTATAAGCCGTCGGGTTATAAAAATTTCGGCTTACAATGGAGGCATATTAAATCGCCATCGGCCAAGAGCCGCCGGGTATCTAAAACTCCGGATTTACTTGTCAACAGATAAGGTACTTGAGTCTTTAAATAGCCAAACTTGGCTGGATTTTCATTATGATATTGAATGATTGAGGTTTTCAAACCGGGTTATTCAAATCTTTAATAGCCAACATGGCTGGATTTTTATTATGGTTATTAGTAAATAATTTTATGATCGAGGTTTTCAAAGTCGCTTCAGTGCAATGGCTAGTATTTTATCAATGGATATGATGTATTCTACAATGAAAGGAATAGTCCCGAGTCGCTGCAGGCTTACGACCCGGCACTTGGGGGCTCCATTATTCAAATTGAGATTACATCAAATATGCAAGTCCCATGTCACTGCCAGCATGCACCATGGTACTTGGGGGCTAGTGTAAATTCATTGTTTGCTCACTTTATTGAAGACCCAACTCATCACATCGTAATGAGCCGGCCCTTGGGGGCTATCAATTGCTCCTATCAAAAATTCAAGGTATACAAGCATTAATCTATTATATTGAATGATCAACTATTCAGTTGGTAGTGTACAAAGCTCTTAACCTTGTGGACATGGGTTCAAGCCCTGTGGTGGAGATTATATTATATGATGTTATTATCAATAAATTATATACAAAGTCCCAACTCAGTATTATCTTACTAAGCCGGCCCTTGGGGGCTACACGTTGTTGTTCAAGTTTACATGGTTATATCTACAAAGTCCCTGCTCATTATTGCATAATGACCCGGCCCTTGGGGGCTACACTGGTTGATGTTTTTATGAGCATAAGGCAATTTCAAGTACCAGCTTGCTGCCAGCATGACAACCCTACGCTTGGGGGATACATATGTGGAATACTCAGTTCTAACTAGTGACTGAGATGAACAACATGGATTTCTTGAAAGTGGCAGTATTTATATTGGAGCGAGTCTTAAGTCATCACTTTGTTTTTGCTCAAGACTTGGGGGCTACAGGTAATATGGATATAAGGGAGAAAAATCTTCAAATTCTCAGTTTTGAGTAAACTAGATTGACCCGGCGTCACCAATAACTATGACCCGGCGCCGACAACAATTATGACCCGGCGCTATCAATATTTACAAACCGGATATTTTGGCAATGATAAACCAGCAAGTTCTACAAGCCAGCTGAAAGTCAGATGAGTATTTCAAGACCAGTATTTTTTAAGCCGGCGCTTTGGAAGCCGATTCAAGTGGATTATTTCTTACAATATTTCTCTACAAGAGATCAATGTCATCAAATTAACTCTGAAGCTAGCCTATTGGCCCGGATTTCTCAAAGAAGTATCTGGATTTTTTACATTGACAAAGTTGAAACATATCTGCTAAGGGAGATTTTATATGAGATCATGGACATGTAGATATCAACAAGGAAATGACAAGGACTTAACGATGATCAGGTGCCGGCTTACAAGAATTTTTTAACCCGGAGCACAACCTGTCAAATTTGTTCTTGTGTTTATTTTGCAGGATTAGTTTAACATGGATAAATCCAAATTAAACTGGGGGCTAATGTCGGGGATATACCCCGCGGTATGACCCGGCCGGATGTATGACCCGGCCGGACTTGGCGACTCACTGGTGACCCGCCCTGACTTGGTGACTCACTAAGTGACCCGCCCGGATCTCTCCACTCACTGCTGACCCGGCCAAGCCAGGTGTCTCATTAATGACCCAGCCAGTGGGTTAGAGGAGCGACAAGACCCGGAGGCCCAGTAGGCGGTTCAAGGAAGGCCGGCTTACATTATGGTAGGCCGGCTTAAGAGGAAAGCATAAGGAATATTATCTTACAAAGGAAGCAAGACTAGGACTCCACTCGTGATAGAGAAATCCTAATCCTAATAGGACTAGTCATGTAAGCCGCCCCTTCAACATATATAAGGAGGGGCAGGGCACCCCAAGGGGGACAAGTTCCACAAGGTTTTCAAGTTAGGTTTAGACAGACAAGTCGATAGCTCTCGAGATAGAGCATCCTTGTAATCGTGATCATCATGATCAATACCAATGAAGCAGGATGTAGGCTTTTACCTCCACCGTGAGGGGCCAAACCTGGGTAAAACATCGCGTCTCTCGTCCCGCTCAACCCCTCTCAAGATACCACATAGATGCGTTGGCCTCACGACTAAGTCCTTTCAATGAGGACATCTGCCGTGACAAATCCGCGACACTTTGCCTTACTCTTGTGCGATGACAAGTGAATAAACGCTCATTGTGAGAATAACACATTTAGCATGGAAAATATTAGCCACCCCTAACCACTCCACGAGCAAAACAAACACACAAAAGAGAAGTTTATTATGAAAATTAGAGTTGGCACATGCAAATTTGCTTAGAATGGCAAAAGAATACCGCATATAGGTAGATATAGTGGACTCATATGGCAAAACTAGTTTAAAGGATTTTGGATGCACAAGTAGTGATCATACTTAGTGCAAAATGAAGGCTAGGAAAAGATTGAGAAGCAACCAACCAAGAAATGGATAATCTCAAAAGCAAGCATTAAACATAATTGACACCGAATAATGCACCACAAGTAGGATATAATTTCATTGCATGACTATTGACTTTCGTGCTTGCATAGGGAATCACAAACCTTAACACCAATATTCTTACTAAAGCATAATTACTCATCAACATAACTCACATATCACATCATGATATCTCAAAACTATTACTAAGAATCAAGTTTATTTTGTCCAATGATCTTCATGAAAGTTTTTATTATATCCTTCTTGGATATCTATCACTTTGGGACTAATTTTCATCTGTTGCTTTTCATAAGCTCAAACAAATATAAGTGAAGATCATAAGCATAATATTTCTTTCTTTCTCTCAAATTAATTTAAGTGGAGCAAGAGAGAATTTCTTGAAAATTTTACTAACTCTGAAATAAATGTAAGTGAAGCAGTAGAGCATTTCTTTAAAAATACTAAGCACACCGTGCTCCAAAAGATATAAGTGAAGCACTAGAGCAAGTCCATAGCTCATAAAAAATTTAAGTGAAGCAAAGAGAGCAATTCTAACAAGTCATGACATAATTTTGGCTCTCTCAAATAGGTGTGTCCAGCAAGGGATCAAGAATTAAAACACAAAATAACATAAGCAAGGACTCATATCATACAAGATGCTCCAAGCAAAACACATAATTTGTGACGAATAAAAATATAGCTTCGAGTAAAATACCGATGGTCGTTAGAAGAAAGACGGGATGCCACTCGGGGGCATCCCCAAGTTTAGTTGGTTGCTCAATTTCGGATAAAAACTTGGGATGCCTGGCCATCCCCAAGCTTAGGGTCTTTTACTCCTTATTCCTTCATCCATTGTAAGATAACCCAAAACTTGAAAATTTCAATCACACAAAACTGAACAAAACCTTCATGAGATCTATTAGTATAAGAAAATAAACACTACTATAAGTGTTGTATCAAACCAATTAATATTTTGTTCTTGCATTATATATACTGTATTCCAACTTTTCTATGGAAAAAACTAATCGAAGAAAACCATAGAGCCATAAAAATAAGCACATAATGCAAAGAAAACAGAATCTGTCAAAACAGAACAGTCTGAGGCAATCAGACTATTTTGAATACATATGTAACTGAACAATTCTGAACAATTAGGATGACTTGAGCAATTTTTATATTGATCTACTGCAAGTGGAATGGGTATTTTATCGCTCTCTGGTAAAAAATGAAAATTATTTTTGCAAGCGCAAAAGTTTCTGTTTTTTCAGCAAGATGAAACAAATATCACCCAAGAAGATCGTAAAGGCTTTACTTCGCACAAACACTAATTAAAACCTAAAAAACACAATCATAACAGTAGCATAATTGTGCTAACACTCAAAAATAGGAAGCAAAAAGTAAAAATAAATTTTATTGATTGGGTTGCCTCCCAACAAACGCTATAGTTTTACGCTCTTAGCTAGGCATAAAGCAAGGATCTAAGTTTTGTCATCCTTGTTTCGAGATCCATAAGATGCCCTCATGATCGATTCATATGTTGGCTTAATTCTTGTTCTAGGAAAGTGTTCCATACGCTTCCTCAGAGGAAATTGGAAGTTAATATTGCCTTCTTTCATATCAATCACAGCACCAATAGTGCATAAAAACGGTCTACCAAGAATAATTGGACAAGACAGATTGCAATCAATATCAAGAACAAAAAAATCTATGGGCACATAGTTCCTATTTGCAAGAATAATTACATCATTAATTCTTCCCATAGGATTTTTAATAGTGGAATCCGCCAAGTGCAAATTCAAAGAACACGATTCAATATCGGTAAGACCAAGGACATCACATAAAGATTTCAGAATTGTAGAAACACTAGCACCCAAGTCACACAAAGCAAAACATTTATAATTTTTAATCTTTACTTTGATAGTAGGTTTCCACTCATCATGCAATTTTCTAGGAATTGAGACTTCTAGTTCCAATTTTTCTTCAAAAGCTTTCATCATAGAATCAACAATATGTTTAGTAAAAGCTTTATTTTGTTCATAAGGATGGGGTGAATTTACCATGGATTGTAACAAAGAAATAAAATCAATCAAAGAGCAACTATCATAATTAAAGTCTTTGTAATCCAAAAGAGTGGGCACACCACTAGTTAAAGTTTTGACCTCTCCAAACCCACTTTTATCAATTTTCTGACAAGATTTTCACCCTCCGAATCATTGGGACACCTTCTAACTCAAGTTGACTCTTCTCCAGTCCCTTTTTCATCAATCTTAACTTTGCTAAACAAGGAATCAATAGAAGAAACACCAACCATTTTAAGATCTTCATCTCTTTTGCGAAAGAAATCGCTAGAAAACGCCTTTCCTAAAAATTCTCTTTTAGCTCTAAGCATAGCGGTTCTTTTCTTACTTTCATCCATAGAAACATAAAGAGATTTAATTGATTCATCTACTTTGGGCACACAAATTTTCATCTTGATATTTTCCACATCATGAGCAATTCTGTCAACACTTCTAGACAAATCATCAATCTTACTCAACTTTTCTTCTATGGAAGTGTTGAAAACTTTTTGAGTATTGATAAATTCATTAATATTGTTATCAAGATCAGAGGTGTTCCTATTATTATAAGATTGATTTCCATAGGAATTACCACAATTATTAGAGGAATTACTAGGAAAAGGCCTAGGATTAAAATTACCTCTATAAGCATTGTTGTTGAAATTATTTCGAGAAACAAAATTCACATCTATGGCATCACTATTTTGCTCAATCAAAGTAGACAAAGGCATATCATTAAAACCAATAGGAGCAGTTCTACTAGAAACCAATTTCACAAGAGCATCAACTTTTTCACTCAAAGAAGAAATTTCTTCAACCAAATTAACTTTTTTACTAGTAGGAGCTCTTTCGGTATGCCATTGCGAATAACTCGCCATAATATTATCACGCTATTTGGTGGCTTCACCCAAAGTAATTTCCATAAAAGTCCCACCCGCAGCAGAATCTAAAAGATTACGAGAAACAAAATTCAACCCCGCATGAAATTTTTGTATGATCATCCAAAGATTTAACCCATGAGTTGGGCAATTCCTTAGCATCATTTTCATCCTTTCCCAAGATTGTGCATCATGCTCATGTTCAAGTTGCTTGAAATTCATGATCTGGGTTCTAAGGGAAATAATTTCATCAGGCGGAAAATACTTAGTGAGAAAAAGCATCTTTGCACTTATTCCAAGAATCGATACTATTGCGAGGCAAAGAAGAGAACCAATTTTTTACAGAATCACGCAAAGAAAATGTAAGTAATTTCATCTTCACCACATCATTGTCCACATCTTTTTTATTTTGCATATCACATAATTCCATGAAGCTATTAAGATGGGGCACGACATCCTCATTAGAAGTAACGGAAAGTTGATCTTTTGTAACAAGATTCAACAAAGCAGTATTAATATCACAAGACTCCACATTAGTGGTGGGAGGAGCAATCAGAGTGCCGATAAAATCATTGTTGTTGGTATTTGAGAAATCACATAACTTGGTGTTCTCTTGAGTCATGATGACCACACAACAAGATTGCACTTAAAAACAGATCCGCCAAGAAAACGACGAACAGGAAAAGAGGGGCAAATAAAACGACAAAGTTTTGTGAAGTGGGGGAGAGGAAAATGGAAAATAATGTAAATTGCAAGGAGATGATATTTGTGATTAGAAACTTGGTATATGTTGAAGATCCTCCCCGGCAACGGCGCCAGAAATTCCTTTTGATGTCGCTTGACGCTACGTCGGTATTTCCCCAAAGAGGAATGGATGATGCAGCACATCGGCGGTAGGTATTTCCCTTAGATATAAAACAAAGGTTATCGAACCAGTAGGAGAACCAAGTAAACAACACCTGCAGACAAATAACAACTTCTCGCAACCCAACGTGTTAAAGGGGTTGTCAATCCCTTCCGGGGTACGGCGCCTCAAGATAGGCAAGCGGACGTGAGGTAAATTTGTAGTAGATTTATGGATCGAACGCCGAATAAAATAAATAATAATAAATTATAGGAAGGTATTTTTGAATTTTTGTTTAACAGATCTGAAAATAAATGCAAAGGAAAAGTAGATCGCAAAGGCAAATATATGAGAAAGAGACCCGAGGGCCGTAGGTTTCACTAGTGGCTTCTCTCGAGAAAAGTAGCAAACGGTGGGTGAACAAATTACTATTGGGAAATTGATAGAACTTCAAATACTCATGACGATATCCAGGCAGTGATCATTACATAGGCATCAGGTCCAAGATTATTAGATCGACTCCTACCTGCATCTACTACTATTACTCCACACATTGACCGCTATCCAACATGCATCTAGTGTATTAAGTTCATGGAGAAATGGAGTAATGCAATAAGAACGATGACACGATGTAGACTAGATCTATCTATGTAGAGATAGAGCCCATCGTTTTATCCTTAGTAGCAACGATACATACGTGTCGGTTCCCCTTCTGTCACTGGGATCAAGCACCATAAGATCGAACCCACTACAAAGCACCTCTTCCCATTGCAAGATAAATAGATCAAGTTGGCCAAACAAAACCCAAATATCAGAGAAGAAATATGAGGCTATAAGCAATCATGCATAAAAGAGATCAAAGAAACTCAAATACTTTCATGGATATAAAAAGATAGATATGATTATAAGCTCAAAGTTCATCGATCCCAACAAGCACAGCGCAAAAGAGTTACATCATATGGATCGACAAGAGACCATTGTATTGAGAATCAAGAGAGAGAGAGGAAGCCATCTAGCTACTAACTACGGACCCGAAGGTCTATAAAGAACTACTCACGCATCATCGGAGAGGCACCAATGGAGGTGGTGAACCCATCCGAGATGGTGTCTAGATTGGATCTGGTGGTTCTGGACTCTTGGGCGGTTGGATGAATATTTCCTCGACTCTCCTAGGGTTTTGGGAATATTGGGGTATTTATAGAGCAAAGAGGCGGTCCGGGGGCACCCGAGGTGGTCACAACCCACCAGGGCACGCCTGGGCCTCCTGGCGTGCCCTGGTGGGTTGTGCTCTCCTCGGAGCACCCCCCAGGCGCAACCAGGGCCCATTATGTTCCTACTGGTCCAAAAAATCTTCGTAAAGTTTTGTTGCATTTGGACTCCGTTTGGTATTGATTTTCTGTGATGCAAAAAACATGGAAAAAACAACAAATGGCACTTGGCACTATATCAATAGGTTAGTACCAAACAATGATATAAAATTACTATAAAATGATTATAAAACATCCAATATCGATAATATAATAGCATGAAACAATCAAAAAAATATAGATACGTTGCAGACGTATCATTAACGTATCAAAAATTATAGATACAAGCATATATGGCCATTCAAATATATTTGATCATGAATTATTATTGTTGACAATTACCTATATGATAAATAAGTTGGGAGGAAAAAAGCCGCTATCTTTCTCTGTGTTCGACGGATGCTATTTGTTCTAAAAATATGCTTTCAGTGACAGCAATCATGGAAGACTATATGATAGTTGAGTATGTGGAATTTGCTAAATCAAAGCTCTTACATATACCCTTCTTCAAAATAAGATGAATTTTAATTGTTTGATGACTGAGAACATAGTTTGTTAGTTTTCAAGAAAGTTTATGGTCTATGCTTTAACATGTGAATAGCTTGTTACTTGATCATGAGAAGTTCTATGAGATAAGCTACAGTTTCTAATATATAATGATGCTAGAAAAGTGTTTGCCGATATGTCACCAACGTATCTATAATTTTTGATTGGTCCATGATGTTATATTATCATTCTTGGATGTTTTACAATCTTTTTATAGCAACTTTATATCATTTTTTGGGACTAACCTATTGACATAGTGCCCAATGCAAGTTGTTGTTTATTGCTTCGTAGAATATCACTACCAAACGGAGTCGAAGCGTAGCGAAATTTTTTGGAGAACTTTTCCAGACCAGAAGACACCTGTTGGGCCAAAGAAGTACCAAAGGGGTGCCCCAAGGGGGGCACAACCCACCTGGGCGCTCCTGGGGGCCCAGGCATGCCCTGGTGGGGTGTGCCCACCTCGGTGACCTCCCACACCGCCTCTTCGCCCTATAAATACCCAATTATTCTAGAAATCCTAGGGGAGTCAACGGAACACAATTCCAGCTGCCGCAAGTTCCAGAACCATGAAATCCAATCTAGACACCATCACACAGGGGTTCATCATCCTCATTGGTGCCTCTTCAATGATGCGTGAGTAGTTCATTGTAGACCTACGGGTCCGTAGGTAGTAGCTAGATGGCTTCTTCTCTCTTTTTGATGCTCAATACAATGGTCTCTTGGAGATCTATTTGATGTAACTCTTTTTGCGGTGTGTTTGTTGGGATCCAATGAACTTTGAGTTTCTAATCGGATCTATTTAACCATGAAAGCTATTTGAGTTTCTTTGATCTCTTATATGCATGATTACTTATAACCTCATATTTCTTCTTCTAATATTTGGTTTAGTTAGGCCGACGAGATCGATTTTTCTTGTCATGGGAAGAGGTGCTTTGTGATGGGTTCGATCATACGGTGTTCTTTCCCAGTGACAACAAGACATCTATGTATCATTGCTATTAAGGATAACAAGATGGGGGCTATTCCTACATGAATAGATCTCATCTACATCATGTCATCGTTCTTATTGCATTACTCCATTTCTCCATGAACTTAATACACTAGATGCATGCTAGATAGCGGTCGATGTGTGGAGTAATAGTAGTAGATGCAGGCAGGAGTCGGTCTAATAATCTTGGACGTGATGCCTATATAATGATCATTGCCTAGATATCGTCATAATTATTTGAGGTGCTATCAATTTCCCAACAATAATTTGCTTACCTAGCGTATGTTATTTTCTCGAGAGAAGCCACTAGTGAAATCTGCAGCCCCGGGTCTATTCTTTATCATACATTTTTAGATCTATATTGCTCTTTGCCTTTTTCTTTATTTGCATCTTTTATTTTCAGATCTATATTACCAAAAACCTAAAAATACCTTACTGAATTTTATTTGTCATTGTTTTATTTGCATCAACCAAACTATATCTTGACCAATCTTTTACCCGAGAAGGATTGACAACCCCTCTTACGCGTCAGGTTGAAAGTATTTGTTCTTTGTGTGAAGGTACCACTTACATAGTGTTGCTTGGTTCTCCTACTGGTTCGATAACATTGGTTTCATAACTGAGGGAAATACCTACCGTAGTTGTGTTGCATCATCCCTTCCTCTTCGGGGAAAAACTAACGCGGGCATGAGTCATCAAGAAAGGATTTCTGGCGCCGTTGCCGGGTAGACATCATCAACATCTATCAGGTTCCTAATCACAATTCTCATATCCTTGCAATTTACATTATTTGCCATTAGCCTCTCATTTTCATCTCCCCCACTTCACAAAAAATTGCCTTTTTATTCGCCCTCTTTTTCATTCGCTTTTTCTCGTTCGATCTTTTCTTTGCTTGTTTACCATGTGTCTTCTATTTGCTTGCATCTTTGATTGCTAAAAATCTATTGATATGGATCCTCATCCACTTGCTAATCTTTTTAAAAGATCCAATTATGATGAACCAATTGCTAGTGAATTGAGATCACTAGATTATCTTTATGAAGTTTGGTTTGAGATTTATGAATAAAAAAATTGTGATAAAGTGTTAAAAGAGGAAATTTATAAAGTGATTCGTGATAGATCCTTGAATGAAAAGCATGATTGCAATGATGTTATTCTAAATTCTATTACTGTCAATTGTGTTGGTGATATGGAAAACCCCAAGCTTGGGGATGCTTGTTTTTCTATGTCCACTACTTATTGCAATGATCATGATTGGGGTGATAATGATTCTAATGATCTTGAAACTTTATTTAAACCTCATGATGAATATGCTTGCGATAATAGTAAATGTGGGTTTGGAATAGTGTCAACTTTAGTTAAAAATAATCCCACAGATTTGGAGAGTGTCCAGTCTTATAATTTTTTTGATAAAAGTGGGCTTGGAGAGGTCATGACTTTATTTGATGATAATCCCACTATTTTGGAAGAGTGTCGACTTTGCATGCATGTGGATCATGAAGAGAAAATGTTATGTGATAGTTATATTGTTGAATTTGATTATGATCCTTCATGTAATTATTATGAGAGAGGAAAATATTGTTGTAGAAATTTTCATGTTACTAAATTACCTCTCGTTATGTTGAGATTGTTATTATTTCTTTCTTCTTGCTTGCATATGCTAGATATTTTTTGTCGTGATAATTTGTTTGCTTATAAATTCCTATACATACACTAGTGCAGAACCGGCCAATAGCACCGGTTCGTAAGGCCCTTTAGTGCTGGTTCCATAACCGGCACTAAAGTGTGGTCACTAAAGCCCCCCCCCTTTAGTACCGGTTCAGCACGAACCGGTGCTAAAGGGCAACCACGTGGCACGAGCCAGCTCCGGGGACCGGGAGCCCTTTAGTACCGGTTGGTGACACCAACCGATACTAAAATGTTTGGGGGTTTTTGGTTTTATGATTTCTTTTTCATTTAATTTTGTGCTTTCCATTTTAATTCTTTTTTGTTTGCTGGTATTTTACGATACTACACATTGTACACATTATGCATATATATATAAATAGAATTTCTAGTAGAACCAATCATATATATATCATCAATGTCTCACAAACCACCATATTAATTCACACATACACACATGTATAGCTATATACAATTTCTCCTACATATGCATGTTGCCTTCGGAGCCAGTGGCATTAGCCTAATTGGTGCCTTCGGAGCACGATGACAATTGGAAGTGGTTCATGACCTGGTCGATGGGGGCGGTAGCGGGTAATAGTATTCTCCCTTCGGATTTATGACCTGGTCGAGCAAAAATCCCGCTATTTCCTCTTGAAGTGCTTCTACACGCTCCGTTTCTAGGAGCTTGTCCCGCACCTCTTTGAACTGTTAAGAAGGAGATCAATATGCATGTGTATTAGTTCTGTGACTAGATATCAATAATGGTGTAAAAATTGTGAATAGTGTTCTGACAAGCGTACCCATTCCTGTCTTTGAGATCTGCTCCTTTCGGACGCCGTCATGTGAATGTTCTTGCAAACGCAGAATGCACACAGATTAGTCCCCTGCGCCTGCTTCAGGGCCTTTATTACGAGAATGGAATTTAATTTGATCAGATAATAATTAATCAAGCATGATAATTAAAGAGATGGCAACTAGCTAGCTAGCTAGTACTACTTAATTACTTACCTTGGGTCGAAACCATTTCAGCTGTCGTTTCCATTCGCCTTCCGTGACGCTGATGAACCTTGCCCAAGCCCTGCCCGCCGACAAAGAAAATGAATAGAGGGGTTATTAAATAGTTCATATCATGAAATGACGAACTAAATAGGCCGAGATATATAGTTAATAATGATTGAAATTACCTGTTGACTATCCCAAACAAGATGGTATAGTCACTATTTGCTTTGAGTAGTGAGTCCAGTATTTGAACTGTTCCGGCGTCAACTTTAATGATACACAAGATCCAGTGAAATCTGCATGCACACACGTTTGCATGTCTTAATTAAGCGGGCATATGTAAGCAAAAACATGTAGCTAGCTAGTAGGCAAAAACAAAGAATTTGTAGTATAAGAAAGTGTGACTCACTGGAAGTTGTAAGGAAGTAGTATATCTTCATTGTATTTGAGGCGCTTCAAGAACTCTAGCATGCTGTCCTCTACCTGCTTTTCATAATGCTTGTTTATTGTCCATGTGAATTCATTAACGGTGTTTGGGTCAATGAACCCAATGCCATAGCGTCCACCTTTTCTCATTTCATACATCTTCATCCTGCATAATACCACAGAAAAGAATATAGTGAGGATAATTACAGGTAATGATTGATCAAAAGGATCACTACAACTAGCTTGAGACTTAAATTACAGAAAGAAATCACTTATAGACAATAGCAACTGACGATAGATTTGTCGAGTGCGTCTTGATTGTATAACTGAAACAGTTCAGAATACTCAACGGTCACAGCATTCTCATGGTAGTAATGATCCTTCTTGACTTGCACCATGACGGACTCTCGATTGGATCTCTTGGTAATGTCCATGTACCATTGATGCAATTCATACATTCTCGTTGGGAACTTCTTGACCTCTTCTGGCTTGACCAAGGGTTGGCCCCGAACATATTTCCGTTTTATTTCCTCCTCTGTAAGCACAGGCATGTCCTCGTTCTCGAGGAGTTGTCCAACAGTGATTTTGAGAGTTTCAGCCTGCATTATATGCTCCTGGGTTATTACCACATCGCCCACCTTGGGAACGTAAACTGTTTGGCCACAATAATATTGGGCGCGCGTACTGTCACGTGTTGTTGGCGGCACAACAAGCGGGGGGGTCGATTGCGCCGCCTGTTCTCCCAGCTGGACAACGGTTTTCCCGCATTTTTTGACAGCTGCTTGTTGTTTGCTCGAGCTCGAGCTCGCCTCCTTCTGTAGACGTTGTCGATGTAACTTCCTGATGTGGCGCTCATAGTCTGTGTCAATAGGCTTAGGAGCTGGTGGTTGAGCCATACGAATGAAGTGGTCAACTACTTCCACAGGCACTTTCTCCCTTGGCCGCGGTGGCGGTTTCGGTCCAAATTGGGCGTCGACTTCTGCCCGCACTACGGCATTGGTTTGCTCCTCGGTCCTGTCGTAAGCCCTCTCAGGAAGAGGAGTAGTGAGGTTTGGACCATATTTATATCGCTTGCCTCCGCCTGTACTTCCTGTACTATGACCTCGACTCGTACCGCTACGCACCATAGCTGCGGGGTGTCTCTTCTGCGATTGCTGAGGCGGCGGAGACGGCTGATGGGGCTGAGTTGGACGAGGAGGAGTGGCCTGAAGCTGTGCCGGACTTGTAGTGGCCTGAGGTTGTGCCGGACTTGGAGGAGGAGTGGACGTCTGACGCTGTGTCGGACTTGGAGGAGGAGTGGCCTGACACTTTGCCGGACTTGGAGGAGGAGGAGTGGCCTCACGCGTTGGTGGACTTGGAGGAGCGGGAGTCTGCTGACTCGGTGGCGGACTTCGAAGAGGAGTCGGGTGACGCGGTGTCGGTGGCCTTCGAAAGATGATGCAATCCTTTCTCCATAGGATGATACGATGTTTGGCATCTCCGAGTGTGTGCTCCTCGTCACCTCCAGGAATGTCAAGGTCTAGCCCCGAATATTGGTCCACCACCTCATCAACCACGACACAAGCATAGCCTGCTGGAATCGGGTTGCAATGGAAGGTTGCATCGGGGGAATTTGTATAACCAACACCGTCCACCACCTTCAAGGATATGTTCTTAATTTTGAGGTGTAGCTCGTAGTTAGTGTTCTCCGCGATATCATCCACGAGGTATCTATCCAGCATTGCGTCAAACGGGGCGGAACCCACGCTGCTTCTCGGCATGGATGGGGCGGTGGTATCCAATGCTGGATCATCCGCTAGCTGCTGCAGCTGCTGAGACCCCCTTTGCTGGCTAAGTGAGTCGATCTGATCCTGCTGCCGCTGGAATTTGATTGCCAAGTCCGCGTGCGCTGATTCTAGGCCTTGAAGGCGTTCATAGTCGAGCTTCCTCTGCTCCTCCTCCATCTTCCTCTTCTTCTCCTCCGCAATCTTCTTTCTCGCACGGGTTCTGTAGTCGGTGTTCCAGTCCGAAAACCCCTCATACCACGGAATAGCGCCCATGCCTTGTGTTCTTCCCGGGTGTTCAGGATTTCCCAGGGCACGCGTAAGCTCGTCATTCTCTCTGTTGGGCTCGAACAACCTGGATCGAGCCTCTTCTATTGCAACAAGTAGCTTATCTTCGGCTCCATCCAGACATGCCTTCTTGGAAACTTTGCCTGTCTTCGGGTCCAACTCCCCCCATGCGCATAGAACCAAGTCCTGCACCTGGGGGGCCAGCTCAATGTTTCTGGAGTGACACTTGCATCCAGCATCTCTTTCTCAGACTTATCCCACTTAGGCATTCCCACCGCATAGCCACCTGGCCCTAGCTTATGGAACTTATCCTTTTTTGCGGCATTGGCCTTGTTTATTCTTGACCGTTCCTTAGATAATTCTGAATCCTTGAATTTCACGAAATCGTCCCAATGAGCACTTTGATTCTCTAGTGTTCCCTCGAATACTGGAGTCTTCCTTCCTCCCTTGACGTACTTGTCCCATTCACGCTTCTTGTGGTTCTTGAATGCAACCGCCATCTTCCTAAGAGCAGCGTCCTTGACTTTCTGCACATCTGCTTCTGTGAAATGATCTGGTAGGGTGAAATGTTCCATGAGAGTATCCCAAAGAAGACTTTTTTGTCTATCATCAACAAAAGTAAGATCTGGACGTGGCTTTGCTGGCTTTCTCCATTCTTGAAGGGAGATCGGGAGTTGGTCCTTCACAAGAACTGCGCACTGACGAACGAACTTGTCCGCAATCTTCTTAGGCGCTAATGGTTCGCCATTATGTTTGATTGCCTCGATATTATACTTTACGCCCTCCTTCAACTTTTTGTTCGGGCCTCGTTTCGCCCTTTTGCCTGAAGATTTGCTCGATCCAGATGGCTGAAAGAAGAAAGATCGATTCATTAATATATCTTCAACTCATTTAAAACATGTGATGATCACCAGATGCCTACTTATATAAATATATATACCTCTCCGGTGTTGTCATAATCATAGTTCATGACTTCATCAATTCGGTCGTCGCGATCGAATATCATATCACCCTCTCCGGTGTTGTTTAGAAATTCGGAGCCGTCATAATCTTCTTCATTCTGATCATCATCTGGCCCGCGTATTATATCGAACATGGTCTGTTCTCCCTCTCTGTTGGTATTGTCCGCCATGGCTTTTATTTAACTATGCCAAAAGAAATATAAAACAATTTAGTATTCAAATTACATCGTCTCGAATAATAGATGTAATCTCGAATACATCGTCTCAAATAATAGATATAATCTCGAATACATCGTCTCGAATAATAGATATAATCTCGAATACATCGTCTCGAATAATAGATATAATCTCGAATACATCGTCTCGAATAATAGATATAATCTCGAATACATCATCTCGAAAAATATATAATCTCGAATACATCGTCTTGAATATGATATATCGAGTACATCACTGGCTAGTTAGCTAATAAAGATCGAATACTACAGAAGAATCTAGGACACTCGCGGTTCCTGCGGCGCGGGCGGTGGACACCCAAAGAGAAGGAACCCTCACAGGATCATAGCTGAAGTGAGATCCCTGAAGAAACTGCCAGGTATTGGAGAACTTGCCGCCCTCTAACGCAACCATGTAGCCATGGACGTGCTCGTCCTCCTCCCTGACACGGCGACGTACCACCTCCGGTGGGGCCGGCTCCCTCCGCACCGAAACTGGCCCACGCGAACGCCACCAAATGAGATCAGGGTCGACGACGGGACTCGGGGTCGGGTCCCTCATCAAGCGGCGCGCCCCTCCAGGCAGCACCTCCCAGTGCCAGCCCGGCGGAGCCCAGTCCCGGACATGGGTCAGTCGGACGTCGTCGCGGACGGGTCGACAGCGAGGATGCGGGCTGGGCATCGTCGAGAACAAATACTAGCTATATGCCCGCAAAAAGTAACATTCTTTTAATGATTGGATTTTGAGAACTAAAATTTCTAACATTTCTATATAACACTAATTATGCTATCATTGCATATGTCAAAATTCTATATGCTATTTCATACTAATTAAGCATCTAACACTAAAAACAGAAAACACAACTTTTATACATCCATTAAAAAACTGAAAAACAACATTATATAAAAAATTTCCATAATAATTAAACACTAATTATATCCATCTAACATGCATTCATACATATATACTAGTGAAAAAATAATAATCTAAAAAATCTAAACTAATTAAACATACAAAATACGTATATACTAATATATACATGCATTAATTCATACATATGTACGTGTGTGTGTGTGTGTGTGTGTGTGTTCATCATGCTTGTGTGTGTGTGTATGGGCTCGGGGAGGGGCGGTGCCCATGGTGGCCGCCGGGGGCGAGGGAGAGGGGTTGG
>NC_041390.1:391970234-392033637 GCF_002162155.2 Triticum dicoccoides | reverse complement strand
CGATGGCGAGGCGATGGCCGGGGGCAGCTACGGGCCGGGGCGTGACGCGGGGGCGGCGACGCGGGGACGGCGCGACGGGGACGGGCCCAGGGCGGCGACGGAGACGAGGGTGGCGATGGGGACGGGGGCGGCGACGGCGACGGCGTCGATCGATCGGGGCGCGCGGGAGGTGCTTCAATGGGGAAACAGAGGGAGAATGAAATTTTCGTAAGTGTTGTATATATAGAAGGCAACTTTAGTACCGGTTGGAGCCACCAACTGGTACTAAAGGCCTGTTTTGGCCAGGCCAAGCGGCGGGAACCGCACCCCCTTTAGTAACGGTTGGTGGCTCCAACCGGTACTAAAGGCCCCCCTTTAGTACCGGTTGGTGCCACGAACCGGTACTAAAGGGGGTGCGCTGGCGCACCTGCGGTGTGCAAGTTTAGTCCCACCTCGCTAGCCGAGGGGCGACCGCACTGGTTTATAAACCCCCGTGCGGTAGCTCTCTCGAGCTCCTCTCCAAAGTAGGCCTACTGGGCCTACATGTTCTGTGCTGCCCTGTTTTCCTACTGGGCCTTCGCGGGCCTGCATCCTGGCCCAACAACAGGTTGGGTTTCTAGTCGTATGCAGGCCGCTCTGGCCTAGTAGGCGGGCTTTTTTAATTTTTTTTGCTTTATTTATTTTTGAGTTGTTTTTTTGTGTATGTAGAGTTTCTTTGTGAATATTTTTGCTTTAGGTACAAAAAATTACAAACTTTCTGTTAGTGCCCGTAGTTTTCAAATTTGAATAGTTTAAATTTTGAATTATTTGAAATTAGTGTGAATCACTAGTTTGTGAATAACTTAACTTTAAAAATCAGTAAAGGCATGAAAGAATTTGTTTGCACATAAAATTTCTTCGTGTTTCAAATGCCAAAACACATAATTAACTACGTACCCTAACTATTACAGAGATTCCCTTCTGGGTGTGAAACACAGAAGAAAGTGATGATAGTGAAGCCGATCACATCCCAGATCTTTGGGTGTGAAACTTTTTCTTCGCGTGTGTCCCTTTATGCCGTAACCATGGAAAATCTTCATCATTTAACGGGATGCTCAGGTCAATATTCACTGTGAATGGAGCAATTTCATCAAACTTTCCATAATCTTCTGACTTGTCTGTCTTGTCATCCACTCCCATGATGTTTCTCTTCCCAGAAAGAACTATGTGCCGCTTTGGCTCATCGTACGATGCATTCGCTTCCTTATCTTTTCTTTTTCTTGGCTTGGTAGACATGTCCTTCACATAGAAAACCTGTGCCACATCATTGGCTAGGACGAATGGTTCGTCTGCATACGCAAGATTGTTGAGATCCACTGTTGTCATTCCATACTGCGGGTCTTCCGTTACCCCGCCTCGTGTCATATTGAACCATTTGCACCGAAACAAAGCGACCATCAAACCACGTCGATAGTCAAGTTCCCATATGTCCTATATATAACCATAATATGTTTCCTTTCCCGTCTTGGTTTCTGCATCAAAGCGGACACCACTGTTTTGGTTGGTGCTCTTCTTATCTTGGGCGATCGTGTAAAATGTATTACCATTTATCTCGTACCCTTTGAAAGTCATTATATTCGAAGATGGTAACTGGGACAGCAAGTACAGGTCATCTTCAATAGAGGTGTCATGCATGGTACGTGTCTGCAACCAGCTGGCGAAACTCCTAGTTTGTTCACGTGTAATCCAGTCATTAGACCGCTCCGGGTGTTTGGAGCGTAGCAAATTCTTGTGTTCATCCATATACGGAGCCACCAAGGCGGAATTCTGTAGAACTGTGTAGTGTGCTTTAGTGAGAGAATGTCCGTCCATACATATTATTTGTTCCCCTCCTAGCGTGCCTTTTCCATCCAGTCTGCCCTTATGCCGCGATTCAGGAAAACCAATCCGCTTAAGGTCAGGAATAAAGTCAATACAAAACTCAGTGACCTCCTCATTTTGACGGCCCTTAGAGATGCTTCCTTTTGGCCTAGCACGATTATGAACATATTTCTTTAAGACTCCCATGAACCTCTCAAAGGGGAACATATTGTGTAGAAATACAGGACCCAAAACGTTAATCTCTTCACATAGGTGAACTAGGACATGCGTCATGATGTTGAAGAAGGATGGTGGAAACACCAACTCGAAACTGACAAGACATTGCACCAAATCATTCTCTAACCTTGGTATGATTTCTGGATTGATTACCTTCTGAGAGATTGCATTGAGAAATGCACATAGCTTCACAATGGCTAATCGAACGTTTTCCAATAGAAGCCCCCTCAATGCAACCGGAAGCAGTTGCGTCATAATCACGTGGCAGTCATGAGACTTTAGGTTCTGGAATTTTTTTCTCTGCCATGTTTATTATTCCCTTTATATTCGACGAGAAGCCAGACGGTACCTTAATACTGAGCAGGCATTCAAAGAAGATTTCCTTCTCTTCTTTGGTAAGAGCATAGCTTGCATGACCCTGATGTATGCCGTCTTTTCCGTGCATACATTGCTGGTCCTCTCGTGCCTCAGGTGTATCTTTTGTCTTCTCATACACGCCCAAGAAGCCAAGCAGGGTCACACAAAGATTCTTCGTCACGTGCATCACGTCGATTGCGGAGCGGACCTCTAGGTCTTTCCAATAGGGCATGTCCCAAAATATAGATTTCTTCTTCCACATGGGTGCGTGTCCGTCAGCGTCATTCGGAACAGGTTGTCCACCAGGACCCTTTCCAAAGACCACCTTCAAATCCTTGACCATATCATGTACATCAGCACCAGTACGGTGGCGAGGCTTCGTCCGGTGATCCGCCTCACCTTTGAAATGCTTGCCTTTCTTTCTTACGGGATGCCTGCTCGGAAGAAATCGACGATGTCCCAGGTACACATTCTTCTTACAATTAGCCAAATATATATTGTCGGTATCGTGCAAACAGTGCGTGCATGCGCGGTATCCCTTGTTTGTCTGTCCTAAAAGGTTAGTGAGAGCAGGCCAATCATTGATGGTCACGAACAGCAACGCCTTTAGGTCAAATTCTTCCCCCATGTGCTCATCCCACGCATGTACACCTATTCCATTCCACAGTTGTAAGAGTTCTTCAACTAATGGCCTTAGGTACACATCAATGTCGTTGCCGGGTTGCTTAGGGCCTTGGATGAGCACTGTCATCATAATGAACTTCTGCTTCATGCACAACCAAGGAGGAAGGTTATACAAACATAGAGTCACAGGCCAGGTGCTATGGTTGCTGCTCTGCTCCCCAAAAGGATTAATGCCATCTGCGCTTAGACCAAACCATACGCTCCTTGCGTCATCTGCAAACTCCTTCCCGTACTTTCTTTCGATTTTTCTCCACTGCGACCCGTCAGCGGGTACTCTCAACTTTCCGTCTTTCTTACGGTCTTCTCTGTGCCATCGCATCGCCTTGGCATGCTCTTTGTTTTGGAACAAACGTTTCAACCGTGGTATTATAGGAGCATACCACATCACCTTGGCAGGAATCTTCTTCCTGGGGCGCTCGCCCTCGACATCACCAGGGTCATCGCGGCTGATCTTATAGCGCAATGCACCACATACCGGGCAAGCGTTCAAATCCTCGTACTCACCGCGGTAGAGGATGCAATCATTAGGGCATGCATGTATCTTCTGCACCTCTAACCCTAGAGGGCAGACAACCTTCTTTGCTTCATACGTACTCTCGGGCAATTCGTTGTCCTTTGGAAGCATATCCTTTATCATTACCAGCAACTTTCCAAATCCCTTGTCAGATACACAATTCTCTGCCTTCCATTGCAGCAATTCCAGTGTGGTGCCCAGCTTTTTCTTGTCACCTACGCAATTCGGGTACAAAATTTTTTTGTGATCCTCTAACATGCGGTGCAACTTCTTCTTCTCCAAATCACTTGCGCAGTTTCTCTTTGCATCGGCAATGGCCCGACCTAGATCATCAACGGGCTCATCTGATGCCTCTTCTTCAGCTTCTTCCCGCATTGCCGGCTCAGCTTCTTCCCGCATTACTGGCTCAGCTTCTTCCCCCATTGTTGTATCATCGTATTCAGGGAACCCATGGCCAGGATAGCTGTCGTCGTCCTCTTCTTCTTCATTGTCTTCCATCATAACCCCTCTTTCTCCGTGCTTGGTCCAAACATTATAGTGGGGCATGAAACCGGACTTAAACAGGTGGACGTGAATGGTTCTTGACGTAGAGTAATTGTGACCATTCTTACAGCGAGCACATGGACAAGGCATAAAACCATCCGCCCGCTTGTTTGCCTCAGCCGCAAGCAGAAAAGTATGCACGCCCTCAACGAACTGGGGAGAGCATCGGTCATCGTACATCCATTGCCGGCTCATCTTCATTAAACAACACCGAATAGACCAAATTAATACAAGTTCATACATAAAGTTCATACAACACTTAAATGCAACAAACAAATAACTCTCTAGCTAAAGCATTTAAATGCAACAACAAATACGATCAAGATCGCAACTAAGGTAACAATGGATCCAACAACATAATGATACCAAGCCTCACTATCGATGGCATATTTTCTAATCTTTCTAATCTTCAAGCGCATTTTCTCCATCTTGATCTTGTGATCATCGACGACATCAGCAACATGCAACTCCAATTCCATCTTCTCCCCCTCAATTCTTTTCAATTTTTCTTTCAAGTACTTGTTTTCTCTTTCAACTAAATTTAACCTCTCGACAATAGGGTCGGTTGGAATTTCCGGTTCACATACCTCCTAGAAAAAATTTCTATGTCAACTTGACAGGCATAATTTTTCATAAACACGAAATGCAACTAGTTTTAGAAGAGAATATATATACCACATCCGAATCATAACAAGGACGAGGGCCGACGGGGACGGATATCAAAACCATGGCACTATATGTATAACAAACAACATACGGGTAAGATAATTATACGAGTAACTATATATCCAAATCACACAAACATCAATTTTTATATAAAATTTCATGAACAAGAGGCTCACCACAAGGTGGTGCCGGCGACGGGACGGTGCGGGCGATCGACGGTGGTTACGACGGAGATTTAGAAGGCACTAAGTAAACCACACCTACATATGCAAACTAAGTGTTATTTTTGACCTCAAATTGCATATAAATCAAATACTAGCACATATATATATATCCTCCCAAATTACTAAACTCACAAATTAATCACTATATAAAGCATTGCAAGAGCTAATCTAGCAATGAGAGATGAAAGGACAAAGTTGCTAACCTTTGTGATCATTTGAATGGATGGGGGCCTTCAAATCTTGACAAATTTTGGGCAAAATGTGTGATGAGCTAGAGAGGAAGAGGGGAAGAACAGAGAGGAGAGGGGAAAGGGGAAGAACAGAGCGAGCTCGGGTGTGAAGGGTTTATGTAGGACGACCTTTAGTACCGGTTCGTGCCACGAACTGGTACTAAAGGGGCTGGAGGGGCCCCAGTCTGACAACATCCTGCCACCACTCTCATTAGTACCGGTTCGTGGCACGAACCGGTGCTAAAGGTTCGCCATGAACCGGTACTAATGAAAGCGGCCCGGCTAGCCGTTGGAACCGGCACTAATGTATACATTAGTGCCGGCTCAAATACAAACCGGCACTAATGTGCTTCACGTTTGACCCTTTTTCTACTAGTGATAGGAAGTATGTTAGACTTAAATGTTTTTGTCAAATGTTTCATGATGCTCTCTTTGTGTTTCAGTTCTTATCTTTCATGTGAGTATCAATAAAATCTTGTGCCTAGCTAGCGGCATAAAACGACAGCGCTTGTTGGGAGGCAACCCAATGAATAAAATTTATTTTTACCTTTTTATTTCTGTTCTTGAGTGTTTGCAAAATTATGCTACTGTTATGATTGTGTTTTTTATGTTTTAATTAGTGTCTGTGCCAAGTAAAGCCTTTGGGATCATGTTGGGTGATAGTTGACTTGTTCTTGTTGGAAAACAGAAAGTTTGTGCACCAGTAGCAGAATTGTTAAAAATCACAGAAGCGTGATAAAATTCTGAAGTTTTTACAAAAGACTGATATACAAATTGCCTATGTTGTCCTAATTTTTCAGAATTTTTGAAGTTACAGAAGTATTCGAAGTTTTCACATTACTACAATCTGTTCTATTTTGGACAAATTCTGTTTTCTTTGTGTTGTGTGCTTATTTTGATGAATCTATGGATTGTATTGGAGGGTATAAGCCATGGTAAAGTTGAAATACAGTAGATATATGCAAAAATAAATATGAATGGGTTTGCAACAATACTTAGAGTAGTGATTTGCTTTCTTATACTAACGGATCTCATGAAGATTTTGTTAAGTTTTGTATGGTTGAAGTTTTCAAGTTTTGGGTGAGACCACGATGGATGAAGGAATAAGGAGTAAGAAGAGCCTAAGCTTGGGGATGCCCCATGGCACCCCAAGAAACTATCCAAGTTGGAACAAGCAACTAAGCTTGGGGATGCCTCGAGTGGCATCCGCCTCTTTCCTCTAACGACCACCGGTATTTTACTTGAAGTTATATTTTTGTTCGTCACATATCATGAGTTTTTCTTGGAACGTCTTGTATTATATGAGTCTTTGCTTGTTTTTATTTTTATTTTGTCACAAGCATCCTTGCTGGACAAACCTATTTGAGAGAGCCAAAATTATGCTATGATTTGTTAGAATTGCTCTTTATGCTTCACTTAAATTTTTTGAGCTATGGAATTGCTCTAGTGCTTCACTTATATCTTTTTGAGCATGATGTGCTTTGATATTTTTGAAGAAATGCTCTCATGCTTCACTTAGATTTATTTAAGAGTTAGTAATTTTTTGAAGAAATTCTCTCATGCTTCACTTATATTATTTTGAGAGACAAAAAAATTTATGCTCATGTTCTTCACTTAAATTTGTTTGAGCTTATCAAAAGCAATTGCAACATATGAAATTAGTCCCAAAGTGATAGATATTTAAGAGGGATATAATAAAAACTTTCAGGAAGATCATTGGACATAATATACTTGATTCTTTGTAATAGTTTTGAGATATGATGATAGTGATATGTGAGTCGCTTGTTGGTGAGTAATTTTCCTTTAGTAAGAATATTGATGTTAAGGTTTGTGATTCCCAATGAAAGCACGAAAGTCAATGGTTATGCAATGAAATTACATCCAACTTGTGGTGCATTATTCGGTGTTAGTTATACTTAATGCTCGCTTACGTGATTTTTCGTTTCTTGGTTGGTTGCTTCTCAATCTTTTTGCTAGCCTCCATTTGTACTAAGTAGAAATACTACTTGTGCATCCAAAATCCTTAAAACCAGTTTTGCCATATGAGTCCACCATGCCTATCTATAAGCGGTATTTACGTGCCGCTCTAAGCAAATTTGTATGTGCCATCTCTAATTTTCAAAATAAAATTCCTTTTTGTGTGCCCATACCGCTCATGAAGTGGCAGGGGGTGGCCAATATTTTCTATGCTAGATGTGTTATTCTCAAGATGAGTGTTTATTCACTTGTCATTGCACGAGAGTATGGCGGTAATAGTGATTCCTAGTCCCAAAATAAAAAAGAAATTTACTTTATGTTGTCAAATAATAAATTCCTTGGAAAGTGTTGGTATGGACGGTACCCGTGGATACGACTAGCCGTGGAATGTGAAAGAATGGTGGAAAAAGGAATAAACTTTATTTTCTGTTTAGGAACTGCCTATGATATATCTAGCATGGAAAGTGTTGGGAATTACTCAGTCGTTTTCGTTGAAGGGATAAGTATACCTCTCAAAAAATTGTATCTCTCAATTTTTGTTTTGAGCTCTGGCTCCTCTACAAATCCCTACTTCCATCTGCGAAGGGCCTTTATATTTACTTTATGCAATTTTTATATTTATTTGAGTCTCCATCTTCTCCTATAAAGTGCCAAGTAAGGGGCACTATGATCGTACTTGAGCATTGGATGTAGCTAATATGCGAGTGTGTTTCATGAATGGATCAATGACTGAGCATGATGGGCTAGGGATAACTTGCTTTAGTGTTGATATTTTGAAAGACATGGTTGCTTGTTGATATGCTCGAGTACTGAATTAGTCATGTCAAAACTAGACTATTTCTTTGAACCATATAAAAGTCCATATGTCCATGTTACAAAAGAAAAGAATATGTGATGAACTTGTTAGGCGACATTCCACATCAAAAATTCTGTTTTTATCATTTACCTACTCGAGGACGAGCAAGAATTAAGCTTGGGGATGCTGATATGTCTCCAACGTATTTATAATTTTTGATTGTTCCATGCTGTTATATTATCATTCTTGGATGTTTTACAATCGTTTTATAGAAACATTATATCATTTCTGGGACTAAACTATTGACATAGTGCCCAGTGCCAGTTGTTGTTTTTTGCTTGTTTTTTACTTTGCAAAATATCAGTACCAAACGGAGTCCAAACGTAGCGAACCCTTTTGGAGAATTTTTCTAGACCAGAAGACACCTGTTGGGCCAAAGAAGTACCAGAGGGGTGCCCTGGGGAGGGCACAATCCACTGATGAACCACATGTATAGGGGATCAATGGTAGCTTTTTTCGATAAGTAAGAGTGTCGAACCTAATGGGGAGCAGAAGGAAATGACAAGTGGTTTTCAGCAAGGTAATGTCTGCAAGTGCTATAATTGTAAGTAACAGAGTAGTTTGATAGCAAGATAATTTTTAACGAGCAAGTAACAATAATAATAGCAAAAGTGCAGCAAGGTAGCCCAATCCTTTTGAGGCAAAGGACAGGCCAAAACGGTCTCTTATAATAGGCAAAGCATTCTTGAGGGTACATGGGAATTTCATCTAGTCACTTTCATCATGTTGATTCAATTCATGTTCGCTACTTTGATAATTTGATATGTGGGTGGACCAGCGCTTAGGTGATGTTCTTACTTGAACAAACCTCCTACTTATGATTAACCCCCTCGCAAGCATCCGCAACTACGAGAAAAGTATTAAGAATAAATTCTAACCATATCATTAAACTTTTGGATCCAATTGGTCCCTTACGAAATAGCGCATAAACTAGGGTTTAAGCTTCTGTCACTCTCGCAACCCAACATCTAATAACTACTCCACAATGCATTCCCTTAGGCCCAAATATGGTGAAGTGTCATGTAGTCGACGTTCACATGACACCACTAAGGGAATCACAACATACATATGTTGGTTGAAACGACACCTACGGAATCACTGGGATCCCTTCTGCGGTTGGCGGGCGCGGGGTTGTGCAAAGAGCCGGTCTGGTAGCCAGCACAAAGATCGTTTACCTATGTTCCGGCCGCAAGGATGCGTAATACCCTAATCCTGCTTTGGTGTATATTTGAGTGTTTGATGACCCAAAAGTATAGGGGATCTATCATAGTCCTTTTGATAAGTAAGAGTGTCGAACCCAATGAGGAGCAGAAGGAAATGATAAGCTGTTTTCAGCAAGGTATTCTCTGCAAGCACTGAAATTATAGGTAACAGATAGTTTTGTGATAAGATAATTTGTAACGAGCAACAAGTAACAAAAGTAAATAAAATGCAGAAAGGTGGCCCAATCCTTTTTGTAGCAAAGGACAAGCCTGGACAAACTCTTATATAGGAGAAAGCGCTCCCGAGGACACATGGGAATTATCGTCAAGCTAGTTTTCATCACATTCATATGATTCGCGTTTGGTACTTTGATAATTTGATAATTTGATATGTGGGTGGACCGGTGCTTGGGTGATGTCCTTACTTGGACAAGCATCCCACTTATGATTAACTCCTATTGCAAGCATCCACAACTACAAAACAAGTATTAAGGTAAACCTAACCATAGCATGAAACATATGGATCCAAATCAGCCCCTTACAAAGCAACGCATAAACTAGGGTTTAAGCTTCTGTCACTCTGGCAACCCATCATCTGCTTATTACTTCCCAATGCCTTCCTCTAGGCCCAAATAATGGTGAAGTGTCATGTAGTCGATGTTCACATAACACCACTAGAGGAGAGACAACATACATCTCATCAAAATATCGAACGAATACCAAATTCACATGACTACTAAAAGCAAGACTTCTCCCATGTCCTCAGGAACAAACATAACTACTCACAAAGCATATTCATGTTCATAATCAGAGGGGTATTAATATGCATATAGGATCTGAACATATGATCTTCCACCAAATAAACCGACTAGCATCAACTACAAGGAGTAATCAACACTACTAGCAACCTACAGGTACCAATCCCAGACTTAGAGACAAGAATTGGATACAAGAGATGAACTAGGGTTTGAGAGGAGATGGTGCTGGTGAAGATGTTGATGGAGATTGGCCCCCTCCCAATGAGAGGAGCGTTGATGATGACGATGGCGATGATTTCCCCCTCCCGGAGGGAAGTGTCCCCGGCAGAACAGCTCCGTTGGAGCCCTAGATTGGTTCCGCCAAGGTTCCGCCTCGTGGCGGTGGAGTCTTGTCCCGAAAGCTTGCTGATGATTTTTTCCTCAACGGAAGACTCCATATAGCAGAAGATGGGCATCGGAGGGCCACCAGGGGGCCCGCGAGGCAGGGGCGCGGCTAGGGGGGTAGGGCGCGCCCCCATCCTCGTGGCTGGTGAGTGGCCCCCCTCTGGTACTTCTTGCGCTCAATATTTTTTATATATTCTGGAAATAACTTCTGTGAAGTTTCAGGACTTTTGGAGCTGTGCAGAATAGGTCTATAATATTTGCTCCTTTTCCAGCCCAGAATCCCAGCTGCCGGCATTCTCCCTCTTTATGTAAACCTTGTAAAATAAGAGAGAATAGGCATAAGTATTGTGACATAATGTGTAATAACAGCCCATAATGCAATAAATATCGATATAAAAGCATGATGCAAAATGGACGTATCAACTCCCCCAAGCTTAGACCTCGCTTGTCCTCAAGCGAAAGACGAAATTGAAAAATATGTCCACATGTTTAGAGATAGAGGTGTCGATAAAAATAAATTACGGACATGAGGGCATCATGATCTTTCTTAGAACAGCAGCTTATATAATTATTGTCATTGATCTCTTATGCTAGAGTAACAATTCAATCACAATTTCAAGTATGAATCATAAACTTCATTGAAAACTAACAAACTATAATCTCAGTCATTGAAGCAATTGCAATTTATCATAACATAGGAAAGAGTCAATATAAGAGCTTTTCAGCAAGACCACATACTCAACTATCATATAGTCTTTCACAATTGCTAACACTCACGCAATACTTATGGGTATGGAGTTTTAATCGGACACAGAGAAAGATAGGGGCTTATAGTTTTGCCTCCCAATGTTTTACCTCAAGGGTAATGTCGACAATAATAGTTCATGAAAACTCACATCCAATTAGCCATATATACCAGGATCTTTCCAACATATTGTGCTTGCCAAAAGATAAAATGTAAAAAGGAAAGGTGAAGATCACCATGACTCTTATGTAAGGTGGGAGATAAAAGTAAAAGATAGGCCTTTCGCAGAGGGAAGCAGAGGTTGTCATGCGCTTTTATGGTTGGATGCACAAAATCTTAATGCGAAAGAACATCACTTTATATTGCCACTTGTGATATGGACCTTTATTATGCAGTCCGTCGCTTTTATTTCTTCCACATCACAAGATCATATAAAACTTATTTTCTCCCACACTAATAAGTCATACATATTTAGAGAGCAATTTTTATTGCTTGCACCGATGACAACTTACTTGAAGGATCTTACTCAATCCATAGGTAGATATGGTGGGCTCTCATGGCAAAACTGGGTTTAAGGGTATTTGGAAGCACAAGTAGTATTTCTACTTGGTGCAAAGAATTTGGCTAGCATGAGGGGAAAGGCAAGCTCAATCATGTTGGATGATCCATGACAATATAATTTATCTCAGATGTAAGAAAACATAACCCATTACGTTGTCTTCCTTGTCCAACGTCAACTCTTTAGCATGTCATATTTTAATGAGTGCTCACAATCATAAAAGATGTCCAAGATAGTGTATTTATATGTGAAGACCTCTCTTTCTTTATTACTTACTATTAATTGCAACGATGACCAAAACTATGTTTGTCAACTCTCAACAACTTTTATTCATCATACTCTTTATATGTGAGCTCATTACTCTCCATAAGATCCATATGATCTCTTTTATTTCTTTTTATTCTTTATATTTTCTTTTATTCACTCAAGATCATGGCAAAATCATCAAGCCCTTGACTCAACACTAATCTTTGTTATATAGCTCACAGACTCGATTACATAGAGGAATCATAAAGCAAAACTCAAAACTAGATCATACCAAAAACTTTATTCTACTAGATCAAGATATTACTAAAAGGATCGAACTGAGAAAAACGATAAAGATAGAGATGTGATGGTGATACGATACCGGGGCACCTCCCCCAAGCTTAGCAGTTGCCAAGGGGAGTGCCCATACCCATATGATTATGTCTCCTTTGTTGGTGAAGAAGATGGTGGTGATGATGAAGTAGGCTTGTCGTCCATCTTCCAAGGCATAGGCTCACCATCATAGAAGGATGAACGAGTCTCCGGGATCCTCAAATCTGCAGCCAAACTCATCCTCTTGAATATATATTCATACTCACAGTTTTGGTTTTGCAGGTCATAGATTTGGGCTTGGAGGTGCTCGATCTTCTCGTGAAGCTTGAAGATGGTCTCCCCAATGTTCTTGGCATGTAGCTTATGGTTGTTGGTGAACTCCGCGATCATCATATGGTTGGCATTGAGTCCGCATTCCACCATCTCCTGGCACTTGAAAACTTGTTGCTCCATTGCCTCGAGCCTTGTCTCCACGCTTCAGGTCCTCCTTGGTCCCTCAACATCGTGGATGTGCAGCACCCCCTCATGGATCTCAATGGTTTGAGGGTGTTGCAGCACTTCCGCGAGGTAGGGGTTGATGACCTTCTCGAAAAACTTGTCCTTGGGGGCACTTGGAGACGTCATGATGATCTAGATCTGTCAGAAAAATAGCTCGAAACAAGAACATAGGACAATTGCGTGATACAGGAGTCAAAACCTTCAGGAGATTATATAATGAATTTTTACTGGCCAAAATACATAATGTGCAAGAAAATGGAGTCCGGAGAGCGCACGAGGTGCCCACGAGGCAGGGGGCGTGCCCAGGGGGGTAGGGCGCGCCCTCCACCCTCGTGGAGTCCTCGTGTACTTCCCCGACTGCTTCTTATTTTTCTATTTTTCTAAATATTCCAAAACAGAGAAAAATTGCCATTAGAACTGTTTTGGAGTCGGTTTACTTACCGTACCACATACCTATTCCTTTTCGGAGTCTGAAACGTTCCGGAAAGTGTCCCTTATGTATTCCTCCAGGGTTGCGGTTTCAATAACATTGGTTTCAACATTTATAGGATTACCTGAGATATAATGTTTGATTCTTTGACAGTTCACCACCTTCGGATTTGTGCCTTCGAAGTTGTTGATTTTTATGGCACCGGAACGATAGACCTCCTCGATAACGTAAGGACCTTCCCATTTAGAGAGAAGTTTTCCTGCAAAAAATCTTAAACGAGAGTTGTATAGCAATACATAATCACCTACATTAAACTCACGCTTTTGTATCCTTTTGTCTTGCCATCTTTTAACTTTTTCTTTAAACAATTTGGCATTCTCATAGGCTTGGGTTCTCCATTCATCAAGTGAGCTAATGTCAAATAACTTTTTCTCACCGGCAAGTTTGAAATCATAATTGAGCTCTTTAATAGCCCAATAAGCCTTAAGTTCTAGTTCGATAGGTAAGTGACATGCTTTTCCATAAACCATTTTATACGGAGACATACCCATAGGATTTTTATATGCAGTTCTATAGGCCAATAATGCATCATCAAGTTTCTTGGACCAATTCTTTCTAGATATATTAACAGTCTTTTGCAAAATTAATTTGAGTTCTCTATTAGTCAGTTCTACTTGACCACTAGACTGTGGGTGATAAGGAGATGCAATTCTATGATTAACATCATACTTCGCAAGCATTTTATGGAAAAGCACCATGAATAAAATGTGAACCACCATCAGTCATTAAATATCTAGGGACTCCAAACCTCGGAAAAATAACTTATTTAAGCATCTTAATAGAGGTGTTATGATCAGCACTACTAGTTGGAATAGCTTATACCCACTTAGTAACGTAATCAACAGCAACTAAAATATGTGTATATCCATTAGAGGCAGGAAATGGTCCCATATAATCAAAGCCCCAAACATCAAATGGTTCAATAACAAGTGAATAATTCATAGGCATTTCTTGACGTCTACTGATATTACCAATTCTTTGACATTCATCACAAGATAAGACAAACTTACGGGCATCCCTGAAGAGAGTAGGCCAATAAAAACCGGATTGCAATACCTTATGTGCAGTTCTATCTCCATCGTGGTGTCCTCCATAAGCTTCGGAGCGACACTTGCGTAGGATCTGTTCCTGTTCATGCTCAGGTACACAACGCCTAATAACACCATCTACTCCTTCTTTATAAAGATGTGGGTCATCCCAAAATTAATGTCTTAAATCATAGAAAAACTTTTTCTTTTGCTGGTATGTGAAACTAGGTCGTATAAATTTAGCAACAATGTAATTAGCATAATCAGAATACCATGGAGCAGTATGAGAAGCATTTATGACATTTAATTGTTCATCAGGAAAGCTATCATCAATAGGTAGTGGGTCATCAAGAACATTTTCTAACCTAGACAGGTTAGCTACAACGGGGTTCTCAGCTCCCTTTCTATCAATGATATGCAAATCAAATTCTTGTAGCAAGAGAACCCATCTAATAAGTCTAGGTTTAGCATCTTTCTTTTCCATAAGATATTTAATAGCAGCATGATCCGTGCGAATAGTTACTTTAGAATCAACAATATAAGGTCTGAACTTATCACAAGCAAATACAACTGCTAAGAATTCTTTTTCAGTAGTAGCATAATTTCTCTGGGCATTGTCTAGATTTTTACTAGCATATTGAATAACATTTAATTTCTTATCAACTCTTTGCCCTAGAACAACACCTACAGCATAATCACTAGCATAACACATAATTTCAAAAGGTAAATTCCAATCAGGTGGCTGAACAATAGGTGCAGAGATCAATGCTTTATTAAGTATTTCAAATGCTTCTACACAATCATCATCAAAGACGAATGGTATAACTTTTCACAATAAATTAGTCAGAGGCCGAGAAATTTTTGAGAAGTCCTTAATGAACCTCCTATAACAGCCGGCATGGCCAAGGAAACTTCTTATATCTTTGATCTCCTTGGGGCACGACATCTTTTCAATAGCATCAACTTTAGCTTTATCAACTTCAATGCCCCTTTCAGAAATTTTATGCCCCAAGGCAATACCTTCATTAACCATAAAGTGGCACTTCTCCCAATTCAAGACAAGTTAGTTTCTTCACATCTCTGCAAAACTCGATCAAGGTTGCTTAAGCAATCATCAAAAGAGGATCCATAAATGGAGAAATCGTCCATGAAAACCTCACAAATCTTTTCACAAAAGTCAGAGAATATAGCCATCATACATCTTTGAAAGGTTGCAGGTGCATTACATAAACAAAAAGGCATACATCTATAAGTAAAAGTATCGAAAGGGCAAGTAAAAGTGGTCTTTGATTGATCATCAGCTGACACAGGTATTTGAGAGAAACCAGAATAACCGTCTAGAAAGCAAAAATGTGTATGTTTGGATAATCTTTCTAGCATTTGATCAATGAAAGGCAATGGGTAATGATCTTTTTTAGTAGCCTTATTTAATTTGCGGAAATCAATTACCATCCTATAACTTGTAATAATTCTTTGCGGAATCAATTCATCTTTATCATTAGGAACGACAGTAATACCTCCCTTCTTAGGAACACAGTGGACAGGACTTACCCACTGACTATCATCAACGGGATAAATTATACCTGCCTCAAGGAGCTTTAGTATTTCTTTTCTTACCACTTCTTTCATCTTAGGATTCAACCGTTGTTGGTGATCAATAACTGGTTTGGCATCTTTCTCCAAATTTATTTTGTGTTGACATAGAGTTGGACTAATGCCTTTAAGATCATCAAGAGTATATCCAATAGCAACACAGTGCTTCTTCAGAGTTTTCAATAATTTTTTTCCTCCTTCTCTGAAAGGTTAGCACTAATAATAACAGGATATATCTTCTTTTCATCAAGATAAGCATATTTAAGAGTATGCAATGGTTTAAGCTCAAACACAGGATCACCCTTGGGTGGAGGAGGATCCCCTAAGATTTCAACAGGCAAGTTGTGTTTCAGAATAGGTCCCTGTTTAAAGAACACTTCATCTATTTCCCTTATTTAATTCATAAACATATCATTTTCATGGTCTAGCAAATATTGTTCTAAAGGATCACTAGGAGGTACGGCAATAGAAGCAAGACCAATAATTTCATCTTTACTAGGCAATTCCTCTTCACGGTGTTGTCTATGAAATTTAGAGAAGTTGAACTCATGAGACATATCACCTAAACCAATAGTAACAACATCCTTTTTGCAGTCTACCTAGCATTAACAGTGTTTAAGAAGGGTCTACCAAATATAATGGGACAAAAGCTATCTTGTGGGGAACCAAGAACAAGAAAATCAGCAGGATATTCAGTTTTCCCACACAAGACTTCAACATCTCTAACAATCCCAATTGGTGAAATAGTATCTCTATTGGCAAGTTTAATTGTGACATCAATATCTTCTAACTCAGCAGGTGCAATATCATGCATAATTTCTTTCTATAAGTCAATAGGTATTGCACTAGCACTAGCACCCATATCACACAAGCCATGATAACAATGATCTCCTATTTTAATAGAAATAACAGGCATGCCTACCACAGGTCTATGTTTATCTTTAGCACAAGGTTTAGCAATTCTAGCAGTTTCATCACAGAAATAAATAACATGCCCATCAATATTATCAGCCCAGAGATCCTTAACAATAGCAATATTAGGTTCAACTTTAACTTGCTCAAGAGGTGTATAGGTTCTAATATTGCTTTTACGAACCACACTTGAAGCTTTAGCATGATCTTTTATCCTAACAGGAAAAGGTGGTTTCTCAACATAAGAAGTAGGAATAATAGGATCATTATAAGTGATAGTCTTTTCTTCAACCTTAATAGGTGCAGCTACTTTTACTTCTATGGGAGGATGATCTTTAAACCACTTCTCCTTAGGGAGATCAGCTTGAGTAGCAAAAGATTCACAGAAAGAAGCTACTATCTCAGAGTCAAGTCCATATTTAGTGCTAAATTTACGGAAAACATCGGTATCCATAAAAGATTTAACACAATCAAACTTAGGTGTCATACCTGACTCCTTACCTTCATCGAGATCCCAATATTCAGAGTTGCGTTTAATTCTTTCCCATAAATCCCATTTGAATTCAATAGTCTTCATCATAAAAGAGCCAGCACAAGAAGTATAGAGCATGGTGCGATTGTTTTCAGAAAGCCGAGCATAATTTTTTGGAATATCATTTCTCTTGAGAGCTCATGATTGGGGCATGAATATAACATTGATTTAAGCCTCCCCCAAGCTTGAGCGATGCTTTCTTCTCCGCGAGGCCAAAAATTATATATATAATTGCGATCACGATGAACAAGATGCATAGGATAAAACTTTTGATGAAATTCCGATTTCAATCATTTGTAATTCCATGATCCCATATCATCACATAGCCTATACCATGTCAATGCATCTCCCTTCAAAGATAAAGGGAAGACCTTCTTATTGATAACATCATCGGGCATACCTGCAAGCTTAAATAATCCACAAAATTCATCCCCATATATTAGGTGCTCATCAGGACGTAATGTTCCATCTCCTGCAAAAGGATTAGCTAGCAGTTTTTCTATCATACCCGAAGGAATTTCAAAGTAGACATTTTTATTTTCAGTAAGTTCAGTAGGTTGAGTAGGTTGAGGAGCAACTCTTTTCTCTACTGGTTGAGGTGAAGATACCCCGAACAAGCCCCTCAAAGGATTACTTTCCATAGTAACAAGTGACAGTAAATTTCAGCACACTATATAAATTTTTCCTTACCAAATTCCACCTACCAAAGGCGCTTCACTCCCCGACAACGGTGTCAGAAAAGAGTCTTGATGACCCACAAGTATAGGGGATCTATTGTAGTCTTTTTGATAAGTAAGAGTGTCGAACCCAACGAGGAGCAGAAGGAAATGATAAGCGGTTTTCAGCAAGGTGTTCTCTGCAAGCACTGAAATTATAGGTAACAGATAGTTTTGTGATAAGATAATTTGTAACGAGCAACAAGTAACAAAAGTAAATAAAGTGCAGCAAGGTGGCCCAATCCTTTTTGTAGCAAAGGACAAGCCTGGACAAACTCTTATATAGAAGAAAGCGCTCCCGAGGACACATGGGAATTATCGTCAAGCTAGTTTTCATCACGTTCATATGATTCGCGTTCGGTACTTTGATAATTTGATATGTGGGTGGACCAGTGCTTGGGTGCTGTCCTTACTTGGACAAGCATCCCACTTATGATTAACTCCTATTGCAAGCATCCGCAACTACAAAAGAAGTATTAAGGTAAACCTAACCATAGCATGAAACATATGGATCCAAATCAGTCCCTTACGAAGCAACGCATAAACTAGGGTTTAAGCTTTTGTCACTCTAGCAACCCATCATCTACTTATTACTTCCTAATGCCTTCCTCTAGGCCCAAATAATGGTGAAGTGTCATGTAGTCGACATTCACATAACACCACTAGAGGAGAGACAAAATACATCTCATGAAAATATCGAACGAATACCAAATTCACATGACTACTAATAGCAAGACTTCTCCCATGTCCTCAGGAATAAACGTAACTACTCATAAAGCATATTCATGTTCATAATCAGAGGGGTATTAATATGCATATAGGATCTGAACATATGATCTTCCACCAAATAAACTGACTAGCATCAACTACAAGGAGTAATCAACACTACTAGCAACCTACAGGTACCAATCCAACTTAGAGACAAGAATTGGATACAAGAGATGAACTAGGGTTTGAGAGGAGATGGTGCTGGTGAAGATGTTGATGGATATTGGCCCCCTCCCAATGAGAGGAGCGTTGGTGATGACGATGGCGATGATTTCCCCATCCTGGAGGGAAGTGTCCCCGGCAGAACAGCTCCACTGGAGCCCTAGATTGGTTCCGCCAAGGTTCCGCCTCGTGGTGGCGTAGTCTCGTCCCCGAAATCTTGCTTATGATTTTTTCCTCAACGAAAGACTCCATATAGCAGAAGATGGGCATCAGAGGGCCACCAGGGGGCCCACGAGGCAGGGGGTAGGGCGCGCCCCCACCCTCATGGCTGGTGAGTGACCCCCCTTTGGTACTTCTTGCGCTCAGTATTTTTTTATATATTCTGGAAATAACTTCCGTGAAGTTTCAGGACTTTTGGAGCTGTGCAGAATAGGTCTCTAATATTTGCTCCTTTTCCAGCCCAGAATCCCAGCTGCCGGGATTCTCCCTCTTTATGTAAACCTTGTAAAATAAGAGAGAATAGGCATAAGTATTGTGACATAATGTGTAATAACAGCCCATAATGCAATAAATATCGATATAAAAGCATGATGCAAAATGGAAGTATTAGTGTTCTTGACCTTCGAACTAGCTGCGGTGCGTGCGTAGTCCAAAATATCCGAATCCTCTCTCCGTACGCCGCGGGCCTCCTTTTATAGCCAAAAGGGGTTGCCACAGTGGCACACAGGAGGTGGAAAGGTACATAGTGCACAAGCTTATCTCTTGTCATCACCGGACAAAGTGCATTAAATGCACTACTTAGGTGTCCACTTGCTTTATCGGGGGCGGTAACGAGGCCTGTCTCGTCCGTCACCGCTCCATCTTACCCCGACACGTGTCCAGGCCAACGAGACATGCAGCGCCACGTAGGCTGGTAGGTTGCTGAGCCGGTGTGGTGGTATGGTCTTCATGAAGATCTGCATGCCGCCATGCTGGTGTTTGGCTAGTTAGATTAGCATCCACGTACTGCCACGTGGGTACTAGCCTCAGTTGGTGGGTTGGCCGCTGAGTTGGGGCGGCGATGGGGCGGCAAGGTCTTGTCACGGTCCCGCGTATATTCCTGGCAAGGGTCTTGCCGGGGTCGTGTGAGCGCCCTCGGCAAGAGTCTTGCCGGGGCCTTGCGAGCGTTTTCGGCAAGGAGCCTTATTGGGGCCTCGGGGGTATCCTCGGCAAGGGGGCTTGCGATTGTCTTGTTTTCTGGTCATCGTTTAGTCTTGTAGGCTCTTTGTCTTCACAAAGATTTGCATGCCAACTATGCAGGTGCTTCCCAAGCCTTGGTTCCAATGTTGTCGATGGTGTCAGTACTCTTAGGCTCAAGGGTGGCCGCGATGTTCGCGTTGGTGAGCTGGCCCAGCAAGGCTCTTGCCGGGGCTGCGTAGGCCGCCCCGTCAAGGATCTTGCCGGGGAAAACCCTGTTTTGCTGCTCCGTCTTCTGCGCCCCTGGCTGGAGCACTGCTCTGTTATTCTTGTGCTTCTGCTTCCTCCCTTTGCCCCGCTAAGTTGTCGGTGTACTAGAATAGGGGTACCCTAGTACCCCGAACTTGTGCACGGGCAGTTGCAGCACCCCGCGGCAAGGCTTGCCGGGCGAACGCTAAGATCCTCCAAGGTTCCCTTGGAGCCATTCAAGAACAAAGTATTTAAGCTCAAGAGACAAGGCCCCGGCAAGAGGAGCTTGCCGGGTAGGCCAACCAGGACACTCCAAGGAACTTGCCCCGACGCGCCTCGCGCTCCGGCAAGGCAACAAGGCCCCGGCAAGAGGAGCTTGCCGGGAAGACCAACCAAGGTACCTCGAGGCCCGGTAAGCGACAAGCCTCCGGACCCGACAAGATAACAGCAGCAGCAAGGCGCTTGCCGCGGCAGGCGGCCACTCTGTGCCCACGCTCCAGTGCATCCACCAATGTGTCTCCCTGGGGGCTTCTCCAGGCGCGCGTGGCTGGAGGCTGTGCAGCCAGCGGTGCGCAGGGGCATGCGAAGCTGACAAGATCGCCATCGTGGCGAACGGTGGCGCCCCTAACGGTCCTTTTCTGCACTGTTTGGGCGATGCAGATGGGATTGTGGTATGGACCAGGCGTCATTCAAGCGAAGTCTTGCCTTGCCGGGAAGCAAACAACAGAAAAGCTAAGTTGCCAAAGTTTGAGCAATCAGTTTTTAAATTTTTGAGTTATCTTCCTCGAACGACCCTGCTTTGTATGGACAACCTGTGCGCGGAGGAACCAACTCGTGGCTAGTTGCGCCCTTACTTTGTTTCGAGTCCGCTCAATAGCTTAAGTGTGCTGCATCTAGTCGCGACAAGGTTTCTTGTCGGAAGCAGCGCCGCCAGCAGGCTGCTGAAGTTCCGCACTCAGTGCTCGCTGCTCGGGTGCCTGCGCCGACAAGTTCCCTAGAAGCGTAGGGTAAAAACATACAAAGGAAGGAATCTAGTAGAGGAAATAACATAGCAATTGATAACAGAAATAAAGTTATATTACAAGATAACTTGTCGCAGCACTAACATAATGTTTTCATAACATGATTAGCAGCGGCAAGGGAAAAGAAGAAATGGACGGCCTAGTCTACGCGTCCGTCCTCGACCCTCTTGATCTCGCTCACCTTGTCCACAATGGGTGCGACAAGGGCCTTGAGTGCATCCAGATCGGCGTCAGGCGGCAAGGACCTGAGGACGTTGGTGAAGCTGAGGCCTGGATTGCGGAAGGCCACCTTCATCAGCACCTTCTAGAGAACCCCGACGCAGATTTTGCGCGACTCGTCGGCCAGCTGCTTCGGGATCCTCTCCCGGAGCCGCTGGAGTGCCGTCGCCACGCCCTTGAAGAACAGGCTGAGCTTGGCGCTGGGTTGAAGACTCTCGTCGGAAGGATACCCAAAGTCCTCCATCCCCAGCTGCGCCAGCTCCTCGTTGATGACTGCGGCAATGTTCACCAGACCCTCGATCCAGTGCTCCACAGTGTCTCTGAACGAGTTCTGGGTAACTGCAATGCTCTCCAGCAGCGCCGCGTCAGCCTTGACCTTCTCCGACAAGGTCTTCTCCCGATCCTTGACGGCCTCCAGCGTCTGCGTCAGCGTGGCCAGCTTCAGCTCCAGGTCTGCTTTGGAATCCTTGGCGGCGCTGAGCTCCTTGCCCCTCTCAGCGAGAAGACCTTGCAGCTCACCGTGGGCGGCAGTATCCTTCTCACGCTCACGCTTGAGCGCGGCAAGCTCCTCGCCACTCTTCCCAATGTTGGCCTCCAGCTCCGCCACCTTCTCCTCCAGCTCTTTCTTGGCGGCCTCTGCAATTGCCGCAGCGTCCTTTGCCTCCTTGAGCGCCCCGCCAAGTGCTTGCTCGCGCTCGGCGAGCTCTTCCTCGTAGCTGTCGAGGTTGGCCTTCCGCTGCACTAGTTCACCTTCCCGCGCGGACTGCTTCTCGGCGGCCAGCCTTTGCTCCTCCTCAGCTTCGGCCTTCTCGAGAAGGAAGGCCGTGCGCTCCTCGTCGAGTCGCTCCCGCTCCTGCGCCAGGGACCGGAGAGCTTCTTGATTGTGGCCCCGGAGCTCCTCCGCGTGCTTCTCCATGTCAACTCCCACCTTCGCGACAAGCGCTTCCCGGGAAGCCAGCTTGGCTTGCCGGGCGTGGTTGAGTGACAGCAGCTTCCGCAGCAGCTGCTCTTCCTCAGGCTCGCCGCTGCTGCTGCTAGGCGC
This sequence comes from Triticum dicoccoides, assembly GCF_002162155.2. Taxonomy (NCBI): domain Eukaryota; kingdom Viridiplantae; phylum Streptophyta; class Magnoliopsida; order Poales; family Poaceae; genus Triticum; species Triticum dicoccoides. Next base: position 392,010,897 of record NC_041390.1, on the reverse strand, counting down.
GTCGACCAACGACAGTCCAGCAGAGGCGAGCACCTCCCCGTCGAAAGTTTCCCCCTCGACCGGCGCCCTGGAGCTCGACGCCCAGGGTAGCTTGATGAAGATATTGTCGCCGGCCTTCAAGTAGGCGCCGGGCTGGGGCTCCTCGGAGCCCGGCTCAAAAGCATGGTGGACTACCCTTGCGAATATTGAACCAGCATTCTTCAAACCGAAAGGCATCCGTACGAAGCAGTACGTGCTACACGGGGTGATAAATGCGGTTTTCTCTTCATCCTCTTCTGCCATGAAGATCTGATGGTATCCTGAGTATGCATCAAGAAATGAAAGCAAATCACATCCGGTTGTGGAGTCAACAATCTGGTCAATGCGCGGCAAGGGAAATGGGTCTTTGGGACAAGCTTTATTAACATCAGTGAAGTCAATAAGTCTCCACTTCCTGTTAGCCTTGCGCACAACAACAGGATTGGCCAACCACGTGGGATGGAGCACTCCTCTGACAAGGCCTGCTGCTTCCAACTTCTTGATTTCTTCTGCGATGAATTCTTGGCGCTCCACTGCCTGCTTCCTGACTCTCTGCTTGATGGGCCGCGCATGAGGACAGACGGCAAGGTGGTGCTCAATTAATTTCCTGGGAACACCGGGGATATCAGACGGTTGCCATGCAAACACGTCGACATTCGCCCGCAGGAAAGCAACGAGCACGCTTTCCTATTTGGGGTCAAGAGTGGCGCTGATGGTGAAGGTACCACCAGCGCCATCCTCCTTGGTGGACACCTTCTTGGTCTCAGGTGGAGCTGCCATTGCCTTCTTACACTTGCCGGTGGAGCTCGATGGTGCGTCCTCGACGGTAGCGCAGCACTCCGAAGAGGTGCGCTTGCCGGAGTGGGCATCAGAGCTCTTGCCGGACTTGATCTTCTTCTTCCCCCCGGGAGCTTCAGCGGCAAGTGTCTTGCGTTCTGCTGCGGCTGCTGCTTCCCGGTAGATCTTGTCGGCACAGATAAGAGCATCCTTCTTGTCGCCAGGGACAGAGATGACACTTATCGGGCCTGGCATTTTCAGTATGTTGTACGCATAGTGAGAGGCTGCCATGAACTTGGCGAGTGCCGGACGGCCAAGGATTCCATTGTAAGGTAATGGAAAGTCAGCAACATCAAATGTGACCCTCTCAGTCCTGAAGTTCAGTTCGCTGCCAAATGTTACCGGCAACGTGATCTTTCCCTTCGGCTTGCTCCTTCCCAGGTTGATTCCTTGAAATGTGCCGGTCTCTTCGAGCTCGCTGTCAGGGATCTGGAGTTTCTGGAGCACCGCGGAGGAGATCAGGTTCAAGCCGGCCCCGCCGTCAACTAGCATCTTAGTGACCTTGAGGTTGCGGATTGTTGGTGAAACCAACTTCGGCAAGCACCCGACCGCAGTTATGCGATCCGGGTGGTCCTCACAGGTGTACTAGAATAGGGGTACCCTAGTACCCCGAACTTGTGCACGAGAAGTTGCAGCACCCCGCGGCAAGGCTTGCCGGGCGAACGCCAAGATCCTCCAAGGTTCCCTTGGCGCCATTCAAGAACAAAGTATTTAAGCTCAGGAGACAAGGCCTCGGCAAGAGGAGCTTGCCGGGAAGGCCAACCAGGACACTCCAAGGAACTTGCCGCGATGTGCCTCGCGCTCCGGCAAGGCAACAAGGCCCCGGCAAGAGGAGCTTGCCGGGAAGACCAACCAAGGTACCTCGAGGCCCGGTAAGTGACAAGCCTTCGGACCCGACAAGATAACAGCAGCAGCAAGGCGCTTGCCGCGGCAGGCGGCATCTCTGTGCCCACGCTCTAGTGCATCCACCAACGTGTCGCCCTGGGGGCTTCTCCAGGCGCGCGTGGCGGGAGGCTGTGCAGCCAGCGGTGCGCAGGGGCATGCGAAGCTGACAAGATCGCCATCGTGGCGAACGGTGGCGCCCCTAACGGTCCTTTTCTGCACTGTTTGGGCGATGCAGACGGGCACTTAATGCCCTTGTCCCCTGCCGTCAGGGTTAGGTAGGGTGCACTATACAAGTAGCTGTACCAACCACCTCACTTTTTACATTTGTACCCTTCTCTGCGTTGCCACCTGTCGGTGACCCCTTTGGCGTATAAAAGGAGGCCCATGCGCAACGTAGAGGGGGTTCGGGGTCGGTTCGGTTCGACTCATTCGTAACCCAGAAAGACACTACGCTCTCTCTCTAGAGCAAGAACAGAATAGAACCAGACAAGCAGCAGTAGGACTGTTATCTCTCCGGAGAGCTCCGAAGCTGGGTAAACTGCTCGTGTGCTTCGCCTCGATCTGCTCTTGGTGCGATCTTCGCCCCCCGCCAAACCGAAAGGGGCCCGGTCCGCCGGCCCCATAGGTGTTCGAGGATCAGTTTCCCCGACATCTTTGGCGCGCCAGGTAGGGGGCGTCGAGATTGTGTGAACCTGATCCGGCGTTCACACGAGCTAGATCTTCATTCCCTTCATCAACATGCCACCGAAGAAGAAGACTTCGGCGGCAGCCGCTCCATCCATGTCACTTCCGCCACCGTTGGAGCAAACGGGTGGTGGAATGGACGCCGGCGGAAGAATGGACGTCGACGAGGAAGCTCATGATGCCGCCAGGTCCAAGAACAAGGCTGCACAAACCTCGGCGACTGTACATGTTCCACGCCACTCTCAGGAGGCGCAAGACCAACAGCGTCATGGCACTAGCAGTGCCATACACATGATAGGCCAAGACCAAGCTGGTGGATCTCGGGGCGCTCAAGACCAGCATGCATGCCAGCGTGCTGGCACGAGCGGGGCACGGTCGCGTGGACGGGATACTGCTCCTTCCAACATTGTTAGAAGTCCGAGCACGTCCCGCTCCTTGCGCCGTCCGCCACTGCCACCCACCACTCCAGCAGAAGCTTTGGCGCGAGCTCAACTTCTCCTAGATTACCCTCCGACGTCGGACAAGATCGACGAATGGAGGGCCACGATTCAGAGTCTCATCGGCTACGCCAACGGCGACACTCCACAGCGGCCGAGCGCGTCACCGCCGCGGCAGGGTCGCCAGGTGCGAGCCGGTGGCGACGAAACGGGTGGAGGTGCAACTACCATGCAATCACCGCCCCAAAGGCCAAGATCGCCGACTCGCCGGATCCACCTCGACAGCGACTCCACTGCATCATCGGATCCACGAGCTCGTCGCGATCAGCACCAAGTCCTTCATGATAGGCAACAAGAAGACGCTCGAACTCGCATCGAGCGCCAAAGAGAAGCGCGACGTCAATCCGACAAGCGCGCTGGGCCCTCTGATGACATGCATGCGACAGGGGAACCAAGCAATCTACCGTACGCGGTTGGTTGCCCTGCGTTCACTCGTGAGCTGCAGCAAGTCCAGTGGACCAGCACGAAAAACTTCAAGCCAGACGTACCGGAGAAGTACGACGGCAAGACGCATCCGTCAGAGTTCCTCAGCATCTACACCATCGCGGTGCAGGCTGCCGGGGGACGGGATGACAAGATCCTTGCCAACTACTTCCTGCTGGTGCTTAAGCCCAACGTCAGATCTTGGCTCATGCACTTGCCGGACAACTCAATATCCTCTAGGGCTGATCTATGCCATCAATTCGTTGGCGCCTTCACAGGCAGACACAAGCCTCATGGCCAGGAGAGTGATCTTCATCTGCTCGCCCAGAAGGAAGGAGAGCCCCTGCGCAAGTACATTCAGAGATTCAGCAGTGTGCAGCACAACATCCCAGACGTCCACCCTGCCGCGGTGATCAGCGCGTTCCATCAGAACGTGTGGAACCGCAGGATGCGGGAGGAAATGGCGATGTGCAAGATCAGGGACGTCAGTGAGTTATATGCACGGGCCGACAAGTGTGCACGCGCTGAGGAAGGGAGGAGACTCCCCGGAGAGAATATAGGAGCGGGAGGATCTGACAGTGAAGATGCTACCCCGTCAAGGAAAAACCGGCGGCGGAACGACAAAAGGAGGAAAGGCAAAGAGGTGCTAGTTGTTGAGCAGTCCGGCAACGGTGGTGGCGCCAAGGAAGCCAAAGCTGGTGACTCCGGCAAGGAGGTTGCCGCGGAGGAGGTGGTCGCCGACAAGCAGGATGGCACCAACAAGGAGTATTGCAAGATCCACCGCACCAAGGGCCATGATCTCCAGAACTGTAAGAAAGTCGAGCAGCTTGTTGAGTAGCAGAAAGCTAAATACGAGCGGCGCGACAAGGTAAAGGCCCAGGAAGGTGCTGGGGGATCCGGCAAGAAACGTCCCGGCCGAGGAGGACGCCGCGGCAAGGCCAAGCAGCAGCAAGGAGATAGACCTCCCCGCGGCCACGACAAGGATGAAGATGACAACGACGACGAAGACATGGATGACGAGGAGACTGATGAGCAGGAGTTCCAGAAAGCCACGGAGGTCCTGTGCGTTGACTGTGGTGCTTCTCTGCATACCTTGCACCGTCAGCTCAAGCAGTGGGTGCGGGAAGTTAATGCTGCAGAACCACCCGTCGAGTCGCGCAAGCCTCTGAAATGGTCCGGCATGCCTATCATCTTTGATATTGAGGACCACCCGGATCGCATAACTGCGGTCGGGTGCTTGCCGATGTTGGTTTCACCAACAATCCGCAACCTCAAGGTCACTAAGATGCTAGTTGACGGCGGGGCCGGCTTGAACCTGATCTCCTCCGCGGTGCTCCAGAAACTCCAGATCCCTGACAGCGAGCTCGAAGAGACCGGCACATTTCAAGGAATCAACCCGGGAAGGAGCAAGCCGAAGGGAAAGATCACGTTGCCGGTAACATTTGGCAGCGAACTGAACTTCAGGACTGAGAGGGTCACATTTGATGTTGCTGACTTTCCATTACCTTACAATGGAATCCTTGGCTGTCCGGCACTCGCCAAGTTCATGGCAGCCTCTCACTATGCGTGCAACGTACTGAAAATGCCAGGCCCGATAAGTGTCATCTCTGTCCCTGGCGACAAGAAGGATGCTCTTATCTGTGCCGACAAGATCTACCGGGAAGCAGCAGCCGCAGCAGAACGCAAGACACTTGCCGCTGAAGCTCCCGGGGGGAAGAAGAAGATCAAGTCCGGCAAGAGCTCTGATGCCCACTCCGGCAAGCGCACCTCTTCGGAGTGCTGCGCTACCGTCGAGGACGCACCATCGAGCTCCACCGGCAAGTGTAAGAAGGCAATGGCAGCTCCACCTGAGACCAAGAAGGTGTCCGCCAAGGAGGATGGCACTGGTGGTACCTTCACCATCAGAGCCACTCTTGACCCCAAATAGGAAAGCGCGCTCGTTGCTTTCCTGTGGGCGAATGTCGACGTGTTTGCGTGGCAACCGTCTGATATCCCCGGTGTTCCCAGGAAAGTAATTGAGCACCACCTTGCCATCTATCCTCATGCACGGCCCGTCAAGCAGAAAGTCAGGAAACAGGTAGTGGAGCGCCAAGAATTCATTGCGGAAGAAATCAAGAAGTTGGAAGCAGCAGGCCTTGTCAGAGGAGTGCTCCATCCCACATGGTTGGCCAATCCTGTTGTTGTGCGCAAGGCTAACGAGAAATGGAGGCTTTGTATTGACTTCACTGATGTTAATAAAGCTTGTCCCAAAGACCCATTTCCCTTGCCGCGCATTGACCAGATTGTTGACTCCACAGCCGGATGTGATTTGCTTTCATTTCTTGATGCATACTCAGGATACCATCAGATCTTCATGGCAGAAGAGGATGAAGAGAAAACCGCATTTATCACCCCGTGTGGCACGTACTGCTTCATACGGATGCCTTTCGGTTTGAAGAATGCTGGTTCAACATTTGCAAGGGTAGTCCACCACGCTTTTGAGCCGCAGATGCACAGAAATATGGAAGCCTACATGGATGACATAGTGGTCAAAAGCAAGAACAGGGCGACCCTGATTCAAGATTTAGACGAGACATTTGCAAATCTGTGCAGGATCAACCTCAAGCTTAACCCCGAGAAGTGCGTGTTTGGAGTCCCATCCGGCAAGCTTCTCGGGTTCTTCGTGTCTCAGCGGGGAATTGAAGCCAATCCCGACAAGATCAAGGCCATTGAGCAGATCGAAGCACCAAAGCGCGTCAAGGATGTACGAAGGCTTGCCGGTTGCGTGGCTGCTCTCAGCAGGTTTATCTCTAGATCTGCTGAGCGCGCCCTGCCATTTTTCAAAATTTTGAAAAAGGCAGGTCCAATGAAATGGACTCCGGAGGCGGAGGCTGCGCTGCAGGACTTGAAGAGATACCTGTCCTCCACTCCAACACTTGTCGCACCTAAGCCGCAAGAGAAGTTGCTGCTGTATATAGCGGCAACCAATCAAGTGGTTAGTGTTGCGTTAGTGGCGGAGAGAGAGGCAGATGATGAGCCAGCAACCACGGCAGATGCATCCAGCGACAAGCAGGGGGCTTCGCCGACAAGCTCTGGTCCCGACAAAGATGGATCTGCGCAGGAGCATGATAAGATGCAGAAGAGAATGGTGCAGCGCCCAGTTTACTTTGTCAGTTCCCTTCTGCAGGGGGCTAGATCAAGGTACTCTGGTGTGCAGAAGTTGCTTTTCGGCCTCCTCATGGCCTCGAGAAAGCTGCGCCATTACTTCCAAGCACATGAAATCACAGTAGTCACTTGTTTTCCGCTGAAGAGGATACTGCAAAATCCAGAAGCAACATGCAGGATTGTCGAGTGGGCGCTGGAACTGTCAAGCTTTGGCCTCAAGTTTGAGAGCACTTCAACTATCCAAAGCAGAGCATTGGCAGAGTTCATAGCAGAGTGGACGCCAACCCCAGATGAAGAAATTCCAGAGATGAGCATCCCCGTCAAAGAGGCAAGCAGAGAGTGGCTGATGTACTTTGATGGTGCCTTCTCGCTGCAAGGCGTTGGTGCGGGCGTGCTGCTTGTCGCACCCACCGGAGAGCACCTCAAGTACGTAGTCCAGATGCACTTTCCCAAGGAGCAAGCAACCAACAATACTGCAGAGTATGAAGGATTGCTTGCCGGTCTCAGAATCGCAGCAGACCTTGGGATCAAGAAGCTCATTGTCAGGGGTGACTCACAGCTTGTCGTCCGCCAAGTGAACAAGAACTACCAGAGTCCATTGATGGAAGCATATGTTGATGAAGTGAGGAAGCTAGAAGAGCACTTTGACGGCCTACAGATGGAACATATCCCGAGAGCTCAGAATGACATTGCTGATGGCCTGTCAAAGTGCGCCGCACTAAAGTTACCTGTGGAACCAGGGATCTTTGTGCTCAAGTTGACTCAACCATCCGTAACACCCTCAACTGGACAAAGCAAGAAGAGGAAGTTGGTTTCCGGCGACTACTTTCCGGCAGAGCTCCCCGAAGCCGCCGCCAAGAAAGTCCCCAAGATCAACACCAAGAATGCTGAGGGGCAGTCTGCTCCGGCAAACCTTATGGTTTGTTCCGTTGAAGCAGACGCTCCCGACAAGTTTTGCTCCGGCAAGCTTGCCGGGGAACATCAAGCTCCGATAGGGCCGCAAGTCCTTGCCGTAGAAGCGGATGTTCCCGCAGCAGCAGATGTGCCTTTAGTCCTTGTTGTCAAGCCACAAGCTCCAGCATGGGCACAACAGATTGTCCATTTCCTTCAGACAGGAGAACTTCCCGAAGAGCAAGAAGAAGCGGAAAGAGTAGCCCGGCAGTCAAGTATGTACCAGTTTGTCGATAACATACTGTACAGAAGAAGACTCAATGGTGTGAAATTGAAGTGTATTTGCCGGGAAGATGGACAAAAGCTGTTGGCAGAGATGCATGGAGGCATATGTGGCCACCACATAGGCGCAAGGGCACTTGCCGGCAAAGCTTTCCGGCAAGGCTTCTTTTGGCCAACAGCCCTCTAGGATGCAACTGCACAAGTAACCAAGTGTGAAGCGTGTCAGTTCCACTCCAAACAGATACACCAGCCAGCTCAAACTCTCCAGACGATCCCTTTATCCTGGCCATTTTCGGTCTGGGGGCTCGATATCCTCGGCCCTTTCCCCCGAGCTGTCGGGGGCTTTGAGTACTTGTACGTCACAATCGACAAGTTCACAAAGTGGCCGGAAGTGCAGCTAGTGAGGAAGGTGACAGCACAGTCAGCAGTCAAGTTCTTCAGGTCAATTGTTTGCCGTTTCGGGATCCCTAACAGGATCATCACCGACAACGGCACGCAATTCACAAGCCGCACCTTCATGCAGTACGTCCAAGACCTTGTCACCAAGGTCTGCTTCGCTTCTGTTGCTCATCCGAGAAGCAACGGTCAAGCAGAGAGGGCAAATGCTGAAGTGCTGCGCGGGCTCAAGACCAGAACTTTCGACAGGCTGCGCAAGTGCGGAAGAAACTGGATCGAGGAGCTGCCGGTGGTCCTTTGGTCGATCAGAATGACGCCAAATCGAGCCACTGGCCAGACACCTTTCGCTCTAGTCTACGGAGCAGAGGCAGTTCTCCCCACGGAACTCGTATACGGATCGCCTCGAGTGCTCGCTTATGATGAGTTTGAGCAAGAACAGCTGCGACAAGACGACGCGCTGCTCCTTGAGGAAGATCGTCTTCAGGCTGCTGTACGAGCTGCTCGATACCAGCAAGCTTTGCGCCGCTACCATAGCCGCAAAGTTAAGGCCAGAAGCTTCGAGGAAGGCGACCTTGTTCTTCGACGCGTTTAGTCCGCCAAGAATTCCAACAAGTTGACGCCGAAGTGGGAAGGCCCTTATCGGGTGAGACGAGTCACAAGGCCCGGCACTGTCCGCCTTGAGACCAAAGATGGCATTCCGGTGAGCAACTCCTGGAACATAGAACATCTTCGTAAGTTTTTCCCGTAGGGCGCGGTTGCCGGAACCCCGTTCTGGCAACCACCTTTTGTACAAGTCTTGCCGATGTGGCATATAATCCTTTGTACAAAGCCGGGCACAGACCCCGTGCATAAAAAGAACCCCATGTGCTCCGCACAACTTGTCCATTTCATGCATTAGTTTCTTTCTCGCATGCGTTATCTGACACTTTGTGCAGCACCTACATCCGGTGAGCAGTAACGAGCCGAAGGGCTCCATATCGTTATTTTCTCTTCTTTCTTCTTTTTCAACAAAGGAAAAGGAGGTTCCCTCGCACACATGTTTGCCGGGGGGAAGGAGAAGATTGTGGTATGGACCAGGCGTCGTTCAAGCGAAGTCTTGCCTTGCCGGGAAGCAAACGACAGAAAAGCTAAGTTGCCAAAGTTTGAGCAATCAGTTTTTAAATTTTTGAGTTATCTTCCTCGAACGACCCTGCTTTCTATGGAAAACCTGTGCGCGGAGGAACCAACTCGTGGCTAGTTGCACCCTTACTTTGTTTCGAGTCCGCTCAACAGCTTAAGTGTGCTGCATCTAGTCGCGACAAGGTTTCTTGTCGGAAGCAGCGCCGCCAGCAGGCTGCTGAAGTTCCGCACTCAGCGCTCGCGGCTCGGGTGCCTGTGCCGACAAGTTCCCTAGAAGCGTAGGGTAAAAACATACAAAGGAAGGAATCTAGTAGAGGAAATAACATAGCAATTGATAACAGAAATAAAGTTATATTACAAGATAACTTGTCGCAGCTCTAACAGAATGTTTTCATAACATGATTAGCAGCGGCAAGGGAAAAGAAGAAATGGACGGCCTAGTCTACGCGTCCGCCCTCGACCCTCTTGATCTCGCTCACCTTGTCCACAATGGGTGCGACAAGGGCCTTGAGTGCATCCAGATCGGTGTCAGGTGGCAAGGACCTGAGGACGTTGGTGAAGCTGAGGCCTGGATTGCGGAAGGCCACCTTCATCAGCACCTTCTGGAGAACCCCGGCGCAGATTTTGCGCGACTCGTCGGCCAGCTGCTTCGGGATCCTCTCCCGGAGCCGCTGGAGTGCCATCGCCACGCCCTTGAAGAACAGACTGAGCTTGGCGCTGGGTTGAAGACTCTCGTCGGAAGGATACCCAAAGTCCTCCATCCCCAGCTGCGCCAGCTCCTCATTGATGACTGCGGCAATGTTCACCAGACCCTCGATCCAGTGCTCCACAGTGTCTCTGAACGAGTTCTGGGTAACTGCAATGCTCTCCAGCAGCGCCGCGTCAGCCTTGACCTTCTCCGACAAGGTCTTCTCCCGCTCCTTGACGGCCTCCAGCGTCTGCGTCAGCGTGGCCAGCTTCAGCTCCAGGTCTGCTTTGGAATCCTTGGCGGCGCTGAGCTCCTTGCCCCTCTCAGCGAGAAGACCTTGCAGCTCACCGTGGGCAGCAGTATCCTTCTCACGCTCACGCTTGAGCGCGGCAAGCTCCTCGCCGCTCTTCCCAATGTTGGCCTCCAGCTGCGCCACCTTCTCCTCCAGCTCTTTCTTGGCGGCCTCTGCAATTGCCGCATCGTCCTTTGCCTCCTTGAGCGCCCCGCCAAGTGCTTGCTCGCGCTCGGTGAGCTCTTCCTCGTAGCTGTCGAGGTTGGCCTTCCGCTGCACTAGTTCACCTTCCCGCGCGGACTGCTTCTCGGCTGCCAGCCTTTGCTCCTCCTCAGCTTCGGCCTTCTCGAGAAGGAAGGCCGTGTGCTCCTCGTCGAGTCGCTCCCGCTCCTGCGCCAGGGACCGGAGAGCTTCTTGATTGTGGCCCCGGAGCTCCTCCGCGTGCTTCTCCATGTCAACTCCCTCCTTCGCGACAAGCGCTTCCCGGGAAGCCAGCTTGGCTTGCCGGGCGCGGTAGAGTGACAGCAGCTTCCGCAGCAGCTGCTCTTCCTCAGGCTCGCCGCTGCTGCTGCTGGGCGCGTCGACCAACGACAGTCCAGCAGAGGCGAGCACCTCCCCGTCGAAAGTTTCCCCCTCGACCGGCGCCCTGGAGCTCAACGCCCAGGGTAGCTTGATGAAGATATTGTCGCCGGCCTTCAAGTAGGCGCCGGGCTGGGGCTCCTCGGAGCCCGGCTCCGCAGAAGCGGCAGAGGGATCGGCGGTCGGCGCAGCGCCTGGCGCTCCTGCGGCCTCAGGGTCGTCAGTGCGATCGCCCGACCCCTCGCCGGCTTCTGCAGCGGCAGCCCTGGCGGTCTCATCAGCACCGACCCCTTCCTCGCCGGCGCCCTCTGTCTCCATTGGCTCAGTAGCAGAGGGGTCTGAAGAACGAAGAAGGGAGAAAAATCAATCAAAAATCCAAGAGAAGAAAATCAGAAGAAGAAGAACCCAAGGGAAAGTTTTTGGACAAGTGAATTACCTGCGCCAAGATCTGCAGTTGCGGTCTCGGTCACCGCAGGATCGATGGTGCTGTCCCTTGCCGGAGAGTTCTCCCTTGCCGGAGAGCGCTCCCTTACCGGGAACCCCTCCCTTGGCGGCGTAGTCGAAGCAAATGGCACTTCGGGACCAGCTTCCGGGCGCTCCTGATGTGGCTGCTCTGCTACTACACAAATCAACAAGCAAGATATCAACAAAGGAAAAAGCACTCAAGCGCGCCCGGCAGCAGAAGGCTAAACTATGAACTTACGCTGGGGGCTGCTTTGAGGAGTGATTGCCGGGTCCGTCAAGGTGGTCTCGGACCCACCTCCTGCTGACACGGTGGGGTCATCCTCGATGACAATCACCGCGGCCTTGGCCCTCTTCACCGCTCTCTGGGCCAGCGTCCTGAAAAGAAAGGAGTCCAGATTGGAGCAAGTCAGATACAAGATATAAACAGCAAGATTGAAGAACTACAAGAGCACCAAAGAAACTTACTCTTCTTCCTCCTCGTCGGAGCTGAGCGCGGAAAGATCGAAGTCCGGCCCTCCTCCGGTGCAGCGAGGCGGAGGAGTAGGATCCCTTGCCCGCTTGGCAGGGGCGGTGGTGGTGGCCCGGGAAGATCCCGCTCCAGTTGCCGCTGTTGCGTGGGGCGCTCCCGCGGCAACATTGCTTGCCGCGGTAGAGCGCGTCGCACGGCTCGGCGGCTGTTGACCCGGCTGCCGCCCCGCTGCGTCCCCGGCCCTGCGAAGGCGCCTTCTTGGCGGGGCCGGGGGCTCCGCCTGCGGCAAGTTTTCTGAAGGCTCGGGCTCCTCCTCGCCGGCCTCGCTCGGCTCGGCTTCGGAACTGGCAGGCTCCTCCTCGCCAATGAACTCCGCGCGCTCGGCAAGGTTTGCTGCCTCTGCAGCCTCCGCCTCCTCCACAGTGAACCCAAACACGCCCGCGGCAGCTGCGGCCGCAACCTCTTCCGCCCTAGTGGCGATGCGCTGCAGCTCCTCGTCAGTGGTGTCACGGGTGAGGCTCTTCTGCTCGTCAGCGTGGACCGGCACTTCTTCCAAGTTGTCGAAGAACGCTTGCACGACGTCATCCGCAGGCTCTTGCCAAGTTGGAACGATTCCGTGTGAATCACACAACGACATCATGGCGCGGATCCGGTCAAGCGAAGAATTGTTGCATAATGGGACAACGCCCCTCGGCAGCGTGAATGGGTGCTGGGGGTCGCGTTTGAACAACTCCAGGAGCATTGCATCCAGCTCCAAGATGGTGAAGTTGTAGTTCAGGCCCGGCCGCAGCCTCATGATGTCTGCCGAGTTCTTGAATTCCCAGGCGGGCCTCCCCCTCTCCTGCAGGGGGGCGATGCGGCGGCGGAGGAAATCTGCACCTACAGTGCCTACAGTGAGCCTGGCAAGCCTGAGGCGAAGGATCCTAGTAATGGCGATCTTCAGCCACTCGTCTTTCGGGGCCACGTTGCTCCAGTCATTGCCGCGCACTATTGGAGTTTGGGGGCACGGCGGTGAAGGGCTGCGGATTCTCCTCGACAATCCAGCACCACTCCGCTCTCCACTCATCCCACTTGCTGCGGAGATCACCCTCCAAGTACGCCTCCTTCTTGCCGACTCTCGAGATCCAGGCAATCCCTCCGGCAAGCGGCTCTCCTCTCTCTACCCGAGGTATGAAGTAGTGGCGGAAAAGGGCAACACTCGGGTGGACTCCGACAAAGTTTTCGCACAAACGTGCGAAAACTGCCATGGTCAGAACGACATTGGGGGTGAAGTCAAGGAGGCGGAAGCCGTATGTGTTCATGATATCACAGAAGAACTCCGAGAAGGGTGGGCAGAGCCCGCAATAGAAGAATAGCACGAAGAATGGGTACCCCTTTGGAGCCAGCTCCGAAGCAGCGGCCGGGAGTACCCTCGTGCGCGGATGCGCACGCGTCTCCGTCGCCCAAAAGAGGTAGAAGTACTCCCTCAGCTCCTGCACGCCGAGCTGAGGGGAGAAGATCGCCCGCTCCTTCCGAAGCGCCGTGAGCCGCTGCGCCTCGGCCGACTTCACACCCTTTCCCTTGTCGGCTTTCGGGGCCATGGCGGAGGTGGTGAGGGAGGTCGACGGCGTGGTGATGCTGGTGGCAATGGGGGGCGGAGCGCTGCTCTCTCGGCTTCGAGAAGAAGGGGGGAGCGGCGGAGGTTCGTGAAGATGAAGTAGCAGCAACTGGCGAGGGGGAACGAACTGCCCCTGTTTCCTCTGCTTATAAAGAGGGACGGGACGGACGTTTCGCCCTTCCGAATAAACAACCACCCACGATCTCTCCCACGATGCCGCATTCAACGCGTGTCGTTATGGGAGAGCGCGGTGGATACGGAGCGAGATTCGGTGTGGCCCAGTCCGCGTGTGCCCGTGCCCTGTCTTGGGCTTGGCCCAACAGCGCTCGGCACCGTGTCTGGCCCAGGCCCGGGGGCTCCTGTCGGTGTACTAGAATAGGGGTACCCTAGTACCCCGAACTTGTGCACGGGCAGTTGCAGCACCCCGCGGCAAGGCTTGCCGGGCGAACGCCAAGATCCTCCAAGGTTCCTTTGGAGCCATTCAAGAACAAAGTATTTAAGCTCAGGAGACAAGGCTCCGGCAAGAGGAGCTTGCCAGGAAGGCCAACCAGGACACTCCAAGGAACTTGCCGCGACGCGCCTCACGCTCCGGCAAGGCAACAAGGCCCCGGCAAGAGGAGCTTGCCGGGAAGACCAAGCAAGGTACCTCGAGGCCCGGTAAGCGACAAGCCTCCGGACCCGACAAGATAACAGCAGCAGCAAGGCGCTTGCCGCGGCAGGCGGCCACTCTGTGCCCACGCTCCAGCGCATCCACCAACATGTCGCCCTGGGGGCTTCTCCAGGCGCGCGTGGCGGGAGGCTGTGCAGCCAGCGGTGCGCAGGGGCATGCGAAGTTGACAAGATCTCCATCGTGGCGAACGGTGGCGCCCCTAACGGTCCTTTTCTGCACTGTTTGGGCGATGCAGACGGGCACTTAATGCCCTTGTCCCCTGCCGTCAGGGTTAGGTAGGGTGCACTGTACAAGTAGCTGTACCAACCACCTCACTTTTTACATTTGTACCCTTCTCTGCGTTGCCACCTGTCGGTGACCCCTTTGGCGTATAAAAGGAGGCCCATGCGCAACGTAGAGGGGGTTCGGGGTCGGTTCGGTTCGACTCATTTGTAACCCAGAAAGACACTATGCTCTCTCTCTAGAGCAAGAATAGAATAGAACCAGACAAGCAGCAGTAGGAGTGTTATCTCTCCGGAGAGCTCCGAAGCTGGGTAAACTGCTCGTGTGCTTCGCCTCGATCTGCTCTTCGTGCGATCTGCGCCCCCCACCGAACCGAAAGGGGCCCGGTCCGCCGGCCCCATAGGTGTTCGAGGATCAGTTTCCCCGACAAGTGTGGCCGCATGTGCGGCTCTGACGGCCCGTGGACAAGTAGAGGGGTAAAAAGGAGAGCCCCTCCTTTTGTACACCGACAACATACTATCAAAATATCAAACACATATCAAGTTCACATGATTAATTGCAAACATGATTTCTCCCGTGACCTCAAGAACAAAAATAACTACTCACAAATGACAAACATGCTCAAAATCATAGGGGTATTAAATAGCATAATGGATCTGAACATATAATCTTCCACCAAATAAACCATATAGTAATCAACTACAAGATGTAATCAGCACTACTAGTCACCCACAAGCACCAATCTATAGTTCTGGTAACAAGATTGAACACAAGACATGAACTAGGGTTTGAGATGAGATGGTGTTGTTGAAGATGTTGATGGAGATTTCCCTCCCCAAGATGGGAGAGTTGTTGGTGATGATAATGATGATGATTTCCCCCTCCGGGAGGGAAGTTCCCCCGGCGAAATCGCTCCGCCGAAGGGCAAAAGTGCTCCTGCCCAAGTTTCACCTCGATATGGTGGCGCTCCGTACCGAAAGTCCTATCCTTATTTTTTTCTAGGTCAAAATGACTTACATACCAGAACATGGGCACAGGAGGTGGGCCTGGGTGAGCACAACCCACCAGGGCACGCCTGGGCTCCCTGGTGTGCCTAGGTGGGTTGTGCCCACTTGGTGGGCCCCCTCCGGTACTTATTTGCTCCAACATTCTTCATATATTCCATAAAAAATCTACGTAAAGTTTCAGCTTGTTTGGAGTTGTGCAGAATAGGTTGCATGACGTAGATTTTCCAGGTCTAGATTTCTAGTAGCCGAAATTCCCCCTCTTTGTGAGTAACTTGCAAATTATGAGAGAAAAGGCATTAGAATTACTCCAAAAAGCATTATTACGCATAAAAACATCATAAATAACAGTAGGAAAACATGATGCAAAATGGACGTATCAACTCCCCCAAGCTTAGACCTTGCTTGTCCTCAAGCGAAAACCGAAATCGAAAAACATGTCCACATGCTTAGAGAGAGAGGTGTCGATAAAAACAAAATACAGACATAGAAGCATCATGTTGATTATTATTACAGAAACAAACTTAAACATAAGACTTTTATCATAGAACTTTTATCATAAACTTCTCATGAATAAGTGACAATTCATAAACTCTATTAGAAACCAACAAATTATGCTCTCAGTCAACCTTGCAACTACAATTCATCATCTTTTTAGGAAGGGTCACATATCGGAGCCTTTAGGCAAGTCCACATACTCAACCATCATTTAGTCTTCTATGGTTGCTAACACTCACTGCATACACATGAGCAAAACATTTCAACCGGACACATAGAAAGATGGGAGCTTATAGTTTTGCCTCCCAACGTATTCACCTCAAGGGTGATGTCAACAATAATAACTCATGCTACCCATATTCAGCTGGACATATGTGCCTAGATCTTTCCTCACCACATGATGCTTGCCAAAGTAGAAAAATAAAAAGGAATAACGAGAAAACTTTGACTCTTTGCATAAAAGTAAATACATAGAAGTAAAAGATAGGCCCTTCGCAGAGAGAAGCAGAGGTTGTCGTGCGCTTATTTGTTTGTATGCTCAACCACTTAGTGCAAAAGAATGTAACATTGTATTGCCCCTTGTGATGGCAACCTTTATTATGCAGTCTGTCATGTTTATTCTTCACCATCACAAGTTCGTACAACGCTCAATTTTCTCTTACGCTAAATGATCTCACACTTTTAGAAGCATTTTTTATTGCCTTATTGCACCGATGACAACTTACTTGAAGGATCTGACTCAATCCTTAGGTAGGTATGGTGGACACTTGAAAATAAGATTTGGGTTTAAGGGTTTTTGGATGCACAAGTAGTATCTCTACTTAGTGCAGAATTTTTGGCTAGCAAAGATAGGGGGCAAGCACCACATGTTGAAGGATCTATGACAATATAACTTCTATATGAATATGAACAAACATAAATCATTAAGTTGTCTTCCTTGTCCAAAGTCAACAATTTTGGCATATAATATTTTGATGGGGGCTTACAATCACAAAAGATTTCCAGGATAGTGTATTTATATGTCAATCTTCTTTTCCCTTATTAATTCTTTCATGAGTTGCATCATTCACTAATGTTATGTTTGTCAATCTCTAATAAAATTTTCTACTTATACTTTTCCTTATGTGGTGTCATCACCAACCATAAGATTAGCATATGATCTTCTTGATTTATTTCCTTTCCTTTTATTTATTTCCTTTCTTTTTCAAGCTTGGTAGAAGCCAAGGGGAGTGCCCATACCCGATACTCAATTTTATTTTGGTGCTTAAGAAGATGGTGGTGGTGATGAAGAAGAGATCTTGTCCTCGGGTTCCCATGGCAGAGGTCCGCCATCATAAGAGGAGGAGTGAGTCTCACGGGTCCTGCAACCGGCAGCCAAACTATTACCTTTAAACCTCGCCTCATATTCAAAGACTTGATTTTGGAGATCATAGATCTGGCTTTGGAGGAAGTTGATTTGCTCATTGGGGGTGAAGACGATGTCCTTCATGGACTTGCCATCCACCTTGAGATCACAGGAAAGGTTCGTGATCATGAGGTGATTAGCATTGAGTCCACGCTCCACCACCCCCTTGCACCGGAAGACCTCCTACTCCATAGCTTTAAGCCTGGCCTCCACTATTCCCGTCCCCTTAGGGCCTTCCACATCGCGTATGTGGAGCACCCCCTCATGCATCTAGATGACCTGGGGGTGTTGCACCACCTCCCGCAAATATGGGTTCATGACGTTCTTGAAGAACTTTTCCTTGGAGGAGCTTGAAGCAGCCATGGTAGATGGGATCTGATAGAAAACAACAAGGAAAAGAAAACAGAAGATTTCTCCATGATACGGTGGTCAATAGGTTTGGGGGGTATATAAAGATTTTTTATCTTGGGAAACAAGCAAGGTGTAGAAAAACAGAGTCTGGAAGGTACCTGAGGTGGGCACAACCCACCTGGGTGCGCCTGGCAAGCCAGGCGTGCCCTGGTGTCTTGTGCCCACCAGGGTACGCTTCCTGGTTGTTCTTATTTTCCTATTTTTTGTTATATTCCAAAACTGACAAAAAATAATTTTGCAGATTTTCGGAGTCCGTTTACTTACCGTATCACGTACCTCCTTATTTTCACGATTCTAGAGTGTTCTAGAAGGACCCTTTTATGTGTTCTTCCGGTGTCAAGCTTTGGATAATATTACTTTCAACATTAATGGGCGTACCTGAGATATAATGTTTTATTCGTTGCCGATTAACAACCTTCAGGTTAGTACCTTCGACATTATTCTGATAGCTCCAGACCGATAAACCTCCTCAATAACATAGGGTCCTTTCCATTTGGAGGGAAGTTTCCCTGCAAAGAATCTGAAACGAGAGTTGTACAAAAGAACATATTTTCCGACTTCAAACTCACGCTTTTGGATTCTTTTATCATGCCATCTTTTAACTTTTCTTTAAATAACTCGTCATTTTCATAAGCTTGGGTTCTCCATTCATCTAATGAACTAATATCAAATAACCTCTTTTCACCGCAAGTTTGAAATCATAGTTGAGTTCTTTGATTGCCCAATATGCTTTATGTTCTAATTCAAGAGGCAAATGACAAGCTTTTCCATAAACCATTTCATAAGGAGACATACCCATAGGATTTTTATATGCTGTGCTATAAACCCAAAGTGCATCATCTAATTTCTTAGGCCAATTCTTCCGGGACCTATTGACAATCTTTTACAAAATTAATTTTATTTCTCTATTGCTAAGTTCAACTTGACCACTAGACTGAGGATGATAAGGTGATGCAATTCTATGGTTAACATCATACTTAGCAAGCATTTTACATAATGCACCATGAATAAAGTGTGAACCACCAACAGTCATTAAATATCTAGGGACTCCAAACCTTGGGAAAATAACTTCCTTTAGCATTTTAATAGAGGTTTTGTGATCAACACTACTGGTTGGAATAACTTCTACCCACTTAGTAACATAATCAACAGCAACCAAAATATGTGTATACCCATTAGAGGAAGGAAAAGGTCCCATGTAATCAAATCCCCAAACATCAAATGGTTCAACAGCAAGTGAATAATTCATAGGCATTTCTTGATGCTTACTGATATTACCTATTCTTTGGCGTTCATCACAAGATAAGACAAACTTACGGGCATCCTTGAAGAGAGTAGGCCAATAAAATCCAGATTGCAATACCTTGTGAGCAGTTCTATCTCCAGCATGATGCCCTCCATATGCTTCGGAGTGACATGATTTGTCCATGTTCGTGCTTATGTACACAACGTCTAATATACCATCTACTCCTTTATAAAGATGTGGGTCATCCCAAAAGTGATGTCTCAAATAATAGAAGAATTTTTTCTGGTCAGCATACCAAGGAGTGTTATGAGGAACAGTTATTGCAGCTAAGTGCTCATTAGGAAAATTATCATCAATATGTAGTGGGTCATCAAGCACATTTTCAAGCCTAGATAAGTTATCAGCTACGAGGTTCTCAACTCCTTTTCTATTAGTGATATGTAAATCAAATTCTTTTAGAAAGAGAACCCATCGAATAAGTCTAGGTTTAGCATCTTTCTTTTCCATAAGATATTTAATAGCAGCATGGTCGGTGTGAACAATTACTTTTGAATCAACAATGTAAGATCTAAATTTATCACAAGCAAACACTACTGCTAAAAATTCTTTTTGAGTAGTAGCATAATTTCGTTGAGCATTGTCTAGAGTTTTACTAGCATAATGAATGACATTCAGTTTCTTATCAACTCTTTGTCCTAGAACAGCACCAACAACATAATCACTAGCATCACACATAATTTCAAAACGCAAGTTCCAATCAGGTGGTTGAATGATAGGTGCAGAAATTAAGGCTTTCTTGAGTGTTTCGAAGGTTTCTAAACAATCATCATCAAAAACAAAAGGAACATCCTTTTGCAAAATATTTGTAAGAGGCCTAGAAATTTTAGAAAAGTCTTTGATAAATCTCCTATAGAAACCAGCATGACCTAAGAAACTACGAATACCTTGGATATCTTTAGGGCATGCATTTTCTCAATTGCACCAACCTTAGCTTTGTCCACTTCAATACCCCGCTCAGAAATTTTATGACCCAAGACAATACCTTCATTAACCATAAAGTGGCACTTCTCCCAATTCAAGACAAGATTTGTTTATTCACATCTCTGCAAAAATCGATCAATATTTCTTAAACAATCATAAAAAGACTTCCCGTAAATAGAGAAGTCATCCATGAAAACTCAAGAATCTTTTCACAAAAGTCAGAGAATATAGCAGTCATACATCTTTGAAAGGTAGCAGGTGCATTGCATAAACCAAAAGGCATACGTCTATAAGCATAAGTTCCAAAGGGACAAGTGAAAGTAGTCTTTTCTTGATCAAGTTGAGAAACATGTATTTGCAAAAAACCAGAGTATCCATCTAGGAAGCAAAAATGTGTGTGCTTAGATAATCTTTCTAGCATTTGATCAATAAAAGGCAAAGGGTAATGATCTTTTCTAGTTTCTTTATTTAATTTTCTAAATCAATTGCCATTCTATAGCTTGTAACAATTCTTTGTGGAATAAGTTCATTCTTATCATTAGGAACAACAGTAATATCTCCTTTCTTAGGGACACAATGAACATGACTTACCCATCTACTATGAGCTATAGGATAGATTATATCTACTTCCAGAAGTTTTAATATTTCCGTTCTTACCACTTCCTTCATTTTCGGATTTAACCGACATTGGTGATCAACAACGGGTTTAGCATCAGGTTCCATATTAATCTCGTGCTGACATAGAATGGGATCAATGCCCTTTAAATCATCAATATCCAATAGCGGGTTGGTGCTTCCTTAGAACTTTCAATAATCTTTCTTCTTCATGTTCTGAAAGGTTAGCACTAATAATAACAAGATATATCTTCTTTTCATCAAGATAAGCATATTTCAAAGTGTCTGACAATTGTTTTAATTCAAACACAGGATCACCTTTAGGTGGAGGAGGACCTCCTAGAGTTTCAATAGGAAAATTATGTTTAAGCAGAGGACGTTGTTCAAAGAAAATGTTATCTATTTCATTTATTTCATGCATATGTAAATCATTTTCGTGGTCTAGCAGATATTGTTCTAGAGGATCAGTAGGAGGCACAACAATAGAAGCAGGACCAATTATTTGATCCTTACTAGGCAATTCTTTTTCATGAAGCTTTCTACAAAACTTGGAAAAATTAAACTCATGAGATACATCACCAAAGCTAACACCAACAGTTTGCTTCTCACAATCTATTTTAGCATTAATGGTGTCCAAGAAAGGTCTACCAATGATAATGGGACAAAAGTCATCTTGTGGGGAACCAAGAACAAGAAAATCAGTAGGGTATTTTATTTTCCCACACAAGACTTCAACATCTCTAACAATCCCAATTGGTGATATAGTATCTCTATTAGCAAGTTTAATAGTAACATCTATGTCTTCTATCTCTGCGGGTGCTATGTCATTCATAATTTCTTGATATAATGAATAAGGAATAGCACTCATGCTAGCACCTAAGTCATATAAACCAAGATAACAATGATCTCCTATTTTAACTGAGACAACAGGCATGCCAACAACAAGTCTATGTTTATCCTTTTTTATCATGTTCGACAATTCTAGCAGCTTCTTCACAGAAGGAAATAACATGCCCATCTATATTTTCTTCCAAGAGATCCTTAACCATAGCAACACTAGGTTCTACTTTAATTTGTTCATTGATACGTCTCCAACATATCTATAATTTTTTATTGTTCCATGCTATTATATTATCTATTTTGGATGTTTAGTCAGATTTATTATATACTTTTATATTATTTTTGGGACTAACCTACTAACCCAAGGCCCAGTGCAAATTGCTGTTTTTTGCCTATTTCAGTGTTTTGTAGAAAAGGAATATCACACGGAATGAAACCTTCGGAGAGTTATTTTTGGAACAAACGTGATCCAGGGGACTTGGAGTAGACATCAAGAAAGAAATGAGGTGGACACGAGGCAGGGAGGCGCGCCTGCCCCCCTGGGCGCCCCCATCCTCGTGGGCCCCTCGTAGCTCCACCGACCTACTTCTTCCTCCTATATATATCGATATACCCCGAAAACATCCAGGAGCACCACGAAACCCTATTTCCACCGCCGCAACCTTCTGTACCCAAGCGATCCCATCTTGGGGCCTTTTCCCGAGCTCCGCCTGAGGGGGAATCGATCAAGGAGGGCTTCTACATCAACACCATAGCCTCTCCGATGACGTGTGAGTAGTTTACCATAGACCTTCGGGTCCATAGTTACTAGCTAGATGGCTTCTTCTCTCTCTTTGGATCTCAATACCATGTTCTCCTTGATCTTCTTGGAGATCTATTCGATGTAATTCTTTTTGTGGTGGGTTTGTCGAGATCCGATGAATTGTGGGTTTATGATCAAGTTTATCTATGAACAATATTTGATTCTTCTCTGAAATCTTTTATGTATGATTTGTTACCTTTGCAAGTCTCTTCGAACTATAAGTTTGGTTTGGCCTACTAGATCGATCTTTCTTGCAATGGGAGAAGTGCTTAGCTCTGGGTTCAATCTTGCGGTGTCCTTTCCCAGTGACAGCAGAGGCAGCAAGGCACGTATTGTATTGTTGCCATCGAGGATAAAAAGATGGGGTTTATATCGTATTGGTTGATTTTATCCCTCTACATCATGTCATCTTGCCTAATGCGTTACTCTGTTCTTATGAACTTAATACTCAAGATACATGCTGGATAGCGGTTGATGTGTGGAGTAATAGTAGTAGATGCAGAATCGTTTTGGTCTACTTTGTCGTGGACGTGATGCCTATATACTTGATCATGCCTAGATATTCTCATAATTATGCACTTTTGTATCAATTGCTCGACAGTAATTTGTTCACCCATCGTAATACTTATGCTATCTTGAGAGAAGCCACTAGTGAAACCTATGGCCCCCGGGTCTATCTTTTATCATATAAGTTTCCAATCTATTTTACTTTGCAATCTTTACTTTCAATCTATATCATAAAAATACCAAAAATATTTATCTTATTATCTCTATCAGATCTCACTCTCGTAAGTGACCGTGAAGGGATTGACAACCCCTTTATCGCGTTGGTTGCGAGGTTCTTATTTGTTTGTGTAGGTACGATGGACTTGCGTGTAGTCTCCTACTAGATTGATACCTTGGTTCACAAAAACTTAGGGAAATACTTATGCTACTTTGCTGCATCACCCTTTCCTCTTCAAGGGAAAACCAACGCAGTGCTCAAGAGGTAGCAAGAAGGATTTTTGACACCGTTGCCGGGGAGGCTTACACCAAGTCAAGTTAGGATTTGATCTCCCAGCAACTAGCCATTTCTGGCTCCGTTGCCGGGGAGGTTGCATCAAGTCAAGACATACCAAGTACCCATCACAAACTCTTATCCCTCGAATTACATTATTTGCCATTTGCCTCTCGTTTTCCTCTTCCCAACTTCTAAAACGATTTTCGAAAACCTTTTCCTTTTCTTTGCCTTCTTCCCATATGTATCTTTGTTTGTGTTTCCATGTGCCTTCCGTTTGCTTCCATCTTTGCTTGCTAAAAATCTATTAATATGGATCCACTTAAAGTGTTCTACTTGGATCATCTTCGATCCTTATGCGCTTGTGCTGAAACCCCAACTAGCGTGGTTGATGGGAAATCTTTAGATGAGCATGCTCATTTTGTGCATCACCGTTTGTCTGAAAAAGGGAGACTCTTATGGGATCAAACAAACAGATTGCTGTGTTATGCTTGGAATCTTTGTGAAATTTATGATTTTACTTGTTGCTCTGAGAACCCTAAAAACACATCCCCTACCTATGTGAGTTTAATGTTAATGAAATCTTATCTTCTTGTGCAAAGGGTGTTTATAGTTACTATGATATCAAACAAATTGAAGAATTTGTTGCTTTTAAGGGTGCTTATGAAGTTTCTTCTTTGATTGAAAAGTATGATGTTACTCTCTACGAATCTGAAAATTTTGGCATACTTAAATATTGCCATGAAAACTATGCTCATAATGTCTATGACAAAGAATTTGTTGAAAGAATGACCGCTGCTTTGGAAGAAAATAATGATATGCATGAATCTATAGATAATTATGATTCTGATGATTTGATTGAAATATCCCTTGATAAACATGATGCTTGCTATTCTTGTGGCCATGATGCCAATATTTATGAAGATGAATTTGCTACAGTTCCTTATGTTAAACACGAGATCATTGCTATTGCACCCATACTTGATAGTTCCATGAATAAAAAGCATGATTGCAATGATTTTACTATAAATTCTATTGATGTCAATTGTGCTAATAATATTCAAAACCCTAAGCTTGGGGGATGCTAGTTTTGCTATGTCTACTACTTGTTGCAATGATCATGATTGGGGTGATTCTTCTTATGATCTTGAAAATGTATTTAAGCCCCATGATGAATGAGATTGATAATAGTGTTTGCAATAATATTGAAAGTGGGTTTGGAAGAGTGTCAACATTAGATCCCACATATTTGGAGAATGTTCAATCTTATATTATTTTTGATAAAAGTGGGTTTGGAGAGGTCATGACTTTAGTTAATGTTAATCCCACTATTTTGGAAGAGTGTCAACTTTGCATGCATGTGGATCGTGTTGAAAATATTTCATGTGATAGCTATTTTGTTGAATTTTCTTATGATCCTACATGTAATTATTATGAGAGAGGAAAATATGGTTATAGAAATTTTCATGTTACTAAATTACCTCTCGTTATGTTGAGATTGCTATTGTTTCTTTCCGCTTCCTTGCATATGCTAGTTTTTGCTTGCCTTGATAATTTGTTTTCCTATAAGATGCCTATGCATAGGAAGTATGTTAGACTTAGAGGTTTTTTTTCATGATGCTCTCTTTGTGCTTCAATTCTTGTCTTTCATGTGAGCATCATTGAAATTATCAATGCCTAGCTAGGAGCTTAAACGATAGCGCTTGTTGGGAGGCAACCCAATTTTATTTATGTTTATTGTTTTTTGTTCCTGTTTAGTAATAAATAATTCATCTAGCTTCTTCTTAGATGTGGTTTTATGATTTTAATTAGTGTTTGTGCCAAGTAGAACCTTTGGGAAGACTTGGGGGAAGTTTCTGCGATCTTGCTGTAAAAAACAGAAACTTTAGAGCTCACGAGATTTGCTGAATTTTTTTTACTGGAGAGTGCAATTAGGTTGATTCTTTTTGAATATTATTAATATACAAATTCCTCACGTCCACCAATTTATTTCATAATTTTTGGGGTTACAGAAGTATCGAAACCTACAGATTACTACAGATTGTTCTGTTTTTGACAGATTCTATTTTTCGTGTGTTGTTTGCTTATTTTTGATGAATCTATGGCTACTATCGGAGTGTATGAACCATAGAGAAGTTGGAATAAAGTAGGTTTAACACAAATATAAATAAAGAATGAGTTAATTACAATACCTTAAGTGGTGGTTTGTTTTCTTATTCTAACGGAGCTCATGAGATTTTCTGTTGAGTTTTGTGTTGTGAAGTTTTCAAGTTTTGGGTAAAGATTTGATGGATTATGGAATAAGGAGTGGCAAGAGCCTAAACTTGGGGATGCCCAAGGCACCCCAAGGTAAAATTCAAGGACAACCAAAAGCCTAAGCTTGGGGATGCCCGGAAGGCATCCCCTCTTTCGTCTTCTTCCATTGGTACCTTTACTTGAGGCTATATTTTTATTCACCACATGATATGAGTTTTGCTTGGAGCGTCTTGTATGATTTGAGTCTTTGCTTTTTAGTTTACCACAATAATCCTTGCTGTACACACCTTTTGGGAGAGACACACATGAACTGGAATTTATTAGAATACTCTATGTGCTTCACTTATATCTTTTGAGCTAGATAATCTTCCTCTACTGCTTCACTTATATCTTTTAGAGCACGGTGGTGGTTTTATTTTATAGAAATTATTGATCTCTCATGCTTCAATTATATTATTTGGAGAGTCCTTTAGAACAACATGGTAATTTGCTTTGGTTATAAAATTGGTCCTAATATGATAGGCATCCAGGATGGGTATAATAAAACTATCATAAAAAGTGCATTGAATAATATGAGAAGTTTGATACTTGATAATTGTTTTGAGATATGAGGATGGTGATATTAAGGTTGTGCCAGTTGAGTAGTTGTGAATTTGAGAAATACTTGTGTTGAAGATTGCAAGTCCCGTAGCATGCACATATGGTAACCATTGCGTAACAAATTTGAAACATGAGGTGTTCTTTGATTGTCTTCCTTATGATGGCGGTCGGGGACGAGCGATGGTATTTTCCTACCAGTCTATCCCCCTAGGAGCATGCGTGTAATGCTTGGTTTTTGATGACTTGTAGATTTTTGCAGTAAGTATGTGAGTTCTTTATGACTAATGTTGAGTCCATGGATTATGTGCACTCTCACCCTTCCATCATTGCTAGCCTCTTCGGTACCGTGCATTTCCCTTTCTGACCTTGAGAGTTGGTGCAAACTTTGCCGGTGCATCCAAACCCCGTGATATGATACGCTCTATCACAAGTAAACCTCCTTATATCTTCCTCAAAACAGCCACCATACCTACCTTTTATGGCATTTCCATAGCCATTCCAAGATATATTGCCATGCAAATTTCCACCATCTCATTCATGACACGCTTCATCATTGTCATGTTTCTTTGCATGATCATGTAGTTGACATCATATTTGTGGCAAAGCCACCATGCATAATTTATCATACATGTCACTCTTGATTCATTGCCCTTCCTGGTACACTGCCGGAGGCATTCATATAGAGTCATATTTTGTTCTAGTATCGAGTTGTAATCATTGAGTTGTAAATAAAAAGAAGTGTGATGATCATCATTAATAGAGCATTGTCCCAAATTAAAAAAAAGAAAGGCCAAAAAAAAAGAAAGGCCCAAAAAAAGAAATAAAAAGGGACAATGCTACTATCCTCTTTTTTGACACTTGTGCTTCAAAGTAGCACCAAGATCTTTATGATAGAGAGTCTCTTGTTTTGTCACTTTCATATACTAGTGGGAATTTTTCATTATAGAACTTGGCTTGTATATTCCAACAATGGATTTCCTTAAATGCCCTAGGTCTTCGTGAGCAAGCAACTTGGATGCACACCCACTTAGTTTCTTTTGTTGAGCTTTCATACATTTATAGCTCTAGTGCATCTGTTGCATGGCAATCCCTACTCCTTACATTGACATCAATTGATGGGCATCTCCCTAGCCCGTTGATTAGCCGCGTCAATGTGAGACTTTCTCCTTTTTCGTCTTCTCCACATAACCCCCGTCATTATATTCTATTCCACCCATAGTGCTACATCCATGGCTCACGCTCATGTATTGCGTGAAAGTTGAAAAAGTTTGGGATTACTAAAGTATGAAACAATCTCTTGGCTCGTCATCGGGGTTGTGCAAGATGAGAGTATTCTTGTGTGACGAAAATGGAGCATGACCAAACTATATGATTTTCTAGGGATGAACTTTCTTTTGCCATGTTATTTTGAGAAGACATGATTGCTCAGTTAGTATGTTTGAAGTATTATTGTTTTTATGTCAATATTGAACTTTTGTCTTGAATCTTTCGGATCTGAATATTCATGCCACAATAAAGAAAATTACATTGAGAATTATGCTAGGTAGCATTCCACATCAAAAATTCTATTTTTATCATTTACCTACTCGAGGACGAGCAGGAATTAAGCTTGGGGATGCTTGATACATCTCCAATGTATCTATAATTTTTAATTGTTGCATGCTATTATATTATCTGTTTTGGATGTTTAATGGGATTTATTATACACTTTTATATTATTTTTGGGACTAACCT
The DNA here is from genome assembly GCF_002162155.2 of Triticum dicoccoides. Classification (NCBI taxonomy): domain Eukaryota; kingdom Viridiplantae; phylum Streptophyta; class Magnoliopsida; order Poales; family Poaceae; genus Triticum; species Triticum dicoccoides. Next base: position 391,983,350 of record NC_041390.1, on the reverse strand, counting down.
ACTAACCCAAGGCCGAGTGCAAATTGCTGTTTTTTGCCTATTTTAGTGTTTCGCAGAAAAGGAATATCAAACGGAATCCAAACAGAATGAAACCTTCGGGAGAGTTATTTTTGGAACAAACATGATCCAGGGAACTTGGAGTAGATGTCAAGAAAGAAACAAGGTGGCCACAAGGCAGGGAGGCGCGCCTGCCTCCCTGGGCGCGCCCCCACCCTCATGGGCCCCTCGCAGCTCCACCGACCTACTTCTTCCACCTATATATATCCATATACCACGAAAACATCCATGAGTACCACGAAACCCTATTTCCACCGCCGCAACCTTCTGTACCCAAGAGATCCCATCTTGGGGCCTTTTCCGGAGCTCCGCCGGAGGGGGAATCGATCACGGAGGGCTTCTACATCAACACCATAGCCTCTCAGATGATGTGTGAGTAGTTTACCACAGACCTTCGAGTCAATAGTTACTAGCTAGATGGCTTCTTTTCTCTGTTTGGATCTCAATACCATGTTCTCCTCGATCTTCTTGGATATCTATTCGATGTAATTCTTTTTGTGGTGTGTTTGTTGAGATCCGATGAATTGTGGGTTTATGATCAAGTTTATCTATGAACAATATTTGATTCTTCTCTAAAATCTTTTATGTATGATTTGTTATCTTTGCAAGTCTCTTCGAATTATCAGTTTTGTTTGGCCTACTAGATTGATCTTTCTTGCAATGGGAAAAGTGCTTAGCTTTGGGTTCAATCTTGCGGTGTCCTTTCCCATTGACAGTAGGGGCAGCAAGGCACATATTGTATTGTTGCCATCGAGGATAAAGAGATGGGGTTTATATCATATTGTTTGACTTTATCCCTCTACATCATGTCTTCTTGCTTAATGCATTACTCTGTTGTTATGAACTTAATACTCTAGATGCATGCTAGATAGCGGTCGATGTGTGGAGTAATAGTAGTAGATGCAGAATCAGTTCGGTCTACTTGTCGCGGACGTGATGCCTTTATACATGATCATGCCTAGATATTCTCATAATTATGCACTTTTCTATCAATTGCTCGACAGTAATTTGTTCACCCACTGTAATACTTATGCTATCTTGAGTGAAGCCACTAGTGAAACCTATGGCCCCCGGGTCTATCTTTTATCATATAAGTTTCCAATCTATTTTACGTTGCAATCTTTACTTTCAATCTATATCATAAAAATGCAAAAAATATTTATCTTATGATCTCTATGAGATCTCACTCTCGTAAGTGACCGTGAAGGGATTGACAACCCCTTTATCGCGTTGGTTGCGAGGTTCTTATTTGTTTGTGTAGGTACGAGGGACTTGTGTGTAGTCTCCTACTGGATTGATACCTTGGTTCTCAAAAACTGAGGGAAATACTTGCGCTACTTTGCTGCATCACCCTTTCCTCTTCAAGGGAAAACCAACGCAGTGCTCAAGAGGTAGCATTCATCATGTTTAGGTGTTCTAATATAAATTTTGTTGATCACAGTTGAAACTTTAGCATGTTCCTTTATCCTAATAGGGAAAGGTGGTTTCTCAATATAAGCAGTAGGAACAACTGGCAAGATTATAAAGTATAGTTTTTTCCTTTGCTAGCTCTGGTTCTTTAATTTCTTCTTTAATCAGTGGGTGATATTTAAGCCACTTCTCTTTAGGAAAATCAACTTGAGTAGCAAATGATTCACAAAAGGAGGCTACTATCTCAGAGTCAAGTCCATATTTAGTGCTAAACTTTTGAAAAGCATTGGTATTTATAAAAGATTTAACACAATCATACATAAGCTTAATACCTGACTCTTTACCTTCGTCGAATTCCCAATCTTCAGAGTTGCATTTAATTATTTCCAAAAGATCCCACCGGAATTCAATAGTCTTCTTCATAAAATAACATGTACAAGAAGTATCAAGCATGGATTGATCATCACGAGAAAGCCGAGCATAAAATTCTGAATAATAATTTCTCTTGAGAGCTCACACTACAAAAAAAGACACATCCGTGACATTTTGGGCCATATGATATTATTTTCTGTCATACTTATGACACTTCTATGACGATAATTGTGACAAAACCCGGTATCATCATGGATGTGGTGGGGTCCTACTTCTATGACAAAAAATCATGACATAAAATGGGCTTTTCGTCCTGGGCGGGCCGGAGACGCAGCTGCATGACATTCTTTGGGCCGTCCATGACGGAAAAGATCGTGGTAGAAGTGAGGGAGAGGAAAATATTGGGGAGTTCCCAATTATGGTTGGTGATCGGGGGCCGAGCGGTGCGCGTTTCTCTCATACACGTATGCGCGTGGGTGCGAGGCATTGGGCTCTAACTGAACCCGAGCGAAGCGTTCGCCTAACTAAACCCGAGCGATTGCACTGCAGGCTACGCGTTACTGAACCCGAGCGATCGATCGATCCCTTGCTGTTAATTGAACCCGAGTGATTCCTTCGCTACTGCTGCTAACTGAAGCCGATCGAACACTGTTGCTTCCTTCCCTTGATGAACAGTGAGCGTTGTTGGGGGGTTTAGATGAATAGTACCCGGTGGGGGGTTGGATGACAGGACCCCGTGGTAGTAGAGGTCGTTGCTGCTAGATGAACAGTACCCCGATCGATCGAGCCGGTGGAGGAACAGGACCCCGTGGAGGCCTGGACGAACAGGATCCCATGGAGGACTGGATGAACAGGACCCCATGGAGGGCTGGCTGAACAGTAGCTGATGGAGGGCTGGATGAACAGTAGCCCGTGGAGGGGTGGTTGAACAGGACCCCGTGGAGAGGGCTGGTTGAACAGTAGCCGGTGGAGGAGCGTGCGGTGGAGGTTGGATGAACAGGAACCCGTGGATGAACAGTCGCAGTTGGAGGCTGGAGGAGGTCGACTGTGGATGAACAGTAGGCCGTGGAAGCTGGAGGAGGTCAACGGTGGAGATGAACAGTATCTCGTGGAGTCCTGTTTTGCGGTACGACACACCCCTCCCGATGAACAGGACCCCCGTTTCGACCGTAGCGCTCCAACACAAGCCTGTTCCCTCCGTTTTACGGTATGCCACACCCCTCCCGATCAACAGGACCCCGTTCTGACCATAGGAGGTCCGTTTCCACCATTTTGCAGTACGCCAGACCCCTCCCAATGAATAGGAATCCGTTTTGATCATGGCCGGTCGAACACAAGACCGTTTCCTCTGTTCTGCGGTATGCCAGGCCCCCGTTTCCATCGGTTGTTCCGTCCAAGCCGGTTGGCTCCCGATGAACACGACGTATTCCATTTCCTCCCGATGAACACGACGCATTCCGTTGCCTCCCCATGAACACGACGACGGCGCAACTTCTCCGTTCCGACCCAGCCATGTACATGAGCCTTGGCCGTATCTATGTGCGAGTAGGCGTTCAAGACCCCGCCCGTATGTACGCACGTGGCTGTATTTTCTTTCTTGCACCCTGGTCGCTGTACGTACGTGTACATGCTACGTGCGTGCCTGTACTACGACACGTGCGCGCCTCTACATCAACCAGTATGTACATACACGTTCGCGACCAGAATGACAATGCTACGTCTGCTTGGACCAGATGGGTCCCGACTGTCACGCACTTCCTTGCATGCGAAGATGTGGCTGGTGGGTCCCAACAGTCAGGGGGAAACATTTTTTCGCGAAATACGGTGGTCTGTCCGGTGGGTCCTTGCTGTCAGGTGGAGGAATCATTATTTTCCGCATAATAAGGAGGCACTTCCTTGCTGCGGCCATCGACCCAGCTATCAGCCTCTCCACATACAGTACTCTTTCGATGGAAGTCGTTCCTTGACCATGTTGACCACGCCTCGCCGAGAGCACCAGGGCGGTGGACAACGGCGAGGCCTAGGAAGGGGACAACGCAGACCGGGGAAGACAAGACAGTGGTTGCCCACATAGAGAGGAGTACGAGGGTTCACTGGTTCGGCTGCGGTGTGAGGCTACCGCCGCCGCAGAGTAACAGGGGGTGCGGGTGGGAAGAGGGATGGCCAGGCCAGCGGTGGGAGTAGTAGGGCGGTGAGGCCTCCGCGGCATCATAGCCGGCCAAGGGAGGCAGGAGCACGCGGCACGACCGGCGCTGGTTTGGGCGGCTGGAACAAGAAGGCAGTTGAAGAAGCACTAGGGCCGTTGGGTGGACATCGTACGCTCACTGGAGCAAGAATCGTTCATATTGACTACGTTGACAAATCCCTCCGTCCCCATGAAGTTTGTAGGCCCACAAGTCAGCCTTCCACTATGGTGGGTCCTAGCTAGCAGGGGGTATTCATTTTTTTGTGCGTAATAAGGAGGCACTTCCTTGCGTGCGAAGGTATAGCTGGTGGGTCCGACTTGTTAGTGAGGGGAACATTTTTTTGCAAAATACAGAGGCCCTTCCGGTGGGTCCCAGTTGTCAGGTGGAGGAATCATTATTTTGCACGTAATAAGGAGGCATTTCCTTGCGTGCGGCCATGGACCCAGCTGTCAGCCTCTCCACGCATAGTCTACTTCGGATGGTTGTCGTTCGTTGACCACGTTGACCACTCCACACAGAGTGCATCCAAGGTGGACATGGCAATTGCTTGCGTACGGCCGTAGACATGGTGGGTCCCGACTGTCCGCCTCTCCACTTATAGTCCTCTCCAGATTCCTCTCGTTTGTTCAACATGTTCACAACGGCAGACAGCGACGCCGTGGCGAGCGCACAAAGGCACAGGAGGAGATCGGACCACCTGAGGCAGTGCCTTATTTGTAACGAAAATCCTGAACTAGCACAGTGGCCAAGTGACACTACCCGACAGTTATTCCGCCCGGGTTTGATTCCACCAGATGCAGGGAAAATATCTGTTTTTTGCCTCTACCATTATTGGCACATGGGTCCCCATTGTCATCTACGCACACCACGTCCAACACTTGCCAAAACTTCATCCCTCATTTTCTCTGTTTTTCACACACTCGACATTGTGTGGGCATTTTGAAAATAGCATACCTTTTTGATTGTGCATCATATGAAGATGTGCTATGCATGAATGTTGATCAGCATGATGTTAACTGGCTAGTAGCTCCATTTTCGACCATGAATAAAACTTCCAACATGATGTTAACCCTGTTTGAAAAGGCCATGTTAATATAAATGCTTTGCCTCTGAAAGTTGCAGTTTCTTATCTGAAACTAAACTTGTAGTTTCTTATCTGAAACTGAAACTTGCAGTTTCTTCTCTGAGAATCACATTTTCTTCACTTTTATACTCCTATAAAACTACATTTTAAGTGCTAAAAATAGATCTCTAGAATTCATAAAATACTTCATATGTTCAATACTGCAAATCTGAAATTCAAAAGACATTCATATCTGAAAGTACTCCCAAAATACACAACACAAAACACAATTCACAACCTGCAAATACTAACAACCCTAAGCTCCTCCTGACAATTCACAACCTGCCCGACTATTGGGCTGGGGGGTAGTCCCCTCCTATTCCTCGGTGGCAGACAGCCGCCCCATGAGACGATGTGAACGACGAGGGAGAGGATGGCGGGGAAGCATTGTTGGGCCAACTGCTTTTCTCCTCTTGCGGTTGGGTTCGGTCGATGAAGAGTCGACCAGCTCGCTCTGGCACGACACCCTCACAAACGGCACCCTGTAGATGCTCGATCCTTTAATCTCTGGTGGATGATCCATCTTGGAATGATACTCCCACCATCGCTCCCTCACGATCGGATTCGGTGAATCAGCTTGCTCCATGGCCCAGAGGAGCAGCTCTATGTACTCCCATGCGACTCCCTCCGGGAGTATCGCTGCCTTTTCGCTTTGTTGCAGATATTTGGCCATGGATGTCGCCGTCGCCGCTAGTTGGTCCTTGTTGTCATCCCAAGACTGTATCTCCAACATCCTAGCTAGCTTCACAGGGTCACCATCTGCGATCCTCACACATCGGTTGTACTCCTCCATCGATCTACTTCTCCACAACACCTTGACTTGCCGGCGGTGGTTTTTTAATGGAAGAGGAGAGGAGTAGCACTGGTTTTGGATTAGAACGGGAGAGGAGCGACGCTGGTTTAGGATTGGAACAGGAGAGTGATAACCCACAAGTATAGAGGATCGCAACAGTTTTCGAGGGTAGAGTATTCAACCCAAATTTATTGATTCGACGCAAGGGGAGCCAAAGAATATTCTCAAGTATTAATAGTTGAGTTCTCAATTCAACCGCACCTGAAAGACTTAATATCTGTAGTAGAGTATTTAGTAGCAAAGTAATATAGAAGTAACGGTAATGGTGGCAAAAGTAATAGTATTGGTTTTGTAGTGATTGTGACAGTGGCAACGGAAAAGTAACTAAGCAAAGATCAATATGTGAAAAGATCGTAGGCAAGGGATCAGTGATGGATAATTATGTTTGATGCGATTCCTCATGCAACAGTTACAACATAGGGTGACACAAAACTAGCCCGAGTTCATCAATGTAATGTAGGCATGTATTCCGAATATAGTCATACGTGCTTATGGAAAAGAACTTGCATGACATCTTTTGTCCTACCCTCCCGTGGCGGCGGGGTCCTATTGGAAACTAATGGATATTAAGCCCTCCTTTTAATAGAGTACTGGACCAAAGCATTAACACTTAGTGAATACATGAACTCCTCAAACTATGGTCATCACCGGGAGTGGTCCCGATTATTGTCACTCCGGGGTTACCGGATCATAACACATAGTAGGTGACTATTGACTTGAAGATAGGATCAAGAACTCACATATATTCATGAAAACATAATAGGTCCAGATCTGAAATCTTGGCACTCGGGCCCTAGTGACAAGCATTAAGCATAGCAAAGTCACAGCAACATCAATCTCAGAACATAGTGGATACTAGGGATCAAACCCTAACAAAACTAACTCGATTACATGATAAATCTCATCCAACCCATCACTGTCCAGCAAGCCTACGATGGAATTACTCACACATGATGGTGAGCATCATAAAATTGGTGATGGAGGAGGGTTGATGATGACGATGGCGACGGATTCCCCTCTCCGGAGCCCCGAACGGACTCCAGATCAGGCCTCCCGAGAGAGATTAGGGCTTGGCGGCGGCTCCGTAATGTAAAACGCGATGAATCCTTCTCTATGGTTTTTTTTCTCCCCGAACGTGAATATATAGAGTTGGAGTTGAGGTCAGTGGAGCATCAGGGGGGGCACGAGGTAGGGGGCACGCCCCCACCCTCGTGGACAGGGTGTGGGCCCCCTGATGTAGATTATTTCACTAGTACTTTTTATATATTCCAAAAATATTCTCCGTGAATTTTCAGGTCCTTCCGAGAACTTTTATTTCTGCGCAGAAATAACACCATGGCAATTCTGCTGAAAACAGCATTAGTCCGGGTTAGTTCCATTCAAATCATGCAAGTTAGAGTCCAAAACAAGGTCAAAAGTGTTTGGAAAAGTAGATACGACGGAGACGTATCAACTCCCCCAAGCTTATACCTTTGCTTATCCTCAGGCATTTCAGTTGAAAAACTGAAAGTGATAAAGAGAAACTTTTACAAACTCTGTTTGATATTGTTGTTGTAAATATGTAAAGCCAGCATTCAAGTTTTCAACGAAGATTAAGAATTAACCCTATTCACAATAACATTTAGGTCTCATGTTTACTCATATCAATGGCATAATCAACTAACGAGCAATAATAGTAAATCTCGGATGACAACACTTCCTCAAAACAATCATAATATGATATAACAAGATGGTCTCTCGCTAGCCCTTTCTGAGACCGCAAAACATAAATGAAGAGCACCTCTGAAGATCAAGGACTGACTAAACATTGTAATTCATGGTAAAAGAGATCCAGTCACAATCATACTCCATGTAAACTAATAGTAATGCATACAAATGACAGCAGTGCTCTCCAACTGGTGCCTTTTAATAAGAGGGTGATGACTCAACATAAAAGTAAATAGATAGGCCTTCTTAGAGGGAAGCAGGGATTTGTAGAGGTGCCAGAGCTCGATTTTTGAAATAGAGATGAATAATATTTTGAGTGGTATACTTTCATTGTCAACATAACAACCGAGAGATCTCGATATCTTCCATGCTACACACATTATAGGTGGTTCCCAAACAGAATGGTAATGTTTATACTCCCCCACCACCAACAAACATCAATCCATGGCTTGTCCGAAACAACGGGTGCCTCCAACTAACAACAATCTTGGGGGAGTTTTTTTTGCAATTATTTTAATTTAAGCATGGGACTGGGCATCCCGGTTACCAGTCATTTTCTCGTGAATGAGGAGCGGAGTCCACTCCTCTTTAGAATAACCCGCCTAGCATGGAAGATATAGACAACCCTAGTTGATACATGATCTATTCGAGCGTACAAAACAGAATTTCATTTGAAGGTTTAGAGTTTGGCACATACAAATTTACTTGGGACGGCAGGTAGATACTGCATATAGGAAGGTATGGTGGACTCATATGGAATAACTTTTGGGGTTTATGGAATTGGATGCACAAGTAGTATTCCCGCTTAGTACAAGTGAAGGCTAGAAAGAGACTGGGAAGCGACCAGCTAGAGAACGACAACAGTCATGAACATGCATTAAAATTAATCAACACTGAGTGCAAGCATGAGTAGGTATAATTCACCATGAACATAAATATCATGGAGGCTATGTTGATCTTGTTTCGACTACATGCGTGAACATGTGCCAAGTCAAGCCACTCGAATCGTTCAAAGGAGGATACCACCTATCATACCACATCACAAACATTTTAATAGCATGTTGGCACGCAAGATAAACCATTATAAACTCCTAGCTAATTAAGCATGGCATGAGAAACTATAATCTCTAATTGTCATTGCAAACATGTTTCACTCATAATAGGCTGAATCAGGAATGATGAACTAATCATATTTACAAAAACAACATAGGTCGAGTTCATACCATCTTTTCTCATCTCAATCAGTCCATCATATATCGTCATTATTGCCTTTCACTTGCACGAATGAACGGTGTGGATAATAATAATAGTGCATGTGCATTGGACTAAGCTAGAATCTTCAAGCATTCAATGCAAGGGAGAAGACAAGGTAATATGGGCTCTTTGTTAGATCGACAATAATGCATATAAGAGCCATCAACATTTTCATCATGGTCTTCTCCTCTCGAACCCCAAAGAAAAGAAAAGAAACAAAACTATTTACACAGGAAAGCTCCCAACAAGCAAAATAAGAACGAGATATCTTTTGGGGTTTTCTTTTAATTATTACTACTACAGGCATGGAAAGTAAACTAGCTAAAAGATAAAACTATTTTTTTGGTTTTTCTTAAGGTTTTTCAAACATACAAGAAGAATGCTGGAAAAGAAAATACACTAGCATGGATAGTACAATGAAAAAGTTTGAGCACCGACAACTGAAATGAGTGTGTGAACATGAATGTAATGTCGGTGAGGAATACATACTCCCCCAAGCTTAGGCTTTTGGCCTAAGTTGGTCTATGCCCATGGATAAAAATGGTCCTCCCCAGTGTACTGAGGAGGGTCCTCGGGGTGCCACTGGTTGCCGATCTCCTCCGGATCCCACTGATAAACCGACTGTCGATAAGGATCAAGGGGTGGCTCCGGCTCAGGCTCTGGGGATCGTGTTCGCTCCCAATATGCATAAATGTCATCGGGTAGGATGATGTATGTGCCTGAATAAATGTTAAACAAAGAAGGTGCAGGCAGGGTAATAATCTGACCAGTCCTTTCACTGAATACCGGGTTATAAATGAGTGTCTTCTCCTTATCATCGCGAATAAAATCGTGTGCTACCATACTTTTATAATCTTAGAAAATAGGGGGCAACACCTTTTCTTCTTTCTCATAGTGTCTAATAGGTATCTCAAAATATTTAGCAAGACGCGAAGCAAAGATACCTCAAAAAATGGGGCCCTTTATACGGTTTAGACTCAACCGTTTAGCAACCATAGCACCTAAGCTGAAAGTTCTGTCACGGAGTAAAGCATGGCGCAAAATGGTGAGGTTAGGAGCACTGAGGCCCCTACTGTTCCAGCGGCCAATTAAACATCTACTAGAAAACATTGCATTGTAACGTAGAATAGGAAAATGTATGCTAGTAGTTCTTGCCTCTGACACTTTTCTCGTTTCCCCTACATCAATCATATCAATAAATCCTGCCACATCCCTAGGATGTGGTTCCTCGACGCTGCCCTCAAAAGGCAACTTGCAAACCACACAAAAATCATAAAGTGACATCTCCTTAAACTCATCATATAAATAAATATCCACCGAAGGTGGCGATCTCCTAGCATGGAAATGAAAATTTCGCACAAAAATATTAGTGAGTAGGAGATACTGTTCGAGCTGGTCGTGGAGGAAGTCGGTGAGGCCTACATTCTTAGCCAAATAATAAAATTCTTCATAAATCCCGGCTGCTCTCAAGAACTCATCAAAAGGCCATTCACATGGCCGAACCTCCGTAGTGCGAGGGAGATTATATTTGGTCTTCTTATTCTCTTCACTTTGCTTATCCTTCGAGCTTCGGCTCAAAGAGCCCCTCAAAAATCTCTTCATCATTTTCCGAAAATTTCTGAAAATTTTAGTAACTTAAAATAAAAGTGAACCAAACTCAACAAGATTGATAGCAACTACTCCTACAAGTGCCTAGAGGCCATATCATGCATTAAAACTACTTTTGACCACATAAATTTGACATGCAAGCTCAAGAACAGGGTCACCTAAGCAGCAAAAATTTGCGATGAATAAAGCACTAGAACAAAAACTAATTGGACAATTGGAAGAGTCACATACCAAAGAACAATCCCCCAAAGCAGTTTTGTGAATGGAGCTTTGAGCAAGGAGATCGAAAATGGCAGCAAGATGAGCTAGAACTCGGGTTTGAGCTGGTCGATGATTTTTTCTGGAGGAAGACGAAGTGTGTGGGTGCAAGAATAAGTGGAGGGGGGCCACGTGGGGTCCATGAGGCAGGGGAGCTCCCCAGGGGGGTGGGCGTGCCTTGGACCCTCGTGGCCAAGTGGTGAGGCCCCCTGGTGTGTTCTCAATACCAATAATTCTTAAATATTCTAGAAAAAATCATATTAAATTTTCATGACATTTGGAGAACTTTTATTTTCAGGGTATTTTTTATTGCAAGGATAATTCAGAAAACAGACAGAAAATACTAATTTTGCTTTATTTAATCTAAATAAAATAAAGTAAAAGGAGGGTACAGAGAGTTGTGCTTTCTAACTTCATCCATCTCATGCTCATCAAAAGGAATCGACTAACAAGGTTGATCAAGTCTTGTTAACAAACTCTTTTCGAATAACATGAAACCAGAGAATTTTTGAATAACATTAGGTTACCTCAACAGGGATATGCACGCCCCCAACAATAAGAATATCATATTTCTTCTTGATTGTAGCAAGAGGAAATTCAAAAACCCCAATAGTGATCGTTGAAGTTTTTCCAATATAATTAATACTATGGACTTGAGGTTGTTTCCTCGGAAAGTGTACCGTATGCTCATTACCATTAACATCAAAAGTGACATTGCCTTTGTTGCAATCAATAATAGCCCCTGCAGTATTCAAAAAGGGTCTAGCAAGAATAATAGACATACTATCGTCCTCGGGAATATCAAGAATAACAAAGTTTGTTAAAATAGTAACGTTTGCAACCACAACAGGCACATCCTCACAAATACCGATAGGCATAGCAGTTGATTTATCAGCCATTTGCAAAGATATTTCAATAGGTGTCAACTTATTCAAATCAAATCTACGATATAAAGAGAGAGGCATAACACTAACACCGGCTCCAAGATCACATAAAGAAGTTTTAACATAGTTTCTTTTAATGGAGCATGGTATAGTTGGTACTCCTGGATCTCCATGTTTCTTAGGTATTCCAATTTTGAAAGTATAATTAGCAAGCATGGTGGAAATTTCAGCTTCCAGTATCTTTCTTTTATTTGTAACAATATCTTTCATATACTTAGCATAAGGATTCATTTTAAGCATATCAGCCAAACACATACGCAAAAAGATAGGTCTAATCAGTTCAGCAAACCGCTCAAAATCCTCATCATCCTTTTTCTTGGATGGTTTAGGAGGAAAAGGCATGGGTTTCTGAACCCATGGTTCTCTTTCTTTACCGTGCTTCCTAGCAACAAAGTCTCTCTTATCATAATGTTGATTCTTTGATTGTGGGTTATCAAGATGAACAGCAGGTTCAATCTCTACATCATTGTCATTGCTAGGTTGAGCATCAACATGAACATCATCACTAACATTATCACTAGGGTCATGTTCATTACCAGATTGTGTTTCAGCATCAGAAATAGAAATATCATTGGGATTCTCAGGTGTGTCAACAACAGGTTCACTAGAAGCATGCAAAGTCCTATCATTTTTCTTTTTCTTCTTCTTAGAACTAGGTGCATCAACATTAGTTCTCTGAGAATCTTGCTCAATTCTCTTAGGGTGGCCCTCAGGATATAAAGGTTCCTGAGTCATTTTACCCCCTCTAGTCACAACCCTAACAACATTTTCATTTTTTATTATTTAATTCATTGAGCAAATCATTCTGAGCTTTAAGCACTTGTTCTACTTGAGTGGTAACCATAGAAGCATTTTTACTAATAACTTTAAGTTCACCTTTAACTCTAGACATATAATCAATCAAGTGTTCAATCATATAAGCATTACATTTCAATTGTCTACCAACATAAGCATTGAAGCTTTCTTGTTTAACGATAAAATTATCAAACTCATCCAAGCATTGGCTAGTAGACTTATTACGAGGAATATCACCTTCATCAAATCTATAGAGAGAATTTACCTTTACTACCTGTGTAGGGTTATCAAGACCATGTATTTCATCAATAGGTGGCAAATTCTTAACATCTTCAACTTTAATACCTTTTTCTTTCATAGATTTCTTTGCCTCTTGCATATCTTCGGACTGAGAAATAGAATACCCCTTTTCTTCGAAGTTGGCTTAGGAGTTGGTTCAGGGTGTATCCAATCATTTTCATTACTCAACATATTATTCAATAGAAATTCAGCTTGATCAACAGTTCTTTCCCTGAAAACACAACTATCATGTCGGGGGAAACTGATCCA
>NC_041390.1:391964605-391970029 GCF_002162155.2 Triticum dicoccoides | reverse complement strand
ACAAAGAGCAGATCGAGGCAAAGCACACGAGCAGTTTACGCAGCTTCGGAGCTCTCTGGAGAGATAACACTCCTACTGCTGCTTGTTTGATTATCTTGTGTTCTTGCTCTAGAGAGAGAGAGAGAGTAGTGTTTTTCTGGGTTACCAATGAGTCGAACTTCGCGAACCCATCGAACTGAACCACCTCTACGTTGCGCATGGGCCTCCTTTTATACGCTAAAGGGGTCACCGACAGGTGGCAACGCAGAGAAGGATACAAATGTAAAAAGTGAGGTGGTTGGTACAGTTACTTGTACAGTGCACCCTACCTAACCCTGACGGAAGGGGACAAGGGCATTAAATGCCCGTCTGAGTCGCCCAAACAGTGCAGAAAAGGACCGTTAGGGGCGCCACCGTTCGCCACGATGGCGATCTTGTCAGCTTCGCATGCCACTGCGCACCGCTGGCTGCACAGCCTCCCGCCACGCACGCCTGGAGAGGCCCCAGAGCGACACGTTGGTGGATGCGTTGGAGCGTGGGCACAGAGTGGCCGCCTGCCGCGGCAAGCGCCTTGCTGCTGCTGTTATCTTGTCGGGTCCGGAGGCTTGTCGCTCACCGGGCCTCGAGGTACCTTGGTTGGTCTTCCCGGCAAGCTCCTCTTGCCGGGGCCTTGTTGCCTTGCCGGAGCGCGTGGCGCGTCGCGGCAAGTTCCTTGGAGTGCCTTGGTTGGCCTTCCCGGCAAGCTCCTCTTGCCGGGGCCTTGTCTCCTGAGCTTAAATACTTTGTTCTTGAATGGCTCCAAGGGAACCACAGAGGATCTTGGCGTTCGCCCGGCAAGCCTTGCCGCGGGGTGCTGCAACTGCCCGCACACAAGTTCGGGGTACTAGGGAACCCCTATTCTAGTACACCGACAGGAGCCCCCGGGCCTGGGCCAAACACGGTGCCGAGCGCTGTTGGGCCAGGCCCAAGACAGGGCACGGGCACACGTGGATTGGGCCACACCGAATCTCGCTCCGTATCCACCGCGCTCTCCCCTAACGGCACACGTTGAATGCGGCATCGTGGGAGAGATCGTGGGTGGTTCTTTATTTGGAAGGGGAAACGTCCGCCCCGTCCCTCTTTATAAGCAGAGGAAATAGGGGCAGTTCGTTCCCCCTCGTTGGTTGCTACTACTCCATCTTCACGAACCTCCGCCGCTCCCCCCCTTCTTCCCGAAGCCGAGAGAGCAGCGCTCCGCCCCCCATTGCCACCAGCACCACCAACGCCGTCGACCTCCCCCACCACCTCCGCCATGGCTCCGAAAGCCGACAAGGGAAAGGGCGTGAAGTCGGCCGAGGCGCAGCGGCTAGCGGCGCTGCGGAAGGAGCGGGCGATCTTCTCCCCCCAGCTCGGCGTGAAGGAGCTGAGGGAGTACTTGTACCTCTTTTGGGCGACGGAGACGCGGGCGCATCCACGCACGAGGGTGCTCCCGGCCGCTGCTTCGGAACTGGCTCCAAACGGGTACCCATTCTTCGCGCTGTTCTTCTATTGCGGGCTCTGCCCGCCCTTCTCGGAGTTCTTCTGCGATATCATGAACACCTACGGCTTCCGCCTCCTTGACTTCACCCAAACGCCGTTCTGACCATGGCAGTTTTCGCACATTTGTGTGAAAACTTTGTCGGAGTCCACCCCAATGTTGCCCTTTTCCGCCACTTCTTCATACCTAGGGTAGAGAGAGGAGAGCCGCTTGCCGGAGGGATCGCCTAGATCTCGAGAGTCGGCAAGAAGGAGGCGTACTTGGAGGGTGAGCTCCGCAGCAAGTGGGAGGAGTGGAGAGCGGAGTGGTGCTGGATCGTCGAGGAGAATCCGCAGCCCTTCACCGCCATGCGCCAAGCTCCAATAGTGTGTGGCAATGACTGGAGCAACGTGGCCCCGGAAGACGAGAGGCTGAAGATCGCCATTACTAGGATCCTTCACCTCAGGCTTGCCGGGCTCACTGTAGGCGCTGTAGGCGCAGATTTCCTCCGCCGCCGCATCGCCCCCCTGCAGGAGAGGGGGAGGCCCGCCTGGGAATTCGAGAACTCGGCGGACATCATGAGGCTGCGGCCGGGCCTCAACTACAACTTCACCGTCTTGGAGCTGGATGCAATGCTCCTGGAGTTGTTCAAACGCGACCCCCAGCACCCATTCACGCTGCCGAGGGGCGTCGTTCCATTGTGCAATAATTCTTCGCTTGACCGGATCCGCGCCATGATGCCGTTGTGCGATTCACACGGAATCGTTCCAGCTTGACAAGAGCCTGCGGATGACGTCGTGCAAGTGTTCTTCGACAACTTGGAAGAAGTGCCGGTCCACGCTGACAAGCAGAAGAGCCTCACCCGTGACACCACCGACGAGGAGCTGCAGCGCATCGCCACTAGGGCGGAAGAGGTTGCGGCCGCAGCTGCCGCGGGCGTGTTCGGGTTCACCGTGGAGGAGGAGGAGGCGGCAGAGGCGGCAAACCTCGCCGAGCGCGCGGAGTTCATTGGCGAGGAAGATCCTGCCGGCTCTGAAGCTGAGCCGAGCGAGGCCGGCGAGGAGGAGCCCGAGCCTTCAGAAAACTTGCCGCAGGCGGAGCCCCCGGCCCCGCCAAGAAGGCGCCTTCGCAGGGCCGGGGACGCAGCGGGGCGGCAGCCGGGTCAACAGCCGCCGAGCCGTGCGACGCGCTCTACCACGGCAAGCAATGTTGACGTGGGAGCGCCTCACGCAGCAGCGGCAACTGGAGCGGGATCTTCCCGGGCCACCGCCACCGCCCCCGCCAAGCGGGCAAGGGATCCTACTCCTCCGCCTCGCCGCACCGGAGGAGGGCCGGACTTTGATCTTTCCGCGCTCAGCTCCGACGAGGAGGAAGAAGAGTAAGTTTCTTTGGTGCTCTTGTAGTTCTTCAATCTTGCTGTTTATATCTTGTATCTGACTTGCTTCAATCTGGACTCCTTTCTTTTCAGGACGCTGGCTCAGAGAGCGGCGAAGAGGGCCAAGGCCGCGGTGATTGTCATCGAGGATGACCCCACCGTGTCAGCAGGAGGTGGGTCCGAGACCACCTTGACGGACCCGGCAACCACTCCTCAAAGCAGCCCCCAGCGCAGCCCCTAGCGTAAGTTCATAGTTAGCTTTCTGCTGTCGGGCGCGCATGAGTGCTTTTTCCTTTGTTGATATCTTGCTTGTTGATTTGTGTAGGAGCAGAGCAGCCACATCAGGAGCGCCCGGAAGCTGGTCCCGAAGTGCCATCTGCTTCGACTACGCCGCCAAGGGAGGGGTTCCCGGTAAGGGAGCGCTCTCCGGCAAGGGAGAACTCTCCGGCAAGGGGCAGCACCGTCGATCCTGCAGCGGCCGAGACCGCAACTGCAGATCCTGGCACAGGTAATTCACTTGTCCAAAAACTTTCCCTTGGGTTCTTCTTCTTCTGATTTTCTTCTCTTGGATTTTTGATTGATTTTTCTCCCTTCTTCGTTCTTCAGACCCATCTGCTGCTGAGCCAATGGAGACAGAGGGCGCCGGTGAGGAAGGGGCCGGTGCTGATGAGACCGCCGGCGAGGAGGCCGCCAAGGCTGCCGCCGCACAAGCCGGCGAGGGGTTGGGCGATCGCACTGACGACCCTGAGGCCGCAGGAGCGCCAGGCGCTGCGCCGACCGCCGATCCCTCTGCCGCTTCTGCGGAGCCGGGCTCCGAGGAGCCCCAGCCCGGCGCCTACTTGAAGGCCGGTGACGATCTACCCTGGGCGTCGAGCTCCAGGGCGCCGGTCGAGGGGGAAAATTTTGATGAGGAGGTGCTTGCCTCCGCCGGACTGTCATTGGTCGACGCGCCCGGCAGCAGCAGTGGCGAGCCTGAGGAGGAGCAGCTGCTGCAGAAGCTGCTGTCACTCTACCGCGCACGGCAAGCCAAGCTGGCTTCCCGGGAAGCGCTTGTCGCAAAGGCGGGAGTTGACATGGACAAGCGCGCGAAGGAGCTCCGGGGCCACAATCAAGAGGCTCTCTGGTCCCTGGCACAGGAGCGGGAGCGACTCGACGAGGAGCGCATGGCCTTCCTTCTCGAGAAGGCCGAAGATGAGGAGGAGCAAAGGCCGGCCACCGAGAAGCAGTCCGCGCGAGAAGGCGAATTGGTGCAGCGGAAGGCCAACCTCGACAGCTACGAGGAGGAGCTCGCCGAGCGTGAGCAAGCACTTGGCGGGGCGCTCAAGGAAGCAAAGGACGCTGCGGCAATCGCTGAGGCCGCCAAGAAAGAGCTGGAGGAGAAGGTGGCACAGCTGGAGGCCAACATCGGGAAGAGCGGCGAGGAGCTTGCCACGCTCAAGCATGAGCGTGAGAAGGATGCTGCCGCCCACGGTGAGCTGCAAGGTCTTCTCGCTGAGAGGGGCAAGGAGCTCAGCGCCGCCAAGGATTCCAATGCGGACCTGGAGTTGAAGCTGGCCACGCTGATGCAGACGCTGGAGGCCGCCAAGGAGCGGGAGAAGACCTTGTCGGAGAAGGTCAAAGCTGACAAGGCGCTGCTGGAGAGCATCGCAGTTACCCAGAACGTTCAAAGATACTGTGGAGCACTGGACCGAGGGTCTGGTGAATATTGCCGCAGTCATCGATGAGGAGCTGGCGCAGCTGGGGATGGAGGACTTTGGGTATCCCTTCGACGAGAATCTCCAACCCAACGCCAAGCTCAGCCTGTTCTTCAAGGGCGTGGCGACGGCACTCCAGCGGCTCCGGGAGAGGATCCCAAGGAAGCTGGCTGACGAGTCGCGCAAAATCTGCACTGGGGTTCTCCAGAAGGTGCTGATGAAGGTGGCCTTCCGCAATCCGGGCCTCAGCTTCACCAACGTCCTCAAGTCCTTGCCGCCAGACGCCGATCGGGACGCACTCAAGGCCCTTGTCGCACCCATTGTGGACAAGGTGAGCGAGATCAAGAGGGTTGAGGGCGATCGCGTAGACTAGGCCGCCCATTCCTTCTTTTCCCTTGTCGCTGCTAATCATGTTATGAAAACAGTCTGTTAGAGCTGCGACAAGTTATCTTGTAATATAACTTTATTTCTGTTATCAATTGCTATGTTATTTCCTCTACTAGATTCTTTCCTTTGTATGTTTTTACCCTACGCTTCTAGGGAACTTGTCGGGCAGGCGCCCGAGCCGCGAGCGCTGAGTGCGGAACATCAGCAGCCTGCTGGCGGCGCTGCTTCCGACAAGAAACCTTGTCGCGACTAGATGCAGCACACTTAAGTTGTTGAGCGGACTCGAAACAAAGTAAGGGCACAACTAGCCACGAGTTGGTTCCTCCGCGCACAGGTTTTCCATACAAAGCAGGGTCGTTCGAGGAAGATAACTCAAAAATTTAAAAACAGATTGCTCAAACTTTGGCAACTTAGCTTTTCTGTCGTTTGCTTCCCGGCAAGGCAGAACTTTGCTTGAACGACCCTGGTCCATACAACAATCTTCTCCTTCCCCC
>NC_041390.1:391884648-391964367 GCF_002162155.2 Triticum dicoccoides | reverse complement strand
CAAACATGTGTGCGAGGGAACCTTCTTTTCCTTTGTTGAGAAAAAAAGGACAGAAGAGAAAATAATGATATGGAGCCCTTCGGCTCGTTATTGCTTACCGGATGTAGGTGCTGCACAAAGTGTCAAATAACACATGCAAGAAAGAAACTAATGCATGAAATGGACAAGTTGTGCGGAGCACATGGGGTTTTACTTATGCACGGGATCTGCACCTGGCTTTGTACAAAGGATTACATGCAACAGCGGCAAGACTTGTACAAAAGGTGGTTGCCGGAACGGGTTCCGGAAACCGCGCCCTACGGGAAAAACTTACGAAGATGTTCTATGTTCCAGAAGTTGCTCACTGGAATGCCATCTTCGGTCTCAAGGCGGACAGCGCCGGGCCTTGTGACTCGTTTCACCCGATAAGGGCCTTCCCACTTCGGCGTCAACTTGTTGGAATTCTTGGCGGACTGAACGCGCCGAAGAACAAGGTCGCCTTCCTCGAAGCTTCTGGCTTTAACTTTGGGGCTATGGTAGCAGCGCAAAGCTTGCTGGTATCGAGCAGCTCGTACAGCAGCCTGAAGACGATCTTCCTCAAGGAGGAGCGCGTCGTCTTGTCGCAGCTGTTCTTGCTCAAGCTCATCATAAGCGAGCACTCGAGGCGATCCGTATACGAGTTCCGTGGGGAGAACTGCCTCTGCTCCATAGACTAGAGCGAAAGGCGTCTGGCCAGTGGCTCGATTTGGCGTCGTTCTGATCGACCAAAGAACCACCGGCAGCTCCTCGATCCAGTTTCTTCCGCACTTGCGCAGCCTGTCGAAAGTTCTGGTCTTGAGCCCGCGCAGCACTTCAGCATTTGCCCTCTCTGCTTGACCGTTGCTTCTTGGATGAGCAACAGAAGCGAAGCAGACCTTGGCGCCAAGGTCTTGGACGTACTGCATGAAGGTGCGGCTCGTGAATTGCGTGCCGTTGTCGGTGATGATCCTGTTAGGGATCCCGAAACAACAAACAATTGACCTGCAGAACTAGACTGCTGATTGTGCTGTCACCTTCCTCACTGGCTGCACTTCCGGCCACTTTGTGAACTTGTCGATTGCGACGTACAAGTACTCAAAGCCCCCGACAGCTCGAGGGAAAGGGCCGAGGATATCGAGCCCCCAGACCGAAAATGGCCAGGATAAAGGGATCGTCTGGAGAGCTTGAGCTGGCTGGTGTATCTGTTTGGAGTGGAACTGGCACGCTTCACACTTGGTTACTTGTGTAGTTGCATCCTGGAGGGCTATCGGCCAAAAGAAACCTTGCCGGAAAGCTTTGCCGGCAAGTGCTCTTGCGCCAATGTGGTGGCCACATATGCCTCCATGTATCTCTGCCAATAGCTTTTGTCCATCTTCCCGGCAAATACACTTCAATTTCACACCGTTGAGTCTTCTTCTGTACAGTATGCTATCGACAAACTAGTACATACTTGACTGCCGGGCTACTTTTTCCGCTTCTTCTTGCTCTTCGGGAAGTTCTCCTGTCTGAAGGAAATGGACAATCTGCTGTGCCCATGCTGGAGCTTGTGGCTCGACAACAAGGACTAAAGGCACATCTGCTGTTGTGGGAACATCCGCTTCCACGGCAAGGACTTGCGGCCCTGCCGGAGCTTCATGTTCCCGGCAAGCTTGCCGGAGCAAAACTTGTCGGGAGCGTCTGCTTCAACGGAACAAACCATAAGGCTTGCCGGAGCAGACTGCCCCTCAGCAACCTTGGTGTTGATCTTGGGGACTTTCTTGGCAGCGGCTTCGGGGAGTTCTGCCGGAAAGTAGTCACCAAAAATCAACTTCCTCTTCTTGCTTTGTCCAGTTGATGGTGTTACGGATGGTTGAGTCAACTTGAGCACAAAGATCCCTGGTTCCACAGGTAACTTTAGTGCGGCGCACTTTGACAGGCCATCAGCAATGTCATTCTGAGCTCTTGGGATATGCTCCATCTGTAGGCCGTCAAAGTGCTCTTCTAGCTTCCTCACTTCATCAACATATGCTTCCATCAATGGACTCTGGTAGTTCTTGTTCACTTGGAGGACGACAAGCTGTGAGTCACCCCTGACAATGAGCTTCTTGATCCCAAGGTCTGCTGCAATTCTGAGACCGGCAAGCAATCCTTCATACTCTGTAGTATTGTTGGTTGCTTGCTCCTTGGGAAAGTGCATCTGGACTACGTACTTGAGGTGCTCTCCGGTGGGCGTGACAAGCAGCACGCCCGCACCGGCGCCTTGCAGCGAGAAGGCACCATCAAAGTACATCAGCCACTCTTCGCTTGCCTCTTTGATGGGGATGCTCGTCTCTGGAATTTCTTCATCTGGTGTTGGCGTCCATTCTGCTATGAACTCTGCCAATGCCCTGCTTTGGATAGTTGAAGTGCTCTCAAACTTGAGGCCAAACCTTGAGAGTTCCAGCGCCCACTCGACAATCCTGCCTGTCGCTTCTGGATTTTGCAGTATCCTCTTCAACGGAAAGCGAGTGACGACTGTGATCTCATGTGCTTGGAAGTAATGGCGCAGCTTTCTCGAGGCCATGAGGAGGCCGAAAAGCAACTTCTGCACACCAGAGTACCTTGATCTAGCCCCCTGTAGAAGGGAACTGACAAAGTAAACTGGACGCTACACCATTCTCTTCTGCATCTTATCATGCTCCTGCGCAGATCCATCTCTGTCGGGACCAGAGCTTGTCGGCGAAGCCCCCTGCTTGTCGCAGGATGCATCTGCCGTGGTTGCTGGCTCATCATCCGCCTCCCTCTCTGCCACTAATGCAGCACTAACCACTTGATTGGTTGCCGCTATATACAGTAGCAACTTCTCTTGCGGCTTAGGTGCGACAAGTATTGGAGTGGAGGACAGGTATCTCTTCAAGTCCTGCAGCGCAGCCTCCGCCTCCGGAGTCCATTTCATTGGACCTGCCTTTTTCAAAATTTTGAAAAATGGCAGGGCGCACTCAGCAGATCTAGAGATAAACCTGCTGAGAGCAGCCACGCAACCGGCAAGCCTTCGTAAATCCTTGACGCGCTTTGGTGCTTCGATCTGCTCAATGGCCTTGATCTTGTCGGGATTGGCTTCAATTCCCCGCTGAGACACGAAGAACCCGAGAAGCTTGACGGATGGGACTCCAAACACGCACTTCTCGGGGTTAAGCTTGAGGTTGATCCTGCGCAGATTTGCAAATGTCTCGTCTAAATCTTGAATCAGGGTCGCCCTGTTCTTGCTTTTGACCACTATGTCATCCATGTAGGCTTCCACATTTCTGTGCATCTGCGGCTCAAAAGCGTGGTGGACTACCCTTGCGAATGTTGAACCAGCATTCTTCAAACCGAAAGGCATCCGTATGAAGCAGTACGTGCCACACGGGGTGATAAATGCGGTTTTCTCTTCATCCTCTTCTGCCATGAAGATCTGATGGTATCCTGAGTATGCATCAAGAAATGAAAGCAAATCACATCCGGCTGTGGGGTCAACAATCTGGTCAATGCGCGGCAAGGGAAATGGGTCTTTGGGACAAGCTTTACTAACATCAGTGAAGTCAATACAAAGCCTCCATTTCCCGTTAGCCTTGCGCACGACAACAGGATTGGCCAACCATGTGGGATGGAGCACTCCTCTGACAAGGCCTGCTGCTTCCAACTTCTTGATTTCTTCTGCGATGAATTCTTGGCGCTCCACTACCTGTTTCCTGACTTTCTGCTTGACGGGCCGCGCATGAGGACAGACGGCAAGGTGGTGCTCAATTACTTTCCTGGGAACACCGGGGATATCAGACGGTTGCCACGCAAACACGTCGACATTCGCCCGCAGGAAAGCAACGAGCGCGCTGTCCTATTTGGTGTCAAGAGTGGCGTTGATGGTGAAGGTACCACCAGTGCCATCCTCCTTGGCGGACACCTTCTTGGTCTCAGGTGGAGCTGTCATTGCCTTCTTACACTTGCCGGTGGAGCTCGATGGTGCGTCCTCGACGGTAGCGCAGCACTCCGAAGAGGTGCGCTTGCCGGAGTGGGCATCAGAACTCTTGCCGGACTTGGTCTTCTTCTTCCCCCCGGGAGCTTCAGCGGCAAGTGTCTTGCGTTCTGCTGCGGCTGCCGCTTCCCGGTAGATCTTGTCGGCACAGATAAGAGCATCCTTCTTGTCGCCAGGGACAGAGATGACACTTATCGGGCCTAGCATTTTCAGTATGTTGTACGACTAGTGAGAGGCTGCCATGAACTTGGCGAGTGCCGGACGGCCAAGGATTCCATTGTAAGGTAATGGAAAGTCAGCAACATCAAATGTGACCCTCTCAGTCCTGAAGTTCAGCTCGCTGCCAAATGTTACCGGCAACGTGATCTTTCCCTTTGGCTTGCTTCTTCCCGGGTTGATTCCTTTAAATGTACCGGTCTCTTCGAGCTCGCTGTCAGGGATCTGGAGTTTCTGGAGCACCGCGGAGGAGATCAGGTTCAAGCCGGCCCCGCCGTCAACTAGCATCTTAGTGACCTTGAGGTTGCGGATTGTTGGTGAAACCAACATCGGCAAGCACCCGACCGCAGTTATGCGATCAGGGTGGTCCTCAATATCAAAGATGATAGGCGTGCTGGACCATTTCAGAGGCTTGCGTGACTCGACGGGTGGTTCTGCTGCATTAACTTTCCACACCCACTACTTGAGTTGGCGGTGCGAGGTGTGCATAGAAGCACCACCGTCAACGCACAGGACCTCTGTGGCTTTCTGGAACTCCTACTCATAGGTCTCCTCATCATCCATGTCTTCATCGTCATCATCACCTTCATCTTTGTCGCGGCCGCGAGGAGGTCTGTCTCCTTGCCACTGCTTGGCCTTGCCGTGGCGTCCTCCTCGGCCGGGACGTTTCTTGCCGGATCCCCCAACACCTTCCTGGGCCTTCTCCTTGTCATGCCGCTCGTATTCAGCTTTCTGTTGCTCAACAAGCTGCTCGACTTTCTTACAGTTCTGGAGATCATGGCCCTTGGTGCGGTGGATCTTGCAATACTGCTTGTTGGTGCCGTCCTGCTTGTCGGCGACCGCCACCTCCACGGCAACCTCCTTGCCGGAGTCACCAGCTTTGGCTTCCTTGGCGCCACCACCGTTGCCGGACTGCTCAACAACTAGCACCTCTTTGCCTTTCCTCCTTCTGTTGTTCCGCCGCCGGTTTTTCCTTGCCGGGGCAGCATCTTCACTGTCAGATCCTCCCGCTCCTACATTCTCTCCGGGGAGTCTCCTTCCTTCCTCAGCACGTGCACACTTGTCGGCCAGTGCATATAACTCACTGACGTCCCTGATCTTGCACATCGCCATTTCCTCCCGCATCCTGCGGTTTCGCACGTTCTGATGGAATGCGCTGATCACCGCGGCAGGGTGGACGTCTGGGATGTTATGCCGCACACTGCTGAATCTCTGAATGTACTTGCGCAGGGGCTCTCCTTCTTTCTGGGCGAGCAGATGAAGATCACTCTCCTGGCCATGAGTCTTGTGTCCACCTATGAAGGCGCCGACAAACTGATGGCACAAATCAGCCCAAGAGGATATGGAGTTGTCCGGCAAGTGCATGAGCCAGGATCTGACGTTGGGCTTGAGCACCAGCGGGAAGTAGTTGGCAAGGATCTTGTCATCCCGTCCCCCGGCAGCCTGCACCGCAATGGTGTAAATGCTGAGGAACTCCGACGGATGCGTCTTGCCGTCGTACTTCTCCGGTACGTCTGGCTTGAAGTTCTTCGTGCTGGGCCACTGGACTTGCCGCAGATCACGAGTGAACGCAGGGCAACCTACCGCATACGGCAGATCGCCTGGTTCCCCTGGCGCATGCATGTCAATAGAGGGCCCGGTGCGCTTGTCGGATTGACGTCGCGCTTCTCTTCGGCGCTCGATGCGAGTTCGAGCGTCTTCTTGTTGTCGATCATGAAGAACTTGGCACTGATCGCGACGAGCTCGTGGATCTGAAGATGCGGTGGAATCGCTGTCGAGGTGGATCCGGCGAGTCGGCGATCTTGGCCTTTGGGGTGGTGATTGCATGGTAGTTGCACCTCCACCCGTTTCGTCGCCACCGGCTCGCGCCCGGCAACCCTGCCGCGGCGGCGACACGCTCAGCCGCCGTGGAGTGTCACCGTTGGCGTAGCCGATGAGACTCTGAATGGTGGCCCTCCATTCGTCGATCTTGTCCGACGTCGGTGGGTAATCTAGGAGTAGTTGAGCTCACGCCAAAGCTTCTGCTGGAGTGGTGGGTGGCAGTGGCGGACAGCGCGAGGAGCGGGACGTGCTCGGACTTCTAACTTTGTTAGAAGGAGCAGTATCCCGTCCAGGCAACCGTGCTCCGCTCGTGCCAGCACGCTGGCGTGCATGCTGGTCTTGAGCGCCCCGAGATCCACCAGCTTGGTCTTGGCCTATCATGCGTATGGCACTGCAAGTGCCATGACGCTGTTGGTCTTGCGCCTCCTGAGAGTGGCCCGGAACATGTACAGTCGCCGAGGTTTGTGCAGCCTTGTCCTTGGACCTGGCAGCATCATAAGCTTCCTCGTAGACATCCATTCTTCCGCCGGCGTCCATTCCACCACCCGTTTGCTCCAACGGTGGAGGAAGTGACGTGGACGGAGCGGCTGTCGCCGAAGTATTCTTCTTCGGTGGCATGTTGATGAAGGGAATGAAGATCTAGCTCATGTGAACGCCGGATCAGGTTCACACAATCTCGACGCCCCCTACCTGGCGTGCCAAAGATGTCGGGGGAAACTGATCCACGAACACCTATGGGGCCGGTGGACCGGGCCCCTTTCGGTTCGGCGGGGGGGCGGAGATCGCACGAAGAGCAGATCGAGGCGAAGCACACGAGCAGTTTACCCAGCTTCGGAGCTCTCCGGAGAGATAACACTCCTACTGCTGCTTGTTTGATTATCTTGTGTTCTTGCTCTAGAGAGAGAGAGAGAGTAGTGTTTTTCTGGGTTACCAATGAGTCGAACTTCGCGAACCCATCGAGCCGAACCACCTTTACGTTGCGCATGGGCCTCCTTTTATACGCTAAAGGGGTCACCGACAAGTGGCAACACAGAGAAGGGTAAAAATGTAAAAAGTGAGGTGGTTGGTACAGTTACTTGTACAGTGCACCCTACCTAACCCTGACGGCAGGGGACAAGCGCATTAAATGCCCGTCTGAGTCGCCCAAACAGTGCAGAAAAGGACGGTTAGGGGCGCCACCATTCGCCATGATGGCGATCTTGTCAGCTTCGCATGCCACTGCGCACCGCTGGCTGCACAGCCTCCCGCCACGCGCGCCTGGAGAGGCCCCCAGAGCGACACGTTGGTGGATGCGCTGGAGCGTGGGCACAGAGTGGCCGCCTGCCACGGCAAGCGCCTTGCCGCTGCTGTTATCTTGTCGGGTTTGGAGGCTTGTCGCTCACCGGGCCTCGAGGTACCTTGGTTGGTCTTCCCGGCAAGCTCCTCTTGCCGGGGCCTTGTTGCCTTGCCGAAGCGCGTGGCGCGTCGCGGCAAGTTCCTTGGAGTGCCTTGGTTGGCCTTCCCGGCAAGCTCCTCTTGCCGGGGCCTTGTCTCCTGAGCTTAAATACTTTGTTCTTGAATGGCTCCAAGGGAACCACGGAGGATCTTGGCGTGCGCCCGGCAAGCCTTGCCGCGGGGTGCTGCAACTGCCCGTGCACAAGTTTGGGGTACTAGGGTACCCCTATTCTAGTACACTGACATATCACAACTATCCATGTGGTCTCCGGAAGCATCGGTTAGTCCATTATAAAAGATATCAAGTAATCGGAGAAGTCTCCCAAGCTTGTGGGAGACTCTCTTCTTCAATTTGCACAAAATTATATATTTCCCTTAAGGCAACTTGTTTCTTATGAGCGGGGAAATATTTAGCAGAGAAGTAATTAATCATATCCTGGGGACTATGCACACAACCAGGATCAAGAGAATTAAACCATGTATTAGCATCACCCTTTAATGAGAACGGAAACAACTTAAGGATAAAGTAATAACGAGTTTTCTCATCATTAGTGAAGAGGGTGGCTATGTCATTTAATTTAGTAAGATGCGCCACAACAGTTTTAGATTCATAGGCATAAAAGGATCAGATTCAACCAAAGTAATTAACTCAGGATCGACAGAGAAATCATAGTCCTTATCAGAGATACAGATAGGTGAAGTAGCAAAAGCAGGGTCATATTTCATTCTAGCATTCAAAGACTTTTCTTTCAGCTTAGCTAACAGTTTCTTAAGATCATAGCTATCATTGCAAGCTAAAAAGTCTCTAGCAGTTTCTTCATCCATAACATAACCCTCAGGCACAACATGTAGTTCATATCTAGGGGGAGAATCTTCATCATCACTTCCATCAATATTATCAGTTTCAATAATTTCATTCTCTTTAACCCTAGCAAGTTGTTCATCAAGAAATTCACCTAATGGCACAGTATTATCAAGCATAGAAGTAGTTTCATCATAAGCATCATGCAAAGCAGAAGTGGCATCATCAATAACATGCGACATATCAGAATAAATAGCAGGTGTAGGTGTCGCAAGTTTACTCAAAACAGAAGGTGAATCAAGTGTAGAGATAGATGGGAGTTCCTTACGTCCCCTCGTAGTTGAGGAAAAAAATCCTTGGTTCTTTCATCTTTCAAGTTCCTCATAGTGATCAACAGATATAAATCCCAAGTGACTTAAAGAATAGAGCTATGCTCCCCGGCAACGGCGCCAGAAAATAGTCTTCATAACCCACAAGTATAGGGGATCGCAACAGTTTTTGAGCGTAGAGTATTCAACCCAAATTTATTGATTCAACACAAGGGGAGCCAAAGAATATTCTTAAGTATTAACATTTGAGTTGTCAATTCAACTGCACCTAAAAGACTTAATATTTGCAACAAAGTATTTAGTAGCAAAGTAATATGGAAGTAATGGTAACAGTGGCAAAAGTAATAGTGTTGGTTTTGTAGTGATTGTGACAGTGGCAACGGAAAAGTAACTAAGCAAAGATCAATATGTGAAAAGCTCGTAGGAAATGGATCAGTGATGGGTAATTATGTCAGATGCGATTCCTCATGCAACAGTTATAACATAGGGTGACACAGAACTAGCTTCAGTTCATCAATGTAATGTAGCCATGTATTCCGAATATAGTCATACATGCTTACGGAAAAGAACTTGCATGACATCTTTTGTCCTACCCTCCCATGGCAGTGGGGTCCTATTGGAAACTAATGGATATTAAGGCCTCCTTTTAATAGAGTACCGGACCAAAGCATTAACACTTAGTGAATACATGAACTTCTCAAACTACGGTCATCACTGAGAGTGGTCCCGATTATTGTCACTTCGGGGTTACCGGGTCATAACACATAGTAGGTGACTATTGACTTGCAAGATAGGATCAAGAACTCACATATATTCATGAAAACATAATAGGTCCAGATCTGAAATCATGGCACTCGGGCCCTAGTGATAAGCATTAAGCATAGAAAAGTCATAGCAACATCAATCTCAGAACATAGTGGATACTAGGGATCAAACCCTAACAAAACTAACTCGATTACATGATAAATCTCATCCAACCCATCGCCGTTCAGCAAGCCTACGATGGAATTTCTCACGCACGACAGTGAGCATCATGAAATTGGTGATGGAGGAAGGTTGATGATGACGATGACGACGGATTCCCCTCTCCGGAGCCCTGAACGGAGTCTAGATCAGCCCTCCCGAAAGATATTAGGGCTTGGCGGCGGCTCTGTATCGTAAAACACAATGAATCCTTCTCTCTAATTTTTTTCTCCCCGAACTTGAATATATAGAGTTGGAGTTGAGGTCGGTGGTGCATCAGGGGGCCCACGAGGTGGTGCATCAAAAGTGTTTGGAAAAGTAGATACGATGGAGACGTATCAGAGAGGAGGGGAGGTGGTTTTGAAATGGAAGAGGAGACGAGTGGCGCTGGATTTAGATTGGAACAGGAGAGTGGCGGCGGTGGTTTAAGAGGAGAAGAGTGGCGCTGGTCTTGGAAGTATTTTTTTTGTTTTGCGTATTTTGGGTCAAAGTTTGACCACGTACTGTATTTGACAAGCAAAATGTGAATGCAAGTCATCAAATGTTGAATCGTTTGGTTCGTATCTGAATGTACTTTCAAATTATATTATTTTTGCAACGTATAACATATATTTTATTTGTGAAAATCATGGTCAATTATGACCCAGAATAAAAGGGAGACTAGTTAATGTGGGTCGCTTTCTTGATTAAAGGGTAAATTTATTTTGATTTTAATCTAGTCACAGCGTGCCGGCCCTCTCGTCCAATCATAAATCGCTGCCGCATGCTCCTCTCCCTCTTCTCCATTGCAAAACCATCTCCTCTCCTCTCCATCATCTCCATTCCAAAACCACCACTACAAAAAAATACACTTCCGTGATGATACATGTTTGTCACAGTAGGTCGCTTTTTTTGTCATGCATGTACATCCATGACAAATTTATGACAGAATCAAGATAGTCATACCTGTGCTGTCGTAGAAGTTTTCCATGACATTACCAAAATTATCATCACGGAAGTGTCCACTTCCATGACAATAAATCACGTGTCACAGAAGTGCTTTCGTCAAGGGTGACCGACACGTGGCATCCACCATAACGGAACATCATTAAGCTATCGGGTCGGGTTTTGGATCCGATAACCCGTTAACGGCCACGACCAATGGGGATTTTCCACGTGTAAAATCATCATTGGCTGGAGGAGACACGTGTCAACTCATCCAATGGGCGAGACGTGCCTATGATATGTTGACACGTGGACCGGCCCATCAAGTTTAAATGGGTCGGCCCAACTGAAGCCCACAAGATTTTCCGGACCATAATGGGCCGGCCCAGCTAAAGGCCCACGAGATTTTGCGGATCATAATGGGCTGGCCCAGCTAAAGGCCCACAAGATTTTGCGGGCCATAATGGGCCGGCCCAGGTAAAGCCCCATAAGATTTTTGTGTACCGTAATGGGCTGGCCCGGGTAAAGGCCCACAAGATTCTTGCAGATCATAATGGGCCGGCCCAGCTAAAGGCCCACGAGATTTCACCGACATTAATGGGCCGGCCCAGCTATAGGCCCACAAGATTTTGAGTACCCTAGTAGGCCGGCCCATTAACTGCCTGCCATGTTTTGGGCCAAATGCCGGCCCATATTTGATTCGGTCCATTAATGGCCTACCATGCTCCGAGCCTGATAGTGGCCCATATGAGATCCGGCCCGTTAAAGGCCTACCACGTTCGGGGCCAAATTACGGCCCAGATCAGGTCCGGCCCTTTAAGACGCTTTGGGCTCAAATATGGCCCATATCAGATTCGGCCCGTCAACTGGACACTATGCTTTTGGGCCCACTTGCTAAAGGCCCACTTAGTAATTCGGCCTGATATTAGTTTTGGCCTGTTAAGGGCCCATTTAACATTTCGGCCCTATATTAATTTTAGCCTGTTAAAAGCCCGTCATATAGTTGGGCCTAACTACGGCCCGGTTTGCATCCAGCCTGCTCGCAACCGATATTTGATTGGGCCAAACAAGGACCGAGACAATTTTTTGGCCTATTAAAAGCCCGTGATTTGATTCGCACAATCATGGGTCGGGGTCCATTTCGGGCTGCTGCTGGCCCGTGAGCTGATCGACACGTTTCAGGCCCAACCTACATCGTCATTGCATGACGGCCCAATTATGTACCGTAATTTTACGGTTTGGCCGGTTTACTGCGAAGATAGGATATATATATACAGTAAAATAACTGCAGCGTCGTGAATAAGAAAAAGCCTAGACTATACAATAAAGAAATTATGGCATATTACATCCACTGGGCATCAAAGTTCGCCACTACTATAATAAAGCACAAGCAGACAGCAGATTACATACACTGGGCATCAAAGATCGCCACCAGTGCAAATAAACACACCGACAAAATAATATACAAAACCGACAACACTTCAATAGAGTTCAAGAAAGGTTAGCCCTGCTGGGGAGCTGCAGGGCAAGCAGCTGAGCAAGATGATGAGACTGCGCTTGTTCAACACTTGTATCTTCCTCACTCTGAAAGATAAACAAGCGGACAGATGACAGGTTTTGCACATAAAAGTATCAGTGCTGACAATTCATCACATTTCTTACTAACGATTAAAGTGACATAGTTTAAATTTGCATTAACACAATATGGTATTGTTCAGGTCAAGACATGGCAGGAAATGACATTGTGAAGGAGTTGGCAGCTTCATGACACCACTGGATTACAGATCAAGAACTCATAAGTATCAATGGTTAGTGTGCTGTTAATTTATACCATTTCAGATTGGCAAACAAAGAGACGGTTTAAATAATAGTAGAATGATATGACATTGTTCATAGTTAAGACATTGCAGAATATGACATTGTGCTGTAGTGGGTAGGTTCACCACACCACTGGATTACAGATGAAGAACAGAAGCATACATGCAGTGCAAAAGAAGATCACTTGCTCTGTATAGTTTAATTTACATGGCATGAAGAAGGAACTTGGTTGTACAACTGAAAACTTAAATTGAGAAAGGACGAACTTTTGTTTATGAACTAAACTTTAAACAAGCAATTTGATGCAAACACCAAAAATAAATAGCTGTTGCAGTCATGCCTAACCAAATATATACAACAAAGTTTGAAGGCTTGAGATGGACAAACTTACATTATTGGTGAAGACAGGCTCTATAAAGGCCTTGTCCATGCTGATGGGGGGGGGGGCAATTCAAGAAGTTTACCACAGAATCTTCTTCAAAAGCATTGCCTTTATTCTACATTTTGTTAAGAGTAAATATAGATGTGACAATATACGAAAAAATGGAGAATATTTAAGATAAGATGAAGAGTGATGCTACATAACCAAGTACCTATAAATGTAAGTGCAGTGATATAGGCAAAAGGTACAGCCAAGAGCAATGCACAGCTAAACTTCTTCAGTACCAACCTTATGGTAAGAGTAAATATAGATCTGATGTGTAGAAAATGGAGGGAAAAGGAAAATAAGCTGCAGAGTGATGGTACATGAACAACTACCTATCATTATAAGTACACTGATAAAGGACAGCATGTACTTACAAGAGCAATGCAGAGCTAAAAAAACATTGGCATTGGATATATTCTACACTAATGTAACCATTCATACAGATCAGATAATTTGGAGTGAACAATTGATAAGCAAGCTATCATGCATACTGCTGTCACATAATGAACTAGGTATGTATGCAAGTACAGTGATATAGGACAACAGGTACTAACAAGAGCAAAGCAGCGGGCAACATATTTGCGATATCCTGTCGTTCTTGTCAAACCGGAGTTCTTCTTCGAGCAGATTTCCTGCAAAAAAGATCCGTAAGGCACATGAGGAAAAGTAGAAGTTCAAATTGTCATGTGATTTCATAGACAGTACCTCATCCTGGGAACGAGACCAGTGCATAACAAGGTTTTTCCATTCAATGTCTTCTAAATTTAGCACAGGAGACTTCACCGGCAATTCGTTTATAGACTTGCCATCAAAGTGTGATTTCCTCAGGTAACACCGATACTGCTGCAATGCTTCCTTGAAAAGCACAAGCAAGCTTTGCTAGTCATGACTATCCAGATTGACCCTCGCCTAGTTACAACAATGTAATGTAAATCATTGATGTGTTCAATCAGCAGAAAACGGGAAAATAATAACCATGAATAATAGCACTTACACGTAAGTTGGACAGGAAGATGTGAAAATGGTGTTTGTCTTCACAATAATCTTCCCATGATGGGAATATATGCACGTAGTCCCTAACAACATTGAAAGCATTGTCTTTTAAACTGGGAATAAATGGAATGGGGTTCCAATCTGCAGGAATTGGCCGTCTCTGCAGTTGGGATAGGTCTTCGGCCGGTGGACTTGCTGTACTTTTTGCTGGAGTGGGATTTTTCTGTGGTACAGCTAGTGCTATGGCAAATGAAATCAGTATACCTTTTGCTGGAGTGCGGGTCCTGTGTGGTCGGGCTAGTGGTGTGGCCAGTGAAGTATGGGTACAGTCTGCTAGAGTCGGTCCTACATTTTGTGTCACTGGTTGTACAGCCAATATAAGTGGGGTGCTATCTGATTTCTTCGGCACCACCATGTTTTTCAAGGACTTTGCTGGTGCTCCTTCAGGTTCGGCAATCACCCTCTTCCTTTTTGATGTCTGATGCACCAGAACAGCATTTGAGTGGAAAAACATGGTACGATGACAGATGGAATATGTATTGGTAATGGATGGGCATGGCATCTCGACATATATGATGAGTAAACTAAGCAGATGGCGGTGCAACAAAGTAGAAGAAATGCAAGACAACATATGAAAGATACGTGCAATCAATAAAACCTTGCCAAATTAGAACCGTCACCTTGATGGGTGAACAGGACAGGCCATCTGCCTTTGACTCCTTGAGGTTAGAATAGTCATTAGGATGATATTCTGAACAAGAATCAACAGGTGGGGAGCGTACGAGTTTCATTGCTTCCAGAATGGCACTCAATGCCTTGGTGCCAATTTTGTAAGTCATTACAGTGTTCCACAATATTCTTATGATGCGCGGATTCTGATATTCACTGTAATTGCGTATGATATCTGAGAACCATGAAAACATAAATAGTTGTGAGATTATCTTTGTAATGTAGATAATATTCTAATATAGGGGCGCCCTTGTAAACACTTGTGTGCTATCACTGGATTCTGGTGAGACATCTCATGTGTGCTGTAGTATGGTGCGTGCATTTATATAACCTAGCACAAGTACACAAAAAAATAGGCTCCAGAAGTAAGGATAGCTGGCAGATGATAGGTTCATAATATACTGTATAGAGAGTTTATTGCCAAACCATGATCACAAGAGCACACAACAACTAGGCAGATCATAGTGTACATAACAGGGGTACACCATAACCAGGATATATAAATCGGGAAAGTGGAACTGGCTGGAAATTACGGTGTTGTATTGCCGCTAGTAATTGAAAGCCTATCGATCACGTACAGGCCAGCTCTATCAGTTGTTAGACTGCAGATGTCCCTGCTCCCCTTCCTGACAAGGAACATACTGTGCTTCCCATACAGAACACCGCACGGGCCGCCAGCCGAACCACCGGCCCCACCGCCTGTGTTCCTCCACCACCCCCACCCCCGCCCCCACCCGCGTGGAGTTTTCTTTGTTCGACAAGGCCCCACCACCGCCCCCACAACCACCATCCCCACCAGAGCCCCTTTGATCGCACCGTGAACTCCGGCGAGCTTTGAAAAATTGACTGACCCAATTTTGAAATTTAGTCTACTGTGATTTAACTAGTGTGGAATATAAAAGTGGAAAACCATGAGCATTGCGAGTATGGTGTTGAGCGTGCCATGGCAGATCTGAAGGTGCAAACCGGACAAAGGCAACTTCGCAACCAAGACAAGAAAATCATAGTAAAGCAGTGGCGATCTATTTTCTTGCTGCGATAAATAAGTTGAGCAGATACGAAAGAGTACCGCCTCTGGTGCGGCGCCGTGTACGCATCTGCTGAGACCTTGACGGTGCTGCGGTAGCGATGGTTGTCGACGGCGTGGAAGCAGATCTAGGAGGGTAGACGGTGGCGGCAGGGCGCGGTGGACGAGACGGTCGTAGGAGCGGCGTCGACAAGGTGGACGATGGCGGGGATGAAGCGAGAGGACGGGATGCAAGGATCCCGGTCCAAAGCCGTGGATGAGAGAGGTCGATCTCTTGTAATGGATGGCGACGTCGGGGTATCAGCTCCGACATGGTGGAGGAGGACGGCGGTCGATGGGGTGGCGGACGGGGGCGGCGGACGGAGGAGGGTGGGGTGGAGAGGGTGTTTTGGCGCCCATGGAGTACGAATGGGGAAAAGGGAGGTAGAGAGGAAGGGGGGACCATGTATTCAGGGCACGCTTGTCTCAAATGGGAGGAAATTTACAAACTTAGCCCCCGTTTCAAATTTCTATTACATCACAGCAACACTAGTCAGTTGGGGATAGGACAGTAATCTCGCATACAATGAATATTTGCCGACGAGAGTTTGTTTTTGGCGCCCACCGTGTATGAATATGAATCAGGGAGGGAGTCGATTTCGGCCGAGGACCATTGTGTTTTGGCGCCCACCATGTATGAATCTGGGTGAGAGGCGTTTACGTCACGTTTGGGTGAAATTACAAACCTACCCCTATCGAAACCTATAGAAATCCAGCATATAGGCTTTGCGTGGCAGGGATAGGCAGTAGTGATTTCCATCTCGTGGATTTTGGTTTCGGGCGGTTACTGCGACTTTCCCCGCTTCGTTCAAATTTTGCAGAGTGCACGTTTACCGTGCCAACTCAATTCGAATCTTGTTTGTATTCTTTTTTTTGGGCGGGATCCATTTTCAATTGGAATTGCATTCTATATACATCATTTTTATATATACTTTCAAAAGCACAACAAAGAATTCTGCTCCTTTATATGTATAATATTATTTACAAATACAACGATCTTGAAATCTTAAGGTTGAATTTGAAATTTTTTAACCTAATTATGTTCTACTAAAATGTATGGATCAGTAATATCTACATATTAAATAACATAGATGTGCGTGAATTCATATGAGTATGCATGTTTGATAGATCAATTTTGGTTCGAGTATGGATTACATGTATCATCATCCCGAATTCAAATATTTGAATCCCTTTTTTGTTCACTCCTTTCACGCCCATCTCTCTCGCATGCATGCTCCTTCAGGTAGCTATCACTCTCTTTTCTCCAGCTCACCCGCACGCTCACTTCATGTTGCTTCTATCCTCGCAAACATGGTCTCTCGAGGTCTCCCTTGAGAAGTGTCACACTCTCCCTATCATTATACATTACACGGTTTTCATTATCTCTCACGTCTCTACTGTTCTGTGGTATCACTCGGTACCTAAGCTTTCTTTTTCACCGCCAAACACACAGTCTCCAC
Organism: Triticum dicoccoides; assembly: GCF_002162155.2. Taxonomy (NCBI): domain Eukaryota; kingdom Viridiplantae; phylum Streptophyta; class Magnoliopsida; order Poales; family Poaceae; genus Triticum; species Triticum dicoccoides. The sequence continues at coordinate 391,947,418 of NC_041390.1, read as the reverse complement.
TCGTCTTTCAATTTGTCTTTCTCTCTATGGGATTCTCTCACACACCCTATATGTCTCTACATATGACTCATACCACTAAAATTACTCTCTCTATCTCTCCTGTAGACACAACATTTGTTGCGGTCTCCTTTTCGTCTCCATCCCAGAGTGACATTATTCATTTGTTTACTGATCAGACAACCCCGACTACCGTCTCCTCTCTCTCACACAGACACACACACACACAACTCCTGCTTCCAATCCCCTTCCTGACTACCGTCTCTCTCTCTCACACACACAAAACTCTCGCTTTCGCACCCCGACTCGTATTTCTCTCGCAAACATTTATCGACTAGCTAGCCTCTAGATAGGTTTATACACCTGCACACTCGTGCTTCCACCATCGCATACATGTCTCTCTCCCGCTCCTTGTATCTATGTAGATTTTTCTTCCCTTCTTGAGACACGCCCTCTCGATCGTGCACACAAACACTATCGCCTCATTTTAAGCTGATACCTATCGCACACACACTCATTGTGTCTTTGTCACACATGCACTCCGTACTCCTCCACTTGCCCTCTCTCTCACACACACATGGGCTTTTTGCAACAACTAGCAAGATGCCCATGCGTTGCACGGAACATCAAGATGCATTTGTATGAGTAGTTTATCTTGTGGGGGAAGTGGATGAACGAGGGAAGGCCTTATTTGCAAATGTGGAGAGGGGTGTGGGTATCTTTTTGCAAAATTGCCATAGTTTCCTTCCTATCCGTCAGATATAGATCGGACAGCCTATATTGCAGGATGGCAGGCACACGATCATCACCGACAATGCTTATTATAAGAGTAGGGATAAAAAATAGAGTTGGCGATGATGGTGGGCCTGCCATCCTGCAATGTAGGTCGTCTGATTTATATCTGACGAATAGGAAGGAAAATATGGCAATTTACCCGCACTCTTCACCACATTTGCAGATAAGGCCTTCCCTCGTTCATCCTTTTCTCCCACAAGATCCTGATGTTCCATGCAACGCACGGGCATCTTGCTAGTAAGAGTAGAAATTAGACATATACCACTTCTCGAATCTTGAAACCAACAACATTCCTCCCTTATCTCATCAAAACCGCCAAAGGAATACATTTTGAGTGAAACATAACATATTTTTAGTGATATACATATTTCAAAGCTAGACTTTTTTTTCTATCAAATCGGTGAATATGTATTAGTCCAGTGGCGGAGACAGGCTTGGGGCAGCTAGGGCTATAGCCCCAGGCCTAGAAACAACTTCCTTTGTAATTTCTTCATGCAAAGCATAGAAAATCATAGAAGTTTATCACTCAACATAGCACAGCCCTAGGTGTAATCTGCATCTAGCTCCGCCACTGTATTAATCTACTTTGATCGTGTGGCAACGCATTGGCATATTGCTATTAGTTATTATAATTTTTTGGACACCAGACAAATGGTGGAGTACATATACGAAGAGAAGAGGCGCACGCACGCAGTCGGCCTCGCGCTGTCTCGCACACATGAGTGTTATGTAAAGGCGATGTTAACAAATAAACTGTAAAACCCTAGGGGCACGATTGCTGCATTCTCGGGTACTGGGTATGTGGTGGAGCACCTTTGTAGGAATAGTCAGCTCGCGTGATAATTTGATCCATAGGAGTTGATGGTCGGGACCACAGGTGAACGACTTGGAGCGCGGTGGCTCACCAGTTGCCACAGATCGAGTAGCCACGTTTAAAATATCGTTTTTAGCAGGGTTAAGAGTTCCGATTTTCAATGGCACGTTATAAGTAGTAAGTAGTTTTTAGAACGATTGGTATGGAGCGAAAATGGAATTCATAGTACTACGTACCTCCTTGGCGTATGGTTGTATGGTTTGTTTTTTTCGATGGAGGTTGTATGGGTTTATGTTGCGAGATGTTGAACCTGGTAGTTCTAGGGCAAATACTATGGTTTAGATTTAGATGCTGGTTTTCTTTAATGAAAATCGGAAGGGGAAACCCTTCTTTGATTAAAAAACTACTACCTCCATTCTAGTTTACTAGTCCCCATCGTACTTTGGGTCAAAGTTTGTCCATGAACTTTACTTGTAAAATGTGAACGGAAAACGAGATTTTGTTATACCCAAACAAAAAACGACTAGAGGGAGTGATTGCTCTGACATGGACGCGGCCTCTCATAGCGCAGGCATTGAACCGGCGTGCCGGCCAAGAGGGCTGCACTCGCTACAGGCCCGGCTGAGCACACCTCCTCGCCGCGTGCAACCAGCTTAAGACTGTCCCGCCTGCCTTCATTGAATCCGCGCATGTGCCGGCAACACGTCCTTCCGCGAGTCGGCATGCATTTTAGAACACAAAAAATGACTAAAATATAATTAATTGACGCATGGTCTTGACTTGTTGTGCTCGCACTGGTAGCAGGAACTAGTAGAGGATTTTCTTTACTTATTACTCCCCTCACATTTTTTTGGCTTTGAAGTGAAACATGGTTGTGGACATTATGTATGAATGTGCAGATATCTGTGAACTTGGAATGTCGGGCTTGCGCGTGAACTATACCATGTCCAATGATTCGTCTGTTATTATTTGGAAAGTAATTATTGTTATTACATGACCCGAAAAAAAAACATTTTGTGCCACATCAGTAGATGCACGGACATCACAATAGGCATGCTGACTGGATAAACATTTGAACCTAGCTATTATGAAAGAAATTTTGTATTGACAACAGTTTTAGATAGCAGGAGACGCCTAGCCTGCTCTGCCTCTGCTAGTTATTTCTGGCTTCTTCCATCTCTTCTTTGGCTTGGGTGAAGAGAGCATCTGATTGCTCTTTTTGCTTCTTCAGGAACTCAGCTACATTCTCAAGGGCTGCTGCACGCTTTCTTTCAGTCTTTACTAATGCCACGAGGACACGAACAGCTGGCGACTCCACCTGGCTTGTGTGTAATCCAGCATCATCTGGGAATTTGCACCTTGTGTCTAATCCAGCATCATTAGGGAACTGGCACCTTGTGTGTAATCCAGCCTCATTTTGGAAACATGATCTAGAGGTTGACCATACTTCCCTCCTCGCAGGAACTGCATCCTGACATGAAGTTACTTCTTTTTTAGATCAATATTTAGAGCAACCTAGATCCATTTAGTAGAAGCCAGATAAACAGAACTCGGAGAAGTGAATTCAAAAGGAAAAAATAAATAAAAACAGACTACAAGGTGAGAACACCCACTTCCTACATCAAGCTAAAAATGAAAGCATTAGGACGATTAAGACTCTTCTTATTACACATCGAAGAACACCACGCTTAAGAGAAACAGAAACTACAACATATACACATCGAAGAACACGAGGCTACACGAAAGTAATTGAAAGGGTGTTACTTACCAAAGCTCGTTTTACAGGTTCGGTGCAGCTCCTCTTTAACTTGCCACGCTCCTTGAAGATGTCCCGAATATCCCGTGTTTGGTCTTCATTGCTCCTCTGCATGTTCGCACTCGTGGTTTTAAAATCTCAACATGGCAAGAAAAATATACTACTAGTAATACTCGCACATCTTGTGGGCAACATTAAAGCACTCGTCTGCCATGTTAGAGCATCTCCAACAAGATAAACTACTCATACAAATGCATCTTGGTGCGTGCAACGCATGGGCATTTTGCTAGTTCTAAAAACCTTTCCATCATTTGCCACACTACTGGTTGCAGATGAAAAACCTACCCAAGCACAGCGCGATACAGGAGCGACGCACAATTACAATCTGATATTCTGTTGGACAATGGAGGCTATAACCAATTACTTTTACGGGAACAATAGCACCCAAGAAATTTGAAGGGTAGGTATGAAACTGCACATGTACTGCTAAGTGATTCAATACAGACATTACCAATCGAGGAGGAGAACGATGGTCGCGGCGGCCTCTGTGAGTCATGGTCGGCAACGGGAGTCAGTTCATTGTCCACGACGGTGGTAGTTCTGCGCTTGGCGTCGGCTTCCGGGAAACAGATCCGAGACCGTGGAGGACGATGCCGGGGAAGAGGCTCCGTGTACGACGACGACGGTGGACCGGCTCCAGCGCGGCGTACGAGGCCGTCGATGCGGCAGATGCGCTGCGGTGGACGAGTGCGCCAATGTAAAGGGGAGGAGCACGAAGGCTGTGGTGCCGTGGAGAAGTCTATTTTGCCGTGGGGATAGAAAATGGGGAGTATTCAGGTGTACTACTCTGGGTACCAGGGTGGGGTTGGCTGGGTAGGGTGAACCTGAAGTTACGAAAACAGCCCCCTACCAAGCGTCATCTGTAGGCCTGTTCCGAAGGCTATGATGGTAACTTCCCACTGCTCGAATCAGGGTCGCGGGAGATTTTCCTGCTGACCTCAAAATTTTGTGATACTGGACTCCCCGTGTGGCGTATTGAGTGATTCGGCTAACCAACTAGCGAGTAGTAGTAGTAAACTCTGCATATTAAGTTTGACCGAAGTCAAACTTCCTAAAGTTTGACCAAGTTTATAGAAAAATATAAACATTTACCATAACAAATATGTATGATGTGAAAGTACATTCAATAATGAATCTAATGGTATTTATTTGTTATTGTATATGTTAATATTTTTTGTTATAAGCTTTCTGAGAGTTTACAAAACTTGACTTTGACCAATGCTAATACGCGGACTTAAATAAAAACGGAAGGAGTACACATTTGTTTTGTTAGTTTGTAGTGAACTAATCATTTGTTGAAATTGTGAAATAAATATATTAGGCTATTGACTTCGAATGAAATGGTCTATACAATTCAATAGTTACAATCATTGTTGAATCCCAAGATGTATACAAGGTCTATAGTACTTCACAACATGCTCAAACTCACATTATCCCAGTCAAATGAGAATCTAAATGCATTTCATAGTTATTACTCTGTAGGATGCAACAAGAACAACCATAACTCTACATCAGCCATTATAGAAGCAACATTTTGACATATCCCAATGTGTGAATGAAACATGCAGAGAGAGCTTTTGAAGATGGAGCAGATAGGGCGGGAAAGATTGTATGTATGTGGACGAGAGAGTAGGAATCAAACCTAACGAGACAGAGAGAGAGAGAGAAAGAGATAGGAAGAAGTTAGGTCTATAAGAAAGATGCATACATGTAATATACATGAGATGCGTGTGCATCTGGATTTTGTATACGTGGAAGGAGAAGAGACAACATGTTTGATGAGAGAGCAGGAAAAACATGGACGAGAGGGGAAGGATCTCGTGGGTTGAGGGATTGACAATTTTGTGCAGGGGAGAGAGGGATTGGTAATTTTGTGCAAGAGAGAGAGAGGGCGGGGGGAGGAGTCAGTCAGTCGTCGTCACATCACCCTGCTTCCAAATAACCCTGCATTCTCTAGCATGGTGTGGTCGTCGTCTTCGATCTGCTCGTTGCCCTCTTTGAAGATTGAGGTGTTGTGCATGTTGGGGTGCAAAGAAGCACAAGCGAGAGTGGTCGCCATATAACCTTGGATGGGGATGAATTGTGTGCTCGGGGGAGTGTGTGTGTGTGTGTGTGTTGTGCTGCGTGTGTCTGTGTGTGTGTGTGTCAGATATTGAGAGAAAACAAACCTAAGGAGAGAAATGGGTATTCATGAAGAGATTGTGCTAGCCTTGAGGTGGGCAGGGGCTGGGTGAGGGTGTCAAAATGTGCGCGTTGATGCATGTGTTGCATGCAACCGTGCAAGGGACGGACGAATCGAGAGAGATGGTTGTTGTGTTACGGATGCTCCTCTCTTTGTCTCTCTCTCTATCTCTCTCTCTCACACACACAAGTAAACTAGAAGACCGTTCTCTCATGTATACACAACGTATCGGCATCTGTCTATGTCTCACTCATGCATGATTATTTGCACATTCACACCTCTCTATGTCTGTATCACACGCATACCGTCTCCACATTGCCCTTCCGCCACAACACACATATGGACACATACGCATGATCTCTCTCAGTCACACACACAAAATCAGTATTAAAAAAACTAGGGCACACCTAAAACGTCCAAACCCAAATAAACACGAACTGCAGCTAAATTCAAATATATGGAAATATTGCAGCGTCAAGAACTTTCACAGAAAAAAAGTTGAGTAATACTCGAGGATTGTTTTCACACACACAAAAAGGTTCGGTGGATGTCCTTCGAGCGCGACACGGTGACGCACCGTTCGATCGACCGCGCGGCCGCGGTTCACACGCTTGCACAGGATTCCGTATCGTGGTTGTCGTACTAACTAATAAAAGCGTTGCCTAAGTCTAATGTTTATGTGTACTAGTACGGTTTTCTTTTAAGTTTGACCAACCTTATATTTAAAACTAAAGTAAGCTCCCACACGCGCACTCATCAATATGCCACCGCCGCCGTTGCGCATGACGGCGCCCGCCTGCTCCGGCCAACAATTTCTCGCTCATCACCACCGTGTCACCGCCATCCCTGTGCCATGAAGCCGAAGGCTCGCCCGCTCACATCGTCTGCAGTCCCTCCTCGCGATGCCGCCGCGCTGCCAAGCACGCGAGCAGCTGGTGGAGCCGCGTCTATGCATGCAGCGTACGAAGAGGAGGACGAGCGCGTGCTCCAGCACGCCGGCGAGGAGGAACTAGCGTGTCATTGTCGTCTCCGCCCGCGCGGAGGAGGCGCGCATGGTGGCTGTCGCGGCAGAAGCTGGTCGCGCACGCGTCGAGCCCGCTAACCGGGTGCGGACGCGGAATCTACCTTCGATACCTTGAATGCCACATGGATCCTGCAATCTGAAGGAGCAATTTGGGTCAGTCGACTCATGTGAGCCGTTTGATGCAACATGGATGTCTAGAAGGGCTTCTTCCACCTCTTCTGCCATCTTCTTCCTTCGCTCTGTCGAACTTCTTTCACAAATCGACTGACTCAAATTATACTACTAGTATGAACGTATTAAGTACAGTAGGAACACGAAGATACAAGTAGTAGTACCAACTGCAAGAAGAACAGTGGTAAGACATAGTACTAGTACTACTATACGTACTAAAGAGTTCAAATAATGAGAAAGAACACAAACATAGTTCTGCTGGGGCCTTAGCACAACACACCCTTGAAAATAAACTAATAAGCAACTAGTCCGCTTGACACTGGAGTAGAACCAGCATGAGCGACGACACTGCCACCTATTTGGAGTCCGAGTCCACGTCCTCGACTTCGTCCTCGTCCCTCTTCCTCTTCCTCTTCGCCGACGCTTCTTTGCTTGAACCGGACACTGAGCTCTGCTTCTTCATCCAACCCTTGTAGATATTTAAACAAAGGTAGGCATCCATTGCTGTGTACAGGATGTGATCTTCATCTAATGTCTTCGACTCCCATGCATGATGAAACTCGTGATGAGGTTTCTTCAGTTTAGCATACGAAGGATCAATCATGGCTGCTGCCAGGGTCAGCATTGAAGGTTGAGAGGAGGACACCAGGCTTTCCTTCTGGAGATCGAAGGGCTGGCCTACAACGAGACCTATCTGACGTAGGATGTCACTGTCGTTCTTAAAGCCTACAGTAACGAATTTCACTCTTTTGTCCTTGAGGAAGTTCTTAAAATCCTGGCACTCAACGTCGGCATGGCATATGTGGTAGACCAAGCAAACGTTATGTACACAAACCTGGATCATAGCGGGCTTCTTCCTCTCTTCGTCCTTTAGGTCCTTCTCTCGTCCCAGGACTGTGGTGTACTCAACATCTAGCCCAGCGACCCACTCATCCGTTGAACTGTTGAACATGCGTAGGAAGCGAGCAAGCCATGCTTTCACCGTCTCGGATCCACGTGTGTAGATGACGATAAACTGATTGCCGGTGATGGCTCTAACCTGGTACTCAGCAGCGACCATGGAGATTTGGGAGGCCATGGATTTTGGAGGAGGGTTAGGAGAAGTTGAACTATTGTACCCCGCAAAAAAAACTGGGAGCGAACTAATGTGAAAGGACGGGACGACTGGGAGCAAACTGTTGTAAGGTAGAAGACAGGGACGAGTAGAGCGTGCGAACGGCGTGGGGTTGCTGGCTTGCCCGGTGGATAAATGGCTGCAAGCCCCCAAAGAGTTCTCGAGAACTATGCGGGACCCACTAGATGTCATGTCTACTAGACCCATATCGTAGGCCTGGCGGTATAGCTTCTACCTGTTTGCATGCCATACCGGCGCGTGGATGTAACTTCACTTAATTCCGTCAAACGTCGCGCCTCCCACAACCTTCGCCTCCCTCGCGCGGTCGCGCCCTTGGAGACTTCGACCGGCTATAAATGAGAAATTTTTTTGCCTTTTTTTAGACAAGCAATTTTTTTGCCTACTCCGCATGCATGATACTCCCTCTCGTCCTTTTTACTCCCGTCAACCGTTTGCAAAGTGTTTTTACCAAATTTAAACTTTTTTTTTGAACACCACCTTATATTAATTAACCAACCACACTAGTACACTCATTCGATACAATATTCCCAAAACACTTCGGCGCGGTGCATTAACTTATACCTCGTTTCTTGTTTCTTGACATACCAACCAATAGAGATGTTGGTGTGCATACTTTTAATGACTTGAGACTACCAAACATGACATGCAGTGGTTAGTACATTGCATGCAATGCTATTAATTAGCAAATAAACATTAAGACCTCTCGTTTTCCCCTCCTCCTTGGTCACAGTGCACAATCTAAGATGACTTGCTCACCTAGACAGAGGGACTATTAATTATAATGAGTATAAGAACTACGTTTTATAATGAGTGTAAAAATATTGATTTGACATTGTGAATGTTGACACATTGTGGAATAGTTTTTGAAGTCTGCAAAAGTACTCAACTAGTGATGTCGTTCTCCACAAAAAAATGTGTTTACCAATGCATGCATGAACACTAGTTACTCTAACCCCCCTCTCTTCTTTAATTCTTTGCCACATCAGCATGTTTGCTATTCTCGTGTGCTGAGATACCACCATTATGGCCAGCCTTAATCATCGCATGCAATAATTTAGTGCACCTTGAAATATGAACATGTGTGGGGCATGTTTGTTTTTAATGACTTGAGACTATACCTAGCCCGGCATGCAAGATGACTTATTATGCACCGTTCCCTATACCTGCAGGAAGCCCGTTTGTCTCCAAATCTTTTCCTCTCCATGTGTGGAAATAATATGCCTGCCAAACTCTCCTTCTCCCTCCGGCGGTCCCACCACTCCACCCCATGTGAAAAAATCTGCATGCATGACTCTCCTCCCCCACGCTCGACCAACCCGTTGTGACCAGAAATATTTCCACCCCTTCGCTCCTCCGTAATTTACTCCAACAAATATGCCCACGTAGCTGTTACTTAACTACAGGTGCATTCGGTCACTAACATATGGGCCCAACATGGGTCTGGCCCACATGTCAGTGACGCAACTGGACGTGTAGTTAAGTCAGTGCAGCTCAGTCCATATCTTACGTAGGTGTGCCATTGCTCGCTATAAATACTACGCCTCGCACGACATTGCTATCTCCTCCCCCTCACGTTCACGTTCATCGCTATTTCCCCCCCTCCCTCTCACGTCGACCACCATGGCATCGCCCCTCCCAAGCCCTAGGAGCCCCTCGCCGCACCGCGCGGACGGTCACGCGTCGTCGTTCCGTTCCTCGCCGCCACTAGTCGAGGAGGACGCGTCGGTGTTCCGCTCCTCGCCGCTACGCGACGCGTCGCTGTTCCGTTCCTCGCCGCTACTAGTCGAGGAGGACGCATCGGTGTTCCGCTCCTCGCCGTGACGCGTCGAGGTGGACGCGTCGGCGTTCCCAATCTCACCAGCACGCGTGCCGGAGGACGCGTTGGCTCCCCGCTTTGAGGAGAACGCCGCGCCGCCCGCCGAGCCCCCCAGCCTTGAGGAGCTTTGGAAAGAAATGGATGTCTCCTTGTGGGAGGCTTTGCCTCCAGCAGAGCGTGCCAAAATAGAGGCAGAGAAGAAGGCCGAGGAAGAGAAGCGCACCGCGGAACAAGCTACCTGGGAGGCCTATGTCGCGTCCGAGAGAGTCAAGCAATTGGCTCTTTGGCAGAAGGCTCGTGCGAGGGCTGTGAGGGTGGCGGAGGACGCCCGTGCCGACGCCCTGAGTGCAGTCAGGCCGAAGCGCCTCATCTACGCTTGGCGGTACGTGGACCGGGTGCACGCTTCCAGCGAGGAGGAGTACCTGTTGGCGCCGGATCACCACACCGGTGAGATCGCACACGCCCGCCGGCAAGCCGCCAATCAGCACCTCGCGAGTTGCGAGGCTGAGGAAGAGTCATTGTGTCGGCGCGCTGGGAAACGGCCGCGCACCAGGGCACTCGTGGCGCGCCACAAGCGCTCCTGCAAGCGCCGTGGCTTTTAGGAGGAGTATAATTTTTGTTTCGTAAGGCGATCTCATTAGTTTTGGGACACAAATGATAAATCCCAAACGTTCAGGAATTTTTAGCATCCTTAATTAAGTATGTAAAAGAGAAAGTTTGGAAACCTTGTGTATTCATAGGCATTTTGCAAGTACGTGCATATAGCACAAACTTTACTATATACTATCACACTACACGTCTCTCTCGATATATGCTTGCAGACTGTGCTACTCCCTCCGTCCAGGTCAATAAGTCATCTTCGGTTGTGCACCGTGACCAAGAAGGAGGGAAGACTTATACACCTAGACGGAGGGAGTACTACTATTACTTATGTACGTGCAAATGCACGTTTTAACATTACAATGCAGTTTTTGTAAAAGTGGAAAAACAGCACTAGTCAAGCTTGTGAAACGATTCAATGCAAAACAAATGCAAAAATGCTCATTTGATTGTTTACTTTTAGCTTCCTTCTCTATGGTTATTTCTCTGTCGTACTTTGTACGGAGTATCTCACTGGTTGGAAAGGCATGCAAATTCCCAAACCGCTTCCAACACCCTGTATCGAATTTTTCTCCTAACAGGTTGTGCCGTGCAATTGGAATTCCAACTTGAGTACTACTACTAGTAGGAGTACCAGGGGCCAGTTCTTTTAGGCTTCTAGATTAGTAATCCCATAACTACTACCTCTGTCCTGGTTTTTTGGTCCCCATTGTAATCTGTGTCAAATTTTTGGTCAAAATTTAGCACAAATTACAATGGTGAGGAAAAACCAGTTAAATCTTTGGTCAAAATTTAGCACAAATTACAATGGTGAGGAATAAACCAGGACAGAATAGTAGTTTAGAAGCCCAAATAAATGAGTGAGGCGCCTTATTGTTACTCTCCACTATGACTAGTCTTGTGGGAAAAGCTGGGGAAGCCGCCAAAAGAACTAGCCCTAGGAGTAGTAGCTAGGGATCGAGTGTGCGAGATGAACCGGAGAAAGTAAATGCAGAGAGATGAAATGCAAAAAAGACGGAGGGATGTGATGGTTGCTTGTCCGTTTATTTCACTAGGCCACTTATTACTAGGAGTGGTTGGGTTTTGTGATATGACTGCTTTACTGCCGCGCCACGAGCGGGGTGAGAGGTGAGACTCCCGTGAAGCGCCGCCCTCTACACGTATTACTACTCCCTCATCCATTTTTACAGGGCCTAACTTGTTAATCTTTTGTACCAAGGCATGTCCTCAAAAAGAGGAACTAGTTTTGGGACTAGTATCTGGATCCCGTGTAATCTTGCATGCAGCCTCCTTTTGTAAGTGCATCTAGTGCCACCCCTAGTTGGTTTTGGAGTATTGACGACAAACCTAGTTGAGGGACTAATGTGTTTGTGAGAATTGCAGGATAACACAGGTAGAAGTCCCTCATTGATTTGGTTTTACTACCAGAGATGACCCCTAAAAATGTATGAAGACATTGAAGTCAAAGGTGGTATATGAAGATATTCACATTGAAGACTATGACAAGAGAAGACACGATATGAAGCCTATGGAGCTCGAAGACTTAGATCTTTCGTAGTTCTTTTTCTTTTGTATTGAGTCATAGGAACCACCGTACTGTTAAGTGGGGTCCAGGAGAACCAGTCAAAATGACTGAAGTGATGCCTAAACCAAAAACCTATGTCTTCGAGTGAAGACTATGAGAGCGAATCTTGTCCAGAGCCGGACAAGTCAGCTTTGCTTGTAGCCCAAGTAAAGTTGCCATGAGAGTTTGAAATCTGACCGTTGAGACACGTGTCAGTTCCTTAGTGACCCAGGGTCATTTCAGACAAATCAGGTCGGGTTGCCAAGTGGCTATAAATAGCCCACCCCCTACAACCATAAGTGGTTGGCTGCTCAGATTTCAGTGCACGGCTTTTGTCATTTGAGAGCAACCCACCTCGAAGCCTTTGAGAGAAAATTCCTAGCGAGGAGAAAGCCCTAACCACCCAGAGCGAGAGTAAATTGGGCATCACTTAAGTCTTCTTGTCTGTGTGATCTGAAGACTTATTACACTTGAGGACTGTGCATCCTCCAGACGGTTAGGCGTTGCGTTCAGAGCATCCAAGAGACATTGTGGATTGCCAGTGAACGAAGTCTGTGAAGGTTTGGGAGTCTACCTTGAAGACTTACCAGAGTGATTGGGCGAGGACTATGTGACCTTAGCTCAAGGAGAATATGGTGAGGACTTGGTGTCCTGAGCTGCGTGTTCAGGACTGGGTGTCCGGGACTGTGTGTCCTAAGGTTTAAATACCTAGCCGCTCCAACCAGACGTACAGTTGTCACAGCATCTGGAACTGGTCCAACACATCATTGTCTTCAACGAGTCACTGGTTTCATCTTCACTTCCTTTTACTTACTGATCACTCATTGTGAAGTCATTGCGTGTCTATTCTATCTCTTGTCTTCACAACATGAGTGCATGATCTATTTGGATTCATAGTATCTTCCTACCTGATCCTTATTACACTACAGCTATTTGTCACTGTGCTTTCACTCTGTTGATACTTGACCATGCCTTGCCTAGTGTAGTCTAACTTCCGCTGCATAGTAATAGGCATATCTATACTGTTTGTCTTCATAACTTCCACGTTCTGAAGACTTTCATAAAAATCACCTATTCACCCCCCTCTAGTCGATATAACGCACTTTCAATTGGTATCAGAGCTAGGTGCTCCCTTGTTCTGTGTGATTCGGTTTAACCACCTGGAGTTTTAGCTATGTCGACTGCAGGGATAATCAAAGTCTCCGCTGCGTGCCCCGTCTTCAATGGAACTGAATATCCCTACTGGAAGAATAAGATGCGTATGCATCTTGAAGCCATTGACGTCGACCTATGGTATGTCGTCGAGAACGGCGTTCCCAAGGCTGGAGAAGGTGTCACTGCTGCTGATGTCAAGAAATTCGTTCAACTGGACTGTACTGCCAAGAACATCATCTGTGGTCATCTGACCAAAGGACAGTACGGCCGTGTGAGTGCTTTTAAGACATCCAAGCTGGTCTGGGACTGGCTCTCCAAGGTCAATGAAGGCATCTCAACCCAGAGAGATCAAAGAATCAGTGTCCTTCGCAATCTCTTCAACCGCTTCAAGCGAAATGACAATGAGAATGTCCAACACACATTTGACAGACTCACCGACATCACAAATGAGCTTCAAGCCCTTGGCGCTACTGAGATCACCAAACATGAAGTCGTCAAGACGCTGCTGAGATCACTTGATAGTTCATTTGATATCCTAGCCCTGATGATTCAAGAACGTCCTGATTTCAAGACACTCGATCCATCTGACATACTTGAGAGGCTCAACACACATGAGTTTCAGCTTTCTGAGAAAAGAGATATCTACGGTCCAAACTATGGGCGAACTCGTGCCTTGAAGGCAAAAGCTGTTTCCTCATCTGAAGAAGAATCTGACAGCAGTTCTGATGATCCTGAAGACATTGGAAGGGAACTTGCAATGCTAGTGAAGAAGTTACAAAAATTCACCAAGAAGAAAGGCTTCAGAAAGTCTTCACGATCAAGCTCAAGGAATGATGAAGCTTCTGCTCATGACTACAAGAAGAAAACATGCCACAAGTGCAAGAAAACTGGACAATTCATCTCTGAGTGTCCACAGTGGGACAATGAGAACAGAAAGAATAAGAAGATCAAGGAATATGACTTTGACGACAAGAAGAAGAAGAAATACACAAAGTCTTTTTCCAAGTCTTCCTCAAAGTTTTCATCACACAAGAAGAGCTCATCTGGCAAGGCACATGCGTTTGTTGGCAAGGAAATGGATTCAGAGGAGGAGTCCGCTTCTGAGGAGGCAGAGGCGGAGTCTGAGGAGGAGTCTGATTCTGGCATTGCAAGTCTGGCTACAGCATACGTCGCCAAGTCCATCTTCAACACTAAAGACAATGACTTCATCACCGACACCGATGCAAATGACAAGGACTACTCCACTCCTACCTACTGCTTCATGGCACGCGGTGCCAAGGTAAACAAACGCACTACTCACTATCAAACATCTAGGGACGATGACTCTGATTGTGATTCAAAACCCAGTTACAAAACACTTGCTAAAATTGCAACTGAACAACAGAAAGCCATGGAACATATTCAAAAACTGTTAGACAGAAGCGATGATCTGTTGGGTGCTGAAATGACTCGATCTGAATCCTTAATTGAAGACATAACAAATCTTCATGTTAAGTATCAGGAACTTGAAGATCGTCATGATACTCTCTCAACAACTCATGAAAAGCTTTCCTATGATTATCTTCAAAGGAAGCAAGAACTTGAGAAATTGAGAGCGGCTCATGAAGATCTTCAAAAGGAAAACGAGTCACTTCGCGTCGAACAGATCAGTTCCGCTCAGGAAGGATTTGAACCACCATGTCTTAAGTGCATTGAGCGTGATAATGCTACTTCTGTTGCTGAATGTTCCACTGCTACTGCTATTGCAATATCTTCAACTGTTGATGTGGTAACTAACCCCTCTGCTGAGGATATCACTACTATTGCTGATGAGAATGCTAGGTTGAAGACATTGCTTGAAACAGGGATGTACAAAAGTCTTAAAGGACATCAGACATTATGTGATGTCCTCAAGAAGCAGATTCTGAACCAAAACCCTAGGAAAGAGGGTGTTGGGTTCGTAAGGAAAATAAATGCAGATGGCTCTTACTGGAAACCTGAGCAGTACCCCAAAACCAAGTGGGTTGCTGCAAAGGAACCTTCAGCAGATCCATCCAATTTATCTGGCTTCACTTGTGCTAACCCCATTATCATTGAGGAATCCTTTGATGCAAACTACATACTGTTTAAGAATCAGAATGGTGAAGTGTTTGCCAGGTACATTGGTACTAACTGCAGGAATGGACCACCTATGAATAAGATCTGGGTTCCGAAAAAGTGTCTGGAAAATCTTCCTGTGAATGTCTTCATGACACCTCACTTGAAGAAGACAAACCTCAGACCAAAGGCTTCATACGGTCCAAAGGCTTCATACAAATAGAGGACTCACCTGAGTCACACTAACGCAAATGTTTTGCAGGGAAACCATACTTAGGCATATGAATATGAGAGCGGTTCATCAAACTGTCATGTTCATATGACCAAAAATTATTCTGCTTAATCTTATGAGTACTATTGTCCACCTGCAAGACTGTTTGCTAAGGCTTCAAACCAAAATTCTCAGATGTTGCACTTAGACTTATTGCTTCTAAGCCACCCTTGAAGATGTGGGTGGTTAAGAAGGCTTAACTCTCTTTTGCAGGGAAAGGTCTCCAGCAGAAAACCAAAATCTTCTGACGCTATTGCTGGGGACCTTAAAAATCTTGTAGGGCGCAAGATAAAATGCCCGAATGGCATCATTATGTACTTCGTTCCTGAATCGCATGCTACTCTCCCTATTAGTCCTAATCTGGATCTAAGTTTTCATAACCCACTGGTTCGTCAAATGTTTTTGCTTCACAATTCTCTTCGTGAAGCCTATCCCCCTAACTGCACTGTAGGGTACGACACCAGCGTCTTCAAAGTCTTCAGAATGGATTATTGATAGTGGGTGTACAAATCACATGACTGGCAAAAGAAGCCTTCTTATGGACTCAACCTTACGTCCATCCGACAAGAGCCACATCACATTTGCTGACACTGGTAAAAGTAAGGTATTGGGTCTAGGTAGAGTTGCAGTCTCAAAGGATCAACACATGGATAAAGTCATGCTTGTTGAATCCCTTGGCTTCAACTTAATGTCTGTCTCAATGCTTTGCGATTTGAACATGATCGTAATGTTTGGAAAATATCGTTGCCTTGTACTAATGGAATCTGACAAGTCTCTAGTGTTTGAAGGGTATCGAAAAGATGATCTGTACGTGGTAGATTTCTCAGCAGGGCCACAACTTGCAGTATGTCTTCTTGCGAAAGCTTCAGAATGCTGGCTTTGGCATCGGAGGCTTGGGCATGCTGGCATGAGAAACGTCCACACCCTTGCGAAGAAGAAACATGTCATAGGCATCGAGGGCGTCAAGTTTAAGAAAGATCACTTGTGCGGTGCCTGTGAAGCAGGGAAGATGACGAGGGAAAAACATCCCTCGAAGACAATCATGACCACTACTCGACCCTTCGAACTACTTCACATGGATCTTTTTGGTCCCACTCACTACTCAACTTTTACTACTACTGCTTGCCTCTATGGCTTTGTCATTGTTGATGATTACTCTAGATATACTTGGGTACACATAATCCTTTACAAGACTGAAGTGCAGGATGTCTTCAGACGTTTCGCCAATCGAGCTATGAACAATTTTGGCACCAAGATAAAGCACATCAGAAGTGACAATGGCATTGAATTCAAGAACACTGGCCTTGATACATATCTTGATACCTTGGGCATCACGCATGAATTCTCAGCTCCGTACACGCCACAACAGAATGGTGTCGTCGAACGCAAGAACAGAACACTCATTGAGATGGCCAGAACGATGCTAGATGAATACAAGACTCCAAGAAAATTCTGGACTGAAGCAATTGACACTACATGCCATACAATCAATCGTGTTTATCTTCACAAGCTTCTGAACAAAACATCTTATGAGCTCCTTACTGGCAAAAAGCCAAATGTCAGTTACTTCAGAGTATTTGGCGCAAGGTGCTGGATCAAGGACCCACACCACACCTCAAAGTTTGCACCAAAAGCACATGAGGGTTTTATGCTTGGATATGGAAAGGATTCGCACTCCTACATAGTCTTCAATCTCTTTCACTACAAAGTGGTTGAAATAGTGGATGTGCGGTTCGATGAGACTAATGGTTCACAAAGAGAGCAACTGCCAAATGTGCTAGATGAAATTCCAGCTAGTGAATAAATCAAGCTAATGGGAACTAGAGAGATTATACCTTCTGAAGCTCATCCTGAAGAAGAACTTATCATCTCAGCACCTGATCAACATGAAGACAATGCTCAGCCTAAAGACATTCCTCCCAACAACAACATAGATCAGAAAGAGCAAAGTCTTCGCCCTGTACATCCTCGTGTTGCCAATGAAGTGCAGATTGACAGGATAATTGACATCATCAATGCACCTGGTCCACTCACTCGTTCAAGGGCAACTCAGCTAGCAAATTTCTGTGGGCACTTCGCATTCGTCTCAATATCAGAACCCAAGAAAGTTGAAGAAGCCTTCATGGAACCTGAATGGATTCAAGCTATGCAAGAAGAGCTTCAACAGTTTGAGCTGAATAATGTATGGGAACTGGTTAAGCGTCCTGATCCACGGAAGCACAACATAATAGGGACCAAATGGATATACCGCAACAAGCAAGATGAGCATGGTCAAGTTGTCAGAAACAAAGCTCGTCTCGTTGCTCAAGGATATACTCAAGTGGAAGGCATTGACTTCGATGAAACATTTGCTCCTGTGGCTAGGCTTGAAGCCATACGCATACTGCTGGCCTATGCAAATCATCATAACATACTTCTATATCAAATGGATGTGAAGAGTGCCTTTCTCAATGGCAAGATTGAAGAAGAAGTGTATGTTGCACAACCGCCTGGCTTTGAAAATCCAAAACATCCTGACATGGTATACAAGCTCAACACAGCACTATATGGCCTCAAACAAGCCCCTAGGGCCTGGTATGACACACTCAAATACTTCCTGAAGAGCAAAGGCTTCATACTTGGTTCCCTGGATCCCACTCTTTTCACGAAGACATATGATGGTGAACTGTTTGTGTGCCAAATATATGTGGATGATATTATCTTCGGCTGCACCAATCAGAAGTACAGCGAAGAGTTTGGCTATATGATGCAAGAGCAATATCAGATGTCTATGATGGGGGAGCTGAAGTTCTTCCTTGGTCTTCAAATATGACAACAACGCAATGGCATCTTCATATCTCAAGAGAAGTATCTCAAAGATTACCTGAAGAAGTTCGGTATGCAGGACTGCAAAGGCTTCACAACACCAATGCCAGCCAAACATCATCTGGGTCCTGACGACAATGGTAAAGAGTTCGATCAAAATGTATACCGCTCCATGATTGGTTCTTTACTTTATCTATGTGCATCTAGGCCAGATATTATGCTTAGTGTTTGCATGTGTGCTCGATTTCAAGCGGCACCAAAGGAATCGCATCACTTAGCTGTGAAGCGAATTCTTCGATATTTGGCTCACACCCCAACTCTAGGATTATGGTATCCAAAGGGCTCAGAGTTTGATTTGGTTGGATTTTCGGATGCTGATTATGCTGGTGACAAAGTTGATCGCAAGTCTACATCAGGCACATGTCACTTTCTAGGACGATCACTTGTATGTTGGTCTTCAAAGAAGCAGAACTGTGTATCTCTCTCCACTGCTGAATCTGAATACATTGCTGCTGGATCTTGCTGCGCTCAGCTTCTGTGGATGAAGCAAACACTCAAGGACTATGGCATTCATCTGAAGCAAGTGCCACTTTACTGCGACAACGAAAGCGCCATCAAGATTGCCAACAACCCAGTTCAGCACTCGAAGACAAAGCACATTGAAATTCGTCATCACTTTCTCAGAGATCATGTTGTGAAAGAAGACATTGATATCATACACGTCAACACTGAAGAGCAATTGGCAGATATCTTCACCAATCCTTTGGATGAGAAGAGGTTTTGCAAGTTACGGTGTGAACTAAATATCCTAGAATCCTCAAATGTCCTGTGATCAGGCACACATCCTAACCCTTATGCATATTGATGACTTAGATGTGCAACACACGAAGTGAAGTATATCTTCAATCAATGAAGACATACATTCTAAGTGTGAATACATTAATGTGGAATTTGACTTCGGAGCGCCACGATAATTGTGCGTCGTGTCTGGGTCTAATACTTCCTATACGATGGGTAACGCCACCACCAAACGTTCTATTTTGAAGTATTTCACTCATGGCGTTACCTTGCAATGTCTTCACATTTGGTTTGGCTTCAATCTCAACATGTCTTCATGATTATCTTCACTATGTTGATTATATATATATATATATATATATATATATATATATATATATATATACTAGTGTTCTGTCCTCTACAGCATTCACTTATAGCTATGTCTTCTTGTTGAATCTTTTGAACTAAGTGAATGTGATCGGACCCTAACCTCTCTATGCTCTCTATCTCAAAATTCTATCTCTCCAAGTCATATGCATTCTATTGAAACTGTCGAATGTCTTCTCTGCGTCCTTGTCAGCAGAAGACACAGAGACAACATTTAAGTCCGTTTTCAATGCTCATTTATCCACATGAAATCCGGAGAAGTAGGAACGACCACCCAACAATCCAGGCGTGCGTGGGATGTGGAACTGCCCCCAAAATACCTCATGATGGCCACGTACTACTAAGATGCGAATCGCCAGGGGCACCTGAGTAATAGCGCAGTGCCGCCCCTGCGCCTATAAATTCACACTTACTGCGGTCATTATCTCCTTCTTCCACCCTCGCACGAACCCTAGCGCCACCGCTAGCTCTCGACGACGCCAGTGACAAAGCGCTTTGCTGCCGCAACCTCTCCGACACCGTCTTCACGCCGATCGCGGACATCCTCCTCTCCACCGTCGCCGTAGGTGTCTTTTGTCGCCAAGTTAGGGCACGAAGGATTGAACTGCTCGGCATCATCTTGCACTCCGTCTAGCAGTTCCAAGTGTGGTAAATAAAACTTCTTTTTACATCCCCTGTTGATCTCATGGTTCTGTCACTTTCTACCATAAGAAGTTTCTCTTCACACAAGTTAGATCTTTCAATCTGCATCTCATAACATGCCTAGTATATTCACTTGTGCTTCATGAAGTACTTAGATTCCTCACTTGTACTGATCTGTGGATTCGTACAAATCTGGAACCAACTTCTTATCTATGAGTGAATGTCTTCGCACGATGAGGTCAATGTCTTCTAAACTGATTTATCTTCAAAATCTTCTGAGAGTGCATATGACCTCTTCCCCTTCCCTCGCACCTTAATGTTGTCACAGGTACATGTCCATGGGAGAATCCTTTGGTTCTCATAGTCTGCATTCATTTGCAGAATTCATACAGCATCACATAAATTCTCCTGAAGCCAATTCCTGTTGGTCCAGCAAGAAAAAGCCTTTGAAGCCTTTGAACGTATTGAAGCCTTTCAAGTTAAAGTTTATGGCTTCAGAAACAGCAGCAAGAAAGGGGGGCAGATAGCGACGTGGAGGAACATCCAAATATCTGCCTGATGAACTGGCAGAAATGTATAAAACAGATCCTGAAGAGAATTATGGTCAGCACAAGACCCAAATTCAATGGATTTGACACTATTGGGCAGAACAATGGTTCAAGTACTGCTTCACAACCCAAGAGTATGCTGAGAAGAATGCCATCAAAAGACCGTGGGGAGACATCTTATTCAAGAACCTTGTACCCAGGACCAGAGATGAAGCCATTGCTCAAGGCTTCTACCCATGCATGGTCCGTGGGCCATAGCCTGATGATGCACATCCGTCGTCACTACTCTGGTGTCGTGACGACAATCTGTTCAAGCGCAACTTCCAGTTTGCCCAACAATCAGCGAAGCAGAACAAGAAGAAGTTGGGGTTAGACTTCAACCCTGGTCCCTCCGCACCAAGGGCAGATGGCACACGCGACGCAGAACCCAATATCATCGGTCCGTATGCCAACCTTGAGGGCCTCATCACCCGCATCTTAGTCCAAGGGACTGCCGTGAATGACCCTCCAGCTGACTCTGAGTCTGATGAAGCTCCTGTTGTACCGAAGCCAAAGCAGTCGAAGAAGCCAAAAGCTTCAAAGCCGGCCCCTTCACCAAAAATCTCAAGGGCAAAGCCATTGGCAACTGCACCTCCTGAAGACAGTGTGCAGTCTGAAGACGTATCCCGCGTCTCCAAGCCCCAGAAGGCCAAGATGCCTCAGCCACACACCGGCAAAGAGCTCACAACTGCTGCCATTCTGCGCAGCGAAGCCATTAATCTATCAAGTGATGAAGATCTTGGAGATGACGCTCTCGAGAAGCTCATCAAGAGCAAAGAGGAAGCTGAAATCTTCAACAATTTGCCTCTCTTTGATGTCGCCATCATCCACAACTTCATCGACGAATGGTTTGCCACACCAGACATCAGCTTTGACGATCTACAGCTGCCCGTTGGCCTCAGCGTCGCCTTCCAAGGCGCTATTGCTTCAGAACTTGCCATTGCCCAGTGCATAGTTGAACTGAAGCAGAAAATTGATCATGAAAAGGCTCAGTTCAAGAAGCATATGGCCAAGCTCGGCGTGCAAGAAGTGAAGAGCTTCAAGATCATGTTGCATGAGCTAAAGGAAAACTTTCTAAAGAAGCATGCAGAAGCTCAGGGTTCACATGAGCGGATGAAGTCTCTGGATGACAGATGTGTGCAAGCCTACAATGAGGCTGAAAAGCGCAAGGCACTTGGGCGTCCTGGCATCGACCCCAAGATGGCCGCAAAGAAAAAGAAGAAGACTGTTCCAGCTGAACCAGAGGCATCAAGGCAGGAAGCAGTTCCGCTTGTCTTCCCAACTGCAACGACTGGCTCGAAGCCAAAGAGCCGGTCAACAGCTTCAGAGCTCAAGAAGACAAGAACTGCTGAGGCTGAAGCCAGGAAGAGGAAAAGCTCTGAAGCCTCTCCTACTGCCCCCAGCAGGAAAAAAAGAAAGACCAAGAAATCTCGGGCTGCTCCCACAGAGCCCTTAATAGTTGAACCTATTTCTATGATTCACCTTGACGCAGAACGTCAACTGATGGTGCATGAGCCTGCTTCCATAGAGGCTCCTGTTCCTGAAGACATACCAGCAGCCGACCCCATCGCTGTTGAAGACATTGGTCATCAGGACAATGTACAAGATGATGCAGCCCTTCCTCAGTATGACAACAGCGAACTCATCAGCATTGGTCGTCCTCTGACGCCAATTGCACAAGATGCGTCATGGGTGGATCGCCCGCAAGAGGAAGAAGACTATGAGGCCCAGCCCACTCCAACCCCACAGGCGTCTTCTGCGTTCCGCAGGCTTCGCAAAGGTCCAAGGCCTCAAGTCTATGCTGAAGAAATTCCGGCTGCATCAGCCGCAGAAGAAGCACCACAAGAGCCCACTCCCCTGCTCCACCAAGAAGCAGTTCTCTAGGAGAACGTGCTTGTGACCGACCCTCCAGCTAGTCAAGCGGAGGCTGAAAATATTGAGGCTGCCACAACCAACACTGAAGCCAATGTGGAGCCCTCCCCACCAAAAGCTTCAGAAGACAGCGAAGCTACTGATCCAGACACTTCTGTTCCTGAGTCTGCTGCAGGTCCTCAATTTGATTACCATGTTGAGCACAGGCCTCATGTCCAGAAGCCAGTCCCAAGGCTGCCGAAGTTCCCAGGTCCTGCATCAGCACCTGGCTCCTTTAACATCAATAGCTTCAAGGCAGATAATACGTTCTTCAACAGCTCCAAGAACCCCTATTCAAGGGAAAGGATTTCATCAGATAGGTTCTGGAGCTATCCCCAGCGCAACTACTATTCATGCATCCTATACAACCAAGGTCGCATCTTCCCGCACAAGCGCCTTGATGTTGAAGCCATTGCTGGTCTGCCCTGTTTAGAGGAAGCGTTGGATTGCTTCAAGCAAGTGGGTCTGCTGCAGTTTGTAACTGATGAAGAGCACTAGAATGAAGAGCTTCTGCTGCAGTTCTATGCCACCTTCCACATCAAAGGATACAACAGAGATCCAAAGACTTGGGCCCTGGAGTGGATGACCGGTAATGTCCATCACGAAGCCAATGCATTTGATATCATTGAGCTCACCGGCCTGCCCACTCCTGGCGAATTCTTCGAGGAAGTCTGTCCACTACACACTGAAGCTCTTGAGAGCATATTCCAGAGGCCTGAACCGAATATGAGTCAGATGCTCTCCATGATGAAGCCATTGCCCCACGATGCTCCTTATCCAACAGAGTTCTTCGTTGAAGACTTTGACTACCTGCCCAGAACCATCTATCACATTATCTAGTGGACTCTCTGGCCTATCAAAGGGCACTCTCCAAATGCCAAGATCGAGGGTGCAATGAAGACTCTGATATTTTGTATCCTTCATGGCAAATGCTTCAACGCACAGGACTTCTTCATACGCCAACTTGCTGCATCAGGCTCAGATTTACTTGGCTTGAAGTTCTATGCTCCTTGGGTAATGAGACTGATCAAGCTTCACTCTGCAATCTCATATCAGCCCTCAGCCCACAACCATCGGATCTTCTTGCCAGATGTGGATACCTCTGCTGAAGCTATATATCCTGAGCCTGCCAAGCAACCTCTGAGTCTTCAGAATGCAGAACACCAGAGCTTCACTCAAAACGTTGAAGGTGTTGAAGCCATCTCCAGGGTGTATCCTTTGGCTGGCACTACACGTGCACCACACCCTGCTTCAACTGAAGCCACTGACAGTGCCACTGCTTCAAGACCCAAGAAGTGCACTCGTGTTCTCAACGACCGAGAGCTTCTTGTGGCCCTTCATCAAAAGCAGGATAGGCATCATGACTGGTTGAAGAGACAGATGAAAAGCCTCTTGGTGGATGTAAATCGCATCCAAAATCTTGCCACCAAGAACGCTTTCGTTGCCCATGAAACCTGTCGCCGCACATGGAAAGGGCTAACGATGATGCTTTCTGAAGCTGATCTTCAAGAGGATGGCTTCACTGAGAGATTCAAATTTGACTCCACACCTCCTCGAAGAGCTGTGCTGCTGCGGACTCCATCTCTTGAAGACTCTGAGTTTTCTTCCTCTGCTGCCACAGTCACTGCCAGAATCATTGAGGAAGAAGACGATGCTACCTCACCGCCACCTGCTTCAGCACCTCCAAGCTCTTCTGCACCGCCAAACAACGCCAACAACCCTGCTACTTCATCTACTCCTCATGGGAACAAGTAGAGGCTCTATGTCTTCAAACCTTTTTGGTCATTACTGACAAAAGGGGGAGAAGCATATGAGATAGATAGTCTTCAAGCGGGTTCATATGGTCGGGTGCCTTATACTTTGCTTCGTGCTTACAACTCTTGTTTTTGCTACATTTGGTTCTTATGAGTTGTAACACTTAAACCAGATGGTCGTCTGCTACTTGTTTGCCACCCTGTTTTGCAACGATAAATTCTGCACTTATCTCATTCTGCAGACGTCCATTTTCCATTATGCATGTCATTATCCTCATATACTCTCACATGCATAGTGGATTGTCATCATAAGCTGAAGTGGATCTCCACAAGTACAACCTGCCATGTGCATTTGCATTCCAAAAGCAAATTAACTTATATGCACATCTTCAGGGGGAGCCCTTGCAACTTATGAAGACAATTCCTTATCCTTTACAATTTCACAGACTATATTCCCCGTTGAAAACTTCAACTAGTTTGTCATCAATCACCAAAAAGGGGGAGATTGTAAGTGCATCTAGTGCCACCCCTAGTTGGTTTTGGAGTATTGACGACAAACCTAGTTGAGGGACTAATGTGTTTGTGAGAATTGCAGGATAACACAGGTAGAAGTCCCTCATTGATTCGGTTTTACTACCAGAGATGACCCCTAAAAATGTATGAAGACATTGAAGTCAAAGTTGGTATATGGAGATATTCACATTGAAGACTATGACAAGAGAAGACACGATATGAAGCCTATGGAGCTCGAAGACTTAGATCTTTCGTCATTCTTTTTCTTTTGTATTGAGTCATAGGAACCACCGTACTGTTAAGTGGGGTCCAGGAGAACCAGTCGGAATGACTGAAGTGATGCCTAAACCAAAAACCTATGTCTTCGAGTGAAGACTATGAGAGCGAATCTTGTCCAGAGCCAGACAAGTCAGCTTTGCTTGTAGCCCAAGTAAAGTTGCCATGAGAGTTTGAAATCTGACCGTTGAGACACGTGTTAGTTCCTTAGTGACCCAGGGTCATTTCGGACAAATCAGGTCGGGTTGCCAAGTGGCTATAAATAGCCCACCCCCTACAACCATAAGTGGTTGGCTGCTCAGATTTCAGTGCACGGCTTTTGTCGTTTGAGAGCAACCCACCTCGAAGCCTTTGAGAGAAAATTCCTAGCAAGGAGAAAGCCCTAACCACCCAGAGCCAGAGTAAATTGGGCATCACTTAAGTCTTCTTGTCTATGTGATCTAAAGACTTATTACACTTGAGGACTGTGCATCCTCCAGACGGTTAGGCATCGCGTTCAGAGCATCCAAGAGACATTGTGGATTGCCAGTGAACGAAGTCTATGAAGGTTTGGGAGTCTACCTTGAAGACTTACCAGAGTGATTGGGCGAGGACTATGTGACCTTAGCTCAAGGAGAATACGGTGAGGACTTGGTGTCCTGAGCTGCGTGTTCAGGACTAGGTGTCCGGGACTGTGTGTCCTAAGGTTTAAATACCTAGCCGCTCCAACCAGACGTACAGTTGTCACAGCAACTGGAACTGGTCCAACACATCATTGTCTTCAACGAGTCACTGGTTTCATCTTCACTTCCTTTTACTTACTGATCACTCACTGTGAAGTCATTGCATGTCTGTTCTATCTTTTGTCTTCACAACGTGAGTGCATGATCTGTTTGGCTTCATAGTATCTTCCTACCTGATCCTTATTACACTACAGCTATTTGTCACTGTGCTTTCACTCTGTTGATACTTGACCATGGCTTGCCTAGTGTAGTCTAACTTCCGCTGCATAGTAATAGGCATATCTATACTGTTTGTCTTCATAACTTCCATGTTTTGAAGACTTTCATAAAAATCGCCTATTCACCCCCCCTCTAGTCGATATAACGCACTTTCACCTTTGAATGCCTAGCCGCTAGCCTCCCTTCCTTTAATCCCTCACATGCAAATTACTCTCCTCCCTTTTCTACATGCATGCCCAACCATAATTCCTCAAATCATGCATGCCTTGGCTGAAATATAGAGCTCGCTCCTCCTTTGAAAATATGGTGGTGCTATCCATGCATGCAAATCAATGCGACGGCCAGAGCATTTTCACGATGAAGGGACCACGCACGACTTGCAAGAGAAAATTAAGATGGAGATGCCTCCGTTAGTTCATTTGGATAGGTTTGTTTGGATATTATTTCATCTCTAGAGCTCACAAACATACGGGTGAAATAGATAAAAAGTATCTTTTGCAAACAAAAGCGTTCAACTGTTCAACCTGCATCCAAAACTTGTGAAGAAATAACTCTTATTGTGCTTTGCAGGAAATGATCTTCAAGAATTAGTTTTTGAGTATCCATTGTTATACATGTTGGCTACAGATGACATGGCACTTTCTTGTAGCCAACAGTTGGCTATACTATTTAAGTATTAACCATGCCCTTATACACCTAGATGGAAGGATTAAATCAGGATGACTTGGGAGGGGGCAGAGGATATGTAAGAAATGGTTCACCATAAGTCTTTCACCAGTACTGTAGTAAAAATTCATACATGCAAGATTCTAGACTAAACCATAAATGGATACACTTTTATTCATGCGTGACACTCCAATAGAGCAAGATCATGCATGGAAGTGTCCACATGCTTAGACAGCGGATTACATTGAGCGAAGACTAATGATCAACATTTAACTTGAAAATGCAGATGTCCAGGTGAACCTCCTTGGAGTCCCCGTGCACATTGTTGGAGTCCAAATAACACCATGGGTTTTCCATGTCCACATCTGCGGGAAAGTCCCAGCTCCCGAGAGTCCAAGAATGCTCGGCGTAGCCAGTGTCGCCGCCCACGCGTGTAGGTCTCCTCTTCTCATGCTCATACAAGTGGTAGAAGATCTCACCTTATAAAGGCCTACTAGCAAAATTCCAACATCGACCAGGCCGTCCATGAAACGGGAGTGGCTGTAGGGGACGTTGCGCCAGTTGAATATATGAGCAAGTTACTACGAGATTTAATCCGAATAAGCACAAAATAAATCATGACGGCTGTAACAGAGATGAAACTAATAATGTGGACTAGCATAGTAGTAGGATACAGAGTAGAAACATGAATTCTACCACGTGTTCGAACAGGAAGGACAGAAACACATACGGTGCAACGGGAGCAGCACCATTGGCGTTGAGGTTGTTGCCCGTGTCCAAACACCATGTAGACACGGTCTTTGAGCACGGTTCATAGTCGTTCCACGCTCGGGCATTGAAGTTTGTAACTATTTTAGATTAGAATATACTACTCCTCCGGTGCTAGTAGTAGAGCAGAGTCCTACTCTACTACTCTACTCAAGCAAGTTAGGGCATAGCACTGCAGGGAGTACCAGTATTGTTATCACTCAAGCAAGTTGTCTGGCATCGACATGACCCTACGCTGCTGGTATGTGTCTCGTAAGTCAAGCGGCGTGCTGTAGTCACCATCACCTGTCCACTTCCCATAGCACATATTCGCTTCTCCATCTTTGTCCGCACATAATCTCGTCCAATGTTCCATCCCCGCTAAGGCGTCTCCCCCCCTTGTCCGAAACCCAAGCACTAACAATGGCAGAACCGAGCAGCGTCTGCTGAAAGAGTGGCTGGAATTCGCTCCCCATAGAGGTAGTCAAGCTCATTGTTTCGCGTGTGGACAATCACAGTACCATGCCGCTCGCTGCGTGCTCGTCGGCGCTATACTATTTACTCAAAGCCCTCAGGCCGGAGCTTTTTAAGCCAGCTCCTTGCTTGCTGATGTCGCCTGATCTTCAGAAACGGCATGTCACGCAGCATAACGATCATAGGGTGGCGAGAATCAACCCCCTTGACTGCGATCCGATCCCCGTCAGCCTCAACACATTAACAGTATGTACTGGGTCGGCATGAACACATCTTGGATGGTGCTCGTCGATGGTCGCGGCAGCTGGATGCTCATGGAGGTCTACACCCGGCGATTGATCCCCCTTCCTTCGATTAACACTGCACTGCTTTGGCACCGCGGCCCAGAATACTCGGAATCTTACAGTAGCCAACATGATACCAAGTTTGATTTGCTCAAGGTTGTAATCTGCCAAGTGCCCACAAGATCTGTGAATTATAAAGACTTCAGGCTAATTGCGTTCTTCAACCACGGTCTCGCCTATCTGACAAGTCACTGCGGTAAGTGGATAAATCTGCACGTCCACTGCAGGATCATACATCCTCCATTGTTCTTTGACGCAATTGAACATAAGGGCTTCATTTAGGCTGTCGACTCCTTCTATGGCTGGACGTATTGCTGGCCTACTCCAGTCATCGCTACAAACGGCTGTTACAGCAGTATGTTACTTTCCTATGATATCATGATGGCTTTCTTATATTACTATCAACATTTACTGAAAAAATATTCATGCTCATAACATGCTGTTCTTAAGATTAACTAAACCAAGAGCCCTTTTTTATTTGACTCCAACTTGATATGATGTTGTAGGCCGCCTGGTGTCCCTACCCTTCCTAATCCCAGGACCTTTCAAAGAAAAGCGGCATGGCAGTTGCAGGTGGTTCCTGGCTCGATCAGACGACAGCGAAAGATTGATAATCGTTCGCACGTACCGGACGTGTTGTTTCACCGAATACAATCACAGTCACTGCAAGGTCTTTGAGAAGGATCCCAGCTTCTCTGGGCCTTCAGGAATTTTTGACTAGAGGCTGGTAAGTAGCCTTGGTACACGCTCTCTGTTTGTCAGACTGAATTATCCGATTAACCAGGAGATAACCGACGGCAAGGATCATGATGGCAGCGCGGTTTCGTTCATCAGGCGAAACTGTGTGTACACAGCGTACCATGCGTCTCTGCATGCACCATACCTTGATATGTGCTGCCACGCTCTGCAGCCCAAAGTAGGAGAGAGGGTCGCAAGTATCAGACTTCGACCTGCTGGCTGGAGTTTCCCCCGTCAGGCATCCATCTGGTTCAAGCCGTCAGCCAATCTCCATAGCTTAATAAATAGTAACGTCTAACTAAGCCAGTTAGTTAGATGCGTACACTTGGTGTAGTAGGAACTTTATTTAGTTTGATGCATACACTTGTTCTTTTTTGGTAGCCCTTTTGTAATAATGGCTGATGCTTGGTTTGGAAGAGAGAGCTGCGTCTTCACTCTTCTGGCCTGCTTACTGCTTTTGTTGCACCCCCAGCCCTGGTTGCTGCTACTAATGTTTTCAATGTACAATCAGTAGTATATTTCGTCTGTTGGTTGAATAAATGTGTTGTTAGAACGACAAACACAATGTTTTGGAAGTCGTTGCACGGTTCGATCCTTTAGTGCCCCGTACCGTACATAGCGCATACTATTTATCGTACGGAACACATTTTTTTTGAAACTCGGAACACATTTTCCACTTGTTGATAACATGCAGCCCACTGATGAAGGCCCAATAGAGAAGCCCATAATTAACTGGAAGGGAGGCTCTCACATGAATCCGGCCCAGGTACATGCTCATGGTCCCGTAAACATAAATAAGTAAATAAATGAATAAATAAAGCTAAATGCTCATGCACCAGTTCTTTGGGAAAATAGCTAGCCCAATATTTCTTTTTGAAGAATAGCCAAGTTAGGCCTATTTGTTTTCTCCGAATTACTGGGCTGCAAATCTTTCAAGACGAGGAGGGATGCATTCCGGACTGGCTTAAGACTATGGTTAATTTCTGTTAAAAGTAATATCAAAAGGGGTTGAAAATTCCAAAAAAATTATAGCAAATGGGATATAAGTTTCTTTTTTTGTTTTTGTTCTTCACTGATATCTTATACGTAATTCATTGGATTTAACATGACATAGTACTAATTTATTTTTAAATTTATTTTATTATGGCTATTAATTTTTGGATTAAGAATATTTCGTTCCCCAGCAAAAATTTGCGAATTTTCCCACATATTTAGTTAATTTTTTGACCCTGGTACTGACGAGAAAATGGCCAGCAATTCTAAAAATGGAAAACGGGTTGCAATAAATTCCATATGAATTAGAAAGTGAGTAAAAAATATAAAAATAATAGCAAATGGGTTGTACACGCCATGGATTTCAAGGCTGGCTTGTTTACGAAAGGCTTTGTCAGTGAACACATGATTCTAGCAGCAGTTAGTGTTGGATGTCCATCCAACGGCCGACGTGCTTCTTTAATCTCTGATCTTCCTGTTCCAGCCGCCTAAACTAGCGCCGGCGGGACTGCCTGCTCCCTCCTCTTGTGGCCCGCTGTGATGCCGCGTGGGCTTCCCCGGCCCACCCTACTCCCTCCGCTGGCCTGGCCGCACGCAATCAACTGCCTCCTTATTACGCGAAAAAAAAGACTCCTCCCACTGACATCTGGGGTGCACCGGTTGGGAGGCTAACCTGTGGGCCTACTAAGTTGACGCGTACGCAGGGCTTGTCAACTTAGTCAACAAACGATTCTAGCAACAGTAACCGTTGGATTTGAATCAAACGGTCCTGCTACTTCTTCAATCGCTGCTCTTCTTGCACCAGCCGCCCAAACCAGCGACGGGGAGACAGCCTACTCCTGCCTCCAGTGGCCGGCTGTGCTGCCGATGAGGCCTCATCGGCCCCTACTACTCCCACCGCTAGCCAGGCCCTATAGCGACGGCAGCCTCACACCGCAGTCGAACCAGTGAACCCTCGTACTCCTCTCCGCGTGGGCATCCACTACCGCGTCTTCCCCGGCTCCGCGTCGTCCCCTTCCTAGGCCTTGCCGTCATCCACCGCCTTGGTGCTCTCGGCGCGGCGTGGTCAACATGGTCAACGACATTCCATCGGAAGAGTACTATACGTGGAGAGGCTGACAGCTGGGTCCACGGCCACAGCCCAGTTTTTTTGTGATTTGCCAAGTAAGTCGCTTTGTCAGGCCTGTTGGGCTGCAAATCTTTCAAGACGAGGAGGAGAGCTTTCATTCGGCTGGCCGAGAAAATGGCCCATCAGTAATGAGAAATGGGTTGTACATTTTAAAACACATCAAACCGGCAATTAGTTTCAAATATTTTTTTTTCATTTCGAGATTTGAAATTACATTAATTTTTATGCGTGGAGAATTTGTTGGATTTTATATTGATATACATTTATTTTTAAAATCAGTTTGAATGTGAGTCAAAATTTCGGGATTAAAAATAGTTCGGACCGCACCGAAATATGCAAAATTTGGTATAATTTTTTAACCATGGCCACAATATGGGTTGTAATGCTAACAAAAAGAATATGGGCTCCAAAAAAACCTGAATAATTAGCAAATGGGCTGTAAATTATTACAAATAATGGCAGATGGGTTGTATGCTGTTTCCCACAGATTTGAGGCTTTCCTAAAACAAAGGTTGACGCACAAGTAGTGACTGTTGGATGGCCATCCAACGGCCGTCGTGCTTCTTCAATCTCTGCTCTTCCTACTCCAGCCGCTCAAACAGGCGCCGGCGGGACTGCCTGCTCCCTCCTCAACGCGGTCGGCTCTGCTGCCGCGCAGGCCTCACCGCCCCACTGTACTCCCATTGCTGGCCTAGCCATCCCTCTACTCACCCACACCTGATGTTATTCTCCCGCGACGGCGAGGCCTCATACAGTCGAAACGTTCCTCCCGCTGTCAGCTCGGACCCACCGGAAGTGTCTCCTTATTACGCACAAAAAAATGAATACTCCCCTGGCTAGCTGGGACCCACCTTGGTGGGAGGCTGACTTGTGGGCCTACTAAGTTGACGGGGACGAAGGGCTTTGTCAACTTAGTCAATATGAACGATTCTAGCTCCAGTGACCGTACGATGTCCATCCAACGGCCGTAGTGCTTCTTCAACCTCTGGTCTTCTTGCTCCAGCATCCCAAAGCAGCGCCGGTCGTGCCGCCTGCTCCTGCCTCCCATGGCCGACTGTGCTACCGTGGAGGCCTCACCGCCCCCTACTATTCCCACCACTGGCCAGGCCCTGCGGCGACGGCAGCCTCACACCGCAGCCGAACGAGTGAACCCTCATACTCCTCTTCGCGTGGGCATCCACTGCCGCGTCTTCACCGGCTCCGCGTCGTCCCCTTCCTAGGCCTCGCCGTCATCCACCGCCCCGGTGCTCTCGGTGCGGCGTGGTCAACGTGGTCAAGGAATGACTTCCATCGGACGTGGACTGTACGTGGAGAGGCTGACAGCTGGGTCCACGGCGGCAGCAAGGAAGTGCCTCCTTATTACGCGGAAAATAATGATTCCTCCACCTGACAGCAGGGACCCACCGGACGGGCCACGGTATTTCGCGAAAAAAACGTTTCCCCCCTGAGTGTTGGGACCCACCAGCTACACCTTCACACGCAAGGAAGTACATTCCGGCAAAAAAAACGATTCGCCCCCTGACTGCTAGGACCCACCAGCTACATCTTCGCAGGCAAGGAAGTTCCTGACAGTCGGGACCCACCTGGTCGAAGCATACGTAGTGTTGTCATTCTGGTCGCGAATGTGTACGTACATATATACTGGTGGATGTAGAGGCGCGCATGTGTCGTAGTAGAGGCGGCCAGGGTGCAAGAAAGAAAATACGGCCACGTATGTGTACATACGAGCGGGGTCTCGAACGCCTACTCGCGCATACGTACGGCGAGGGCTCGTGTACATGGCTGGGTCGGAATGGAGAAACAACGTCATCGCCGTGTTCATGGGTCGGAACGGAATGAGTGGTCGTGTTCATCGGGAGGGCTTGGACGGAAGAGGCGATGGAAATGAGGTCTGGTGTACCCCAAAACGTAGGAAACGGACCTCCTACGGTCGAAACGGGGGTCCTATTGATTGGGAGGGGTGTGGCATACCGCAAAACGGAGGAAATGGACCTCCTACGGTCGAAACGGGGGTCCTGTTGATCGGGAGGGGTGTGGCGTACCGCAAAACGGAGGAAACGGACTTGTGTTGGAGCGCTACGGTCGAAACGGGGGTCCTGTTCATCGGGAGGGGTGTGGCGTACCGCAAAACGGGACTCCACGGGATACTGTTCATCTCCACCGTCGACCCCCTCCAGCCTCCACGAGCTACTGTTCATCCACCGTCGACCTCCTCCAACCTCCACGGGCTCCTGTTCATCCAGCCTCCACCGCACGCTACTCCACCGGCTACTGTTCTACCACCCCTCCACTGTCTACTGTTCGTCCAGCCCTCCACAGCACGGGGTCCTGTTCAACCACCCCTCCACGGGCACCCCTCAACCGTCTACTGTTCATCCTGCCCTCCACACCACGGGGTCCTGTTCATCCACCCCTCCACGGGCTCCCCTCCACCGTCTACTGTTCATCCAGCCCTCCACCACACCACGGGGTCCTGTTCATCCAGAGGCAATGCCACCGCTCACTGTTCATCCAACCCCCCCCCTCTGCAACACTCATTGTTCATCCCATCGATCGGCTTCAGTTAGCAGCAGTAGCGAAGGAATCGCTCGATTGGGTTCAGCTAACAACCATCGATCGATCACTCGGGTTCAGTAACGCGTAGCCTGCAGTGCAATCGCTCGGGTTCAGTTAGAGCCCAACGCCTCGCTCGGGTTCAGTTAGAGCCAACGCCTCGCACACACGCGCGTACGTGTACGAGAGAAACGTGCATCGCTCAGCCCCCGACCTCCCACCGTAACCGGGAACTCCCCGAAATTTTCCTCCCCCTCGCTTCTACCACGGTTTTTTCCGTCATGGACGGCCCAAAGAATGTCATGCAGCTGCGTCTCCGACCCGCCCAGGAAGAAAAGCCCATTTTCTGTCATGATTTTTTGTCATAGAAGTAGGAGCCCACCACATCTATGATGATAGAAGTGTCATATGTATGATAGAAAAAAAATTCGTTCGGCCCAAAATGTCACGGATGTGTCTTTTTTTTGTAGTGCACCACCTCGTCTCTCCCTCTTCTCCATTGCAAAAACCACCTCCTCTTTCCTCGGATGAGGATCCCCTGAAGTAGCCCATCCTGCCATTGAGACACTGACACATGGGTCCCACCAAGCGCGGGGCCGACCTGTCAGTGACCGAAAGGCAGGGAAACCCCTGCATTCCATCATCTCCATTCCAAAACCACCGTCTCGCCTCTCCCTCTTCTCCATTACAAAACCACCCCCTCTCATCTCCATCATCTCCATTCCAAAACCATCATCTCGCCTCTCCCTTTTATATATTACAAGACCACCGTCTCTCCTCCCATCTTCCAAAGCTAGCACCAGACCACTTAGAAGGACATCTATGGAGAGGATGCAGCAGCGAATCAGGCAGATCACCGGCGGCGACCAGGCAAAGTTAGCTAGGTTGAAGGAGATCCTTACTTGGTTTGACAATGAGTGGGAGATTTCAAGGACGGTGAGGGCCATGTGGCAATGTATGCGAAAGAGCGAGATGGCGGCGATGTACTCCTCGACGGTAGTCATGCCGCAGTCCTTCGAGTTCATCAAGTATCTCCTCTAGGCGATGGAGCAGACAGATTCACCCGAGGAAATAGTTGGGCGGAGGTGGTGGGCGTACAGGTCGAAGGTCGAGCACCCATAGGATAACGAATCGATCGAGTATGGTGTGTCGTTCGTGAGGGTGCAGAGCCAGCCGAAGCCACATGAGTAGTCGTTCTACCACCGCAAGAGGAGGCTGGATGGCGCGATGTCGCTTCCCCGCCATTCTCCACGGTTCCCTCGACGCTCGCCTTGTTTCAACGGTGTCGGTAGGGTTTAAGGTAAGCTTCACACTAACCTAATCTTCCATCTGCTCATGCTTACAATTAGTGTGATAGCTAATAAAAATCATGCTTACAATCAGTCTCCGAGTACTACGCCAATCACCCTAAAATAGCTCTGGACCTTTGGGTAAAAGTTGTGACACTGTGTACAAATAAAGAAAAATAGATTGGTGCTTCTTTCAGATAAGAGTACTCCCTAGAAAACTGCCAACATAAGCTACTAGTATTTTTTAGGTCTAAGCTACTAGTATTTGGTTAGAGGATTTGCTGCCGAGAAAGATCCGTCCATAGTGAGCGCCACACATCCCACTGGTGGTGGTGGATGCCAATGCTTAGATGGAGTAGGGTTGGTGCCGGTAATTTTTACTTGGCACCTCGCACTCTGCATATATGCCGGTTCCATCCGTACATTAGTGCAGTTCCACCAAAATGCAGATGAATAACCATGTTTGCACAGACAATGAAAAAGCGTGATTACATTATAGTGGCACTAGTTGATGAAACACACACTAATAAATAGAAGAAAATATTGCGATAGTATCATAGTATGCCATGCTGCAAGGGTGAGATGGGCCCTGCGACGCCTCATACGGTACGCCTCATACTGGAAATCGACCCAAGTCTCCCCGATACACCTTCTGCCAGTGATGAACATCAGTGTACAGCGGTAGTACAAGGAGGGGCCTTGAGACATTCCAATCTCTATTCTTGTGCAGATCAACTAAAATTAAGCACCCCAGTTTGCAAAAATGCTTAAACATTAACAATGGGACTAGTTGATGAAACATATACTAACAAAGAGAAGCACTTTCTTTATCTACATTGGAAATGAAATTGTAGAGAGGACACTCGCTCTATTTTAACTGTATTATTACTTCATTTTATCAGTGGCACTAGGGTCGAGTAGGTGGCAAACGAGGTGTATTGTGCATCGCAAGGATGGAGGCCGGGGGTGCTTAGACTGGGATGCTAAAGCTGGCTCTATCTTCCCCCTGATGTTTCTGTGGTAGCATTTGGGTTGTAATCCAAACTTGGCCAAGCTGGTGCTGTGTCCCCCTACCTGCCTAGCTTATGTGGCGAACTTGTCTCCTAATAGTACTTAGTCCGGTCTGTAGTAGTTGCATAACTCCCCGTTTACACTAAGATGTTGTCCAATAATGGTTCTCTATGGTAGGGTTTCTTCAATGAAACCAGAGGAAACCCCCTCTCTCGGTATACAAAAAAAATCAGTGGCACTAGCGGTACCAAAACATTGCCTCAAATTAATAGTGCCACTAGATTAATTAAGGTGCAAAATAATAACATTACTGCTTTATCATGGCAGTGCCAAAACAGTAGCACAAGAGCAGACTCAATATACAGGATCTTTGGCAAACGGTCAGATCAAAAATCCACATACCTCGTGATGGGAACCATATCTGCAGTCAACGCCATCGTAGAAGGGATGACACCAGTCACCAACATGGATGATTCAATTCATGGGACCTTTTGGTGCAGTTCACCTAAAATAAAGGAATGGCCCATGAGCTAGCAGCTTCTTCTTCATTTTTTTAAGAAAAGGGCTTCAGCCCCGGTTCCATTTCCATCAGAAAATGAAACCCACAGAACTTCTTCTTCATTAGTTGCAATAAAATTGAGCAACATCAAGGTTGGTTGTGAAGCCCCTGGAATGTTCAAATATAATTTGGATATCATTTGTGCAGTTCAACTAACATTAGGCGTGAAATGTATGTCACTATTTGCACAAAAAAGGTGGAAAGGAGGGTAACAAACAAGTGATGAAACATACATCAAATGAAAAGAAGCATGTTCCTTATCTGAATGGTAATCCTACAAGGACAGTAGCAATTTCTAAAGCAGCAGCATTGCTAGATATTAGTGTGGGCATTAGGATTAACTATGACAACCATTAAATATGACATTACTTTAATGGTGCCATTGCTTCATTTTAACAGCAACATTACATTAACAGCTGCTACAGAGTCGGTATTTGGGCACGGGAGAGTAGGCGGACTAGGATAGTTGCATTTCTAACGAAAAGAAGCAACTTATCTTAATGGGAAATTTAGCAGGACATGAAAAAAAGTTCCCTTGATTCATATGACTAGAGGCATTACATTGGAAACAACACTGGTTTAATGTGTCCTTAATTTTGACAGTGCGACTGCTAGATTTTACCAGTGGCATTACATAAGAGTGGCTCGGGGCAACAAACATCAAAACATGATATCTGGGTTGGTCCCATTTTTGTTCGGTATAGCCACCTTATACTGTGTGAGGCTAGCAAATCTAGTGCTGGACTTACTTTGTTGACTTGTCCCCTAGTCCCCACTTTCTTTCCTTTTTCAACCAATAGATCGTGTTTATATTGAGTTTGTACTGCGTTTCCCTTTATTTCCCTATTAGACCAAGAGAGGATAGCCAGTCTCTGCTACTTTTCGCCCCCATTATTTCCTCTTTCAACCAAGTCCTAGATTCAGGTAACAGATCTTCCCCCACCCCACCCCCTTTCTTCCTTATTTGAACCAAGTAGTACTAGATTCGAGTGCATGAACTACTTTTACCTCTTAACAGTCAAAATTTAGGTGGCTTTCAAATAGCCGATAGATCCTATCTACGAGGGGGCCTGGGAAATAGTAAAAGATATAAATGCAGCGACGTCAAGAGCTCAGGAAGTAGAGCAAGGACGGTTTCGAAGAAAGTTATACCTGAGGGTCGCCGGGATGTCGCTAGGTGGGCGGCGGGAGGCCGGATCAGCGCACACTACGGTAGCAAGGAAGAAGGGGTCAGAGGCCCTCCCTAGCCAGCGGTGCTTGGGAGAGAACGGAAAGGCATGCTGATCGGGACGCGCCGGCAGTGGGTAAGAGCCGTCGCCCAGGACGACCGCGTGAACGTTGCACCTTCTCACCTTCCCTGGCGGAGAGGATCTGGCTGGATCTGTGACTAGCGGTGAGCAGAGAGACGGAGTGGCCACCGCTGTCGTGTTTAGATCTGGAGAGGACGAGATAGTGTGAAGAGAGCAACACTAGCAAGCAAGCGCGGAGGCTCCTGCCTATATAGTGGAGTACTAGTTTTCTTTTGTCTACCGGAGCCGGCTTGACCCCGTTAATGACTATGGAGAAGTCTTCATGCACGTGCCCCGGAGGCGCAGTTGTCGTCATTTTGATCTGAAGCAGCGAATTATAACATATAAAACGAAAAAATGCCACATGACAAGAAACCATAACCTCACTGCACAAAGGAGACAACAGGAATCCCGACGGACAAACTAGACGAGGATCAAAGCTCAAATTAAAGATAAACTCGTAGAAAAGGGGTCCGTCGATAAATCCTAATTAACATAGACGACTTGACCTAGATGGCAGCTGAGTAATCTTCGTGCATGTGCCTCCAACGACTAGCGCCTTGGAGGAACTCAGTTGTCGCTATTTAACCCTCGCAGTGATCCGAAGCACATGACACCTAATATTGCGAGATGACAAGAAACCTTTTTTTAGATTTCTCATCAGAACTACAGCCTTGTACAACACAACCTGCACGATATGTAGACGATAGCCAATCCAGGCATGTCTGCTGGAGTCTGGTCACATGCATGGACGAACTGATCTTCCGTGTCATGCAGGGAACGTCCAGGCACCAACGTTTGTACAACACTTCTCTAGTACTATCGCTCATCTCTCTCTTCTA
Organism: Triticum dicoccoides; assembly: GCF_002162155.2. Taxonomy (NCBI): domain Eukaryota; kingdom Viridiplantae; phylum Streptophyta; class Magnoliopsida; order Poales; family Poaceae; genus Triticum; species Triticum dicoccoides. The sequence goes on along the minus strand of NC_041390.1, from coordinate 391,908,772 downwards.
TTAACTCACCCGACTTGGGGGGCCAGGGAGTGTGCCTATGGTCGGTTCTCGATTGTGGTCCCACATGTGTGTGCAAACACAATATGACGCGCCTTCCATTTGGAGAGCGGCGTGCCAGACCGACCGATCGTCTGGGGTGCCACGCGAACGCGACGGGCATGTTGTATCCTCCGTACATGTGTACCGCCGTTTTCTTGAGGCTTTGCTCCATGGCGCAATCCATGGACACAATATTACTCCCTCTTTTCCGGTTTATAAGGCTCAAATATGAAATCTCATCAATCAAGGCATTTTGTGAGTGGAGGAATGTATCTCGTACTTTACAAAATTACCCCAACCAAACTCATGCATTAAATTGGATTAATTGTAGTGCATGCATGCTTGGCCACTAGATAAGTAGAAAATTAGATGCATTGGTGTGTTCCTTTTTATTTCTTACATGCGAAGATTTAATGCATCTCGGAAACTAAAAATGAGATGGAGATGAGCCCTATAAATTGGAAAAACAAAAAAGTTGAGATAAGCCCTATAAACCGGAAAGGAGGGAGTAGTATGATGTACTATTTAAAAACCGAGGGCGGGTCCTTTCCTGCGCGGTAGGCGGGGCAGTTCCGCCTAGTCGGTTCGATAGAGATGCGAGAAGATGAGGGAGTAGGTTGCTGCAAACGTAGGGATGTGTGATTTGACAGCGAGTTACTGCTGGATAGGTGGGGCCCCATGATTTGACTTGCCATTTTATCATTTTAACTGAGGCGCTATGCCCGGCGTGAGTCTCCCGATTCCTGACCACCTCCATGGTATACAGGTGCCTCTCCCGATGCTCCACCATGTAGAGGCTGGCTCTTGCATGAGAGCCCACTCCTCCACTTTTTCCTTGCCTCTTTCCTCCACATATGCAAAAATGCCATGTAAGCGGGCTTATAGCCCACTATTATACTTGCTCGTACAGGTGCTAAGCCTGCCACATAGGCATAAAGTCTGATGTGGTGTGATGCTCGGATAATAAAGCTACAGTAATCCTTTGCTAATGATGCCACGTCACCATGATTACTGTTGTTCAACTCGCATTGATTCAAACCGGTTCAAATTCAAATTTAAAACTTAAGTCAAAAATAAAAAAATTCAAATGTCTTAACTAAAATGTGCAAACTGTGGGAAATAATTCATAAGTATTATTAGTGAAGAAGCCAAATATTTATAAAATGTTTACGTGCTCAAAGTTAATTAAAACAACGACTTAAATAATATTTTAACTGCCTTTTGTCAATTCTAAAATGTTAAACTGTTTTTATCTGTGAGTAAAGCTTTTTGCGGCAGAGGGTTAAACTAAAACACTAATTTAGGTGTAGGTCTAATATTTTACTAAGCTAAAATAATATGAGAATTAAGTAGAACAATTAAATAGAAAAGTTAAAAGAAAATCAAAAGGCAAAGCAAAAGAAATAAAACAAACCCCTACCTTGGGCCTCAAGGCCCATCTACCTAGCAGGATGGCCCAGACGCACGCTCCCTCCCCATCTCCCCTGTTCACGTTGCCGTGGACGCCGGCGGTTGCCGCCACGGCATAGGGCGTTGCCGTGGCGCCCATCCACCGCTTCCCCATGACATATAACTTCATCGGGCCGAAACCCTAGCTGGCCCCTCCTCATTCCCCTTCCCCCTCCCCTCGTATCCATCGCCAGACCTGCACCACCGACACCCCTCTCTGTTGTTGTCGTGCACCCGCATCGCCGGCCATCTCGGCCTACCACGTCCACCATGTGTACTGACGACTAGAACCGCATATGTCTGCTTCACCGTCATCCTCTACATCCACCGGTGCCACCCGTTGGAGCTCCTCACCGCTGCAGCGCTGGATCGAAGCTTCTTCCTCCTCGGGTCACCAACGAACCACGACGACGCCGGCCACCTCTGCTGCTCCTAAGCCACTTGACGAGCCTCCTTGCACCTGCTCGGCAAGCGTCACTCCCTCTCTCTACTTCCCCCACCTTGGAACACCGTCGTCATGCCGTGGCCATCACCCTACCCCCTCGCTCGGCTCCCCTGCTCGCCTTGCTCGCTGGTGCCCGCGTACGCCCGCGGCCACTCCCCTTAGCCCGCGCCTCCGTCCGCCGCGCCGCTACGTAGCCCCGTGACCTGCGTGCCCCGCCTGCGCCCCGTTCCATCTCGACCGCTGCCGTCCCCTGCACGCTTGGTCGTGCCCCCACGAGCTGCTGCTGCTTGCTACGCACGCGCCCGCTCACCTCCCGCCGCTGGCTTGTGCTGCCGCTGCTGCTCTGCATACTGCTGCTGCCACCACCGCTTGCAGTCGCCCCGCGGAGCCTCTGCCTACGCCGCAGCCACTCCGCGCCACTCCTCCTGCACCGCCGTAGCTTTCTGCCCACCTCGGCCAGCCGCGGCTGCTGCTGCCGCTGTGCCTTCCTGGCGCCCGCCTCGCCAGAGCTCCCACCTGGCCACTTCCCCACGGCCACCCACCGCGCCTCACCCACTGCTGCCGCCAGCCACCACCCCCCCCCTCCGGCCCGCTGCCCTGATCCGGCCGGCGCCCGTGCCCGGCTTCCCCAGCCATCGCTCGGGCGGGCAGTGCCCGCACAACCGGGGCTCCACCCCATTAGCCCACGCCCGTTAGGCCTTGTGGGCCACCGACCACAAGGGCTCACGCCCCTGTTTATTAAAAAAGATTAAAAATATTAATAAGAAATATTAATTAATTAATTAGTTAAACACTTAATCAACTTAATTAATTAATCTTAATTTACCTAATGAACTATATTAGTTAGTTAAATCTGTAATTAGTTAGAACAGTCAATGACAGGGGGCCCACCCCTGTTGACCAGTCAAATGTCGACTGGTCAACCGGGACCCCCTGGCCCACTTCTCAGCCACTGGGTGCACTTTTGTGTACCCTGTGCTAGGTGCCCTTAGCATTCTATCAATTATTTTCGAATTAAAATAAATTTTAGAATATTTCTTAAACTTTAGAAAATCGTAGGAATTAATCTGTAACTCAAATGAAAAAGTTTTATACAAGAAAGTTTCTCAAAACGACGAGACGAATCCGAATACGCTCTCCGTTCTTCTGTCACATGCCCCTAGCATAGAGAACATCGAACTTTTCCCCTCCGATTCGTTTGTCCGAAAATGCCTAACTCCGGGAAAACTTTTCGGATGTTACACCCCTTCGCCGGTATCGTGTAGCACCGCGTTAGAACACCCCTAGCCCTGCGCGTTACCGTCGTCATGCATCTGTGTTGCATCTATTTGCATTATATTTACTGTTTCTTCCCCTTCTTCTCTCCGGTAGACCCCGCGATCGTTGCTGATGCCCCTGTGATCGACTACATCGATGACGACCCTTCTTCCCTTTCAGCGGAGCTTCCAGGCAAGCCCCCCTTTGATCATCCCAATATCTCTCATTCCATTCTCTCATGCTTGCATTAGATTTTGCTACTGTAATTGATTGTTCCTATTCTGATGCATAGCCTGCTTTTGCACCTCCTATTGTTACCTAATTGCTTATCCTAAACTTCTTAGTGTAGGTTGGTTAGCGATCCATCAGTGACCCCCACTTGTCCTTGTTGCCCCTGCTTCATTATCGACGACTCGATCAACATGATCAACAACCAGAGCCCGACATCTCGCATCACATCACGCCCCTTTTTGTTGCTTGACTCTGCAGAGTTACCATCGAGTGTCGAGGGTGGAACCTCATACATCACTCCTGATGAGATCTCTGAAGTGTAGCTATTCGGTCGTGGTCATCAAGGGTTGTTCCTCCTTCACCATTCCTGATACGGCTCTGTCGTGCAACACCTCAAGTGTGAACCTCGAGGGTGGTTCCTCTTACATTCACCTTGATGATTACATCGAGTGGAATTCACCGGGGATGATTCCTCGGGTTTTCCCCTTGATGTATGGACACACGGTTACCTTGACTTTACTTGAGACCGTTGTGAAAGCCGGGCGGGCCCGGAGAGCACCCGTGCGATGTGACGGTGGCGGCTGGCTGTTTAGTGGTATCACCCAGGAGGGGATGATAGCTTTGGACTTGTAGCGATAGCCATCACTTCTTTTAATAATGCACTAACATGTTTGGGTATTTGTTATGAGTTGGCCTCTGGCCTTTACGCACTAACCACCACATGAGAATAGTTATGGGCCTCGACGTCGCAGTATCAGCCGAAGCTTTGTCAAACGTCCAGTTCAGCATTGTGGGCCTGTCGGGGCGGTGCCATCCAGTATGAGGTGGTGCTCGTCCCGGCTCGTTGCACAATGACCCGGAGTGCAATGGGTGATGGGCCCAGACCCCAGAGTGCTTAGGATGTAGACCAGCGGGGACCTCTCTGCTGAGCCTAGGTAGGGCTACGATGTGTTGACCTTCTAAGGCCGGGCATTGAAACAGAAACGTGTGTCTGGCCAGAGTAATCAAGCATGTTAGAAAATGTGGTGCACCCCTATAGGGAAGATTATCTATTAATAGCCGTGTCCATGATAACGGACGTTCAGACTTATATCCTGATCTATTACAACTAGAAATGGATACTTGAGATATGTGGCTCCGGGATTGGTTTCTCGCAGGGAGTCCAGGAAGGAACTCTGGGCATTAATTATAAATCATGCTTGTTAATTATAAACTGCTATTCTATACTCTTCTACATGCTGCAAGACACTTGGAGATGCTTGAAGATGCTAGTCTTCGATAGGCTAGGCCTTCCCCCTTATTCTGACATTCTGCAGTTCAATCCACAGATGCAAACCTTCCATTTGATACCAATGCATACTTAGTATAGATCTGATGCTTGCGAGTACTTTGAATGAGTACTCACGGTTGCTTTGCTCCCCTTTTCCCCCTTCTTTCTTCTTTCTGGTTGTGCAACCAGATGGTGGATCCCAGGAGCCAGAGCCACCCCAGTCGACTACTACTACCCGAGGGTGCCTACTACTACGTGGAGCCCACCGACGACCAGGAGTAGTCAGGAGGTCCCAGGCAGGAAGACTTGCCTCTTCGATCGTTGATGTTTGTGCTAGCCTTCTTAAGGAAAAACTTGTTTAACTTATGTCTATACTAAGATATTGTTGCTTCCGCTGACTCACTTATGTATCAAGCTATGTATTCGAGCCCTCGAGGCCCCTAGCTTGTAATATGAAGCTTGTATGACTTCCATTTGTGTTTAGAGTTGTGTTGTGATATCTTCCCGTGAGTCCCTGATCTTGATCGTACACGTTTGCGTGTATGATTAGTGTACGATTGAGTCGGGGGCATCACATGTGGAAGTTAATTACTCCCTCCATCTAGGTGTGCAAGTCATCTTACGAAAACCAAATAATCCCAAAACACTTAGGCGTGGTGCATTAACTTCTAGTACATCGTTTCTTGTTTCTTGATATATCAACCAATAAGAGATGTGGGGTGTGCATGCTTTTAATGACTTGAGACTACCATTTCATTGGAAGAGGTCACTCCTTGGCAAATGCAATAAATACTAGGAAGAAAGAGATAGAGAGAAGTAACAAAGTACTCTTATAGCCAACCTTATAGCTAACCTTGTTGTATGAGTGACTAAGTGATGACTATGTATGACATGCCAACATCAGATAGCCTAACGCACCGTGTTAAATCTCCAAGGGCGCAACTGCGCGAGCGAGGCGACGGTTGTGGTTGGCGCGACCATGATACGGGCTACTGGCAGCCCTTAGATCTGAGATCGAACGGTCGCATGCTAAGTTGCTGAAAATTTGCAGAATAACCCTCCAGGATAGGATATTCACCCATAGGTCTAGAATCACGCCATGCAACCGTTCGATCTCAGATCCAAGGGCTCTCTGTAACATCCCAAATTTTCAATTTGGAATGTTATACACTAGATCATCATTGCATATCATATTTATTGCATTTTGGTTGATCCTAGAAATTTCACACAACTCAAGGACCCTCGGAGAGAGTTGGGGATTTCGTTATTTTCATATTTGAGTTGTCTCAAATTTTGAAAATAGGATCATTTGATTTTATTTATTTTATCTTCAATTATTTCTATTACAAAAATATGAGAGAGGGAATAAAATGACTTTCCCAAAATAAAGAAATATTGAGGATTTAATAAAAAATCAGATAAGATTTTATTTTGGTTTTATTTGCTATTTTATTTGAATTAGGAAAAATGCACATTTTTCAAAATTGCATTTAGGCCCCAAATAAATGTTCATCTTGTGCGGCTTGATTTTAGAAGCCGGGGAAAATTTATTTCGGGATTTTTGGAGTCCGTTTAGTATTCCTTTTTTTCTGAGCATAACTATTTAAAAAAACACAACCGACCTACGGGCCGTGTCCGACCCGGACACTAGGCCCGTCCGTCTTTATAAGCCGGGGAGGCCCAGCCGGACCCCCACCCCCCTCAAACCCTAGCCGCCTAGCCCGCCGCTGCCGCCTCGCCGCCCTGCCGCCGGACCCCCGCCGCCGCCGTCGCCGGAGTTGCTGGAGGTATTTTTCGCCTCCGGTTTTTCTCGAAAAACCATTCGGTTTTTCCGACGGTTTTGTTTGTTTTTTTAGTTTCGGTTTTTTAAATAGATTGGTTTTTCCGGTTTATTTAAATAGTGAGCGTTCATCCGCTCATTCGTTTTAAAGAACGTTCGTCGTTTTTCTTTTTCTCGGATTAAATCCGTGATTTTTCTGATCGTGATTTCTGATCCGATTTTTGTTTTAGTCTAACTCTTCGCTCGTTTATCGGAATCAGGCGATTCAAGCGCCTGGAGTTTCGTCTCGAAACCCTCTTTCCGTTTAACCAACTCAAACAAGTTTTTGCCACTGTAAAAATTGCCTTAGATCCAGAATAGTAAACGAAGCTTGTTTCTTTTGCCGTTTGTCTTTCGTTGCTTCGTTCGATTTGATTCTTTTTGCCAACCGGAGTTCTTAAGTTGAACTTTCTGGTTAGATCTCTTATTTGAGTTTTACCTATGCATTAGATGAGTACTTATTGTATGTTTGTTTGTTTGCGATAGAGTACCCAGAGTGCGCCGCTTGCTACTTCGAATCGCTAGGTTTCCCGGATCATCAGCAAGGCAAGTAACACTTTGATCATGTTTTCCCTCTACTCAGTTTTATTGCATTAGATCAATCCTCACACATTGCATGATTAGGATCTAATTATATTGTGGGTTTGGGAAGTAGTTGAGGTAGTACCTATTACCTGCTTATTTTTCAAACCTTTGGGAGTTACTTCTATGTTTGCTTATTATGCCATGCTATGCTAGTAGACGTGGATTGGGTGAGTGAAATCCATGACAGATGTAAGATTGTTAATTAATGGTTTACTTAAGGTGGCAACTTAAACACACATATGGGTGGATTGAGGTACCTGGGTATTCCAGGATTGCCTGTTTTCTTTATGGACCGCCACCCAGGCTCAAAGGGATCATGAGATTATTCATGCCAGAAACTTCCGTGTGCAGCCACAAGCTATTATGGGCTCTAGCATAGTTGATTAAATTGTGCGAACTCTTACAGTGGTAGACTAGCAGATGTAGGGGAAAGTAGGTGTAATGGTCTACCCAATCATAAGGTGCTAGCGCTTCTAAAAGACTATGTCTCGGTCATCCGTCTTCTTAAACACCATGTAGTGCCAGAAACCAAACGGAGGCGATCGAGTCTTGTGGGGAAAAGTGCACAAACCTCTGCAGAGTGTATAAACTAATCATGATTAGTCGCGTCCCGGGTTATGGACATCTTGAGTATCTAGTACCTGGATTATCATATGCATCTCAACATGTTACTCTAAAATTAATTTTGCTGGGTTTGTTTAATGGTGATGCTTAATTGGGATTGAGAATGTTGTCAACCATTCTCAATGTTTAATAACTACCAAGATAGTTAAATAAAATTTATTCCTTTGCAGTAGGGAAAATTTGGCTTTATGCAAAACTGTAACCATAGAGCTTTCCACCAGCCAAATATGCATATAGAATAGCTGTTTCATTCCATTACTCTCTATGTGTTACTTTGCCAGCATATTCCATGTGCTGACCCGTTTCGGGCTGCAACATTCATGTTGTAGACTTTTCAGACGACGATTAAGGAGTTTTTAGGTCGTGCTTCTATACTCAGTGATGTCGTTGGAGTTGATGGACTCACTTATCTTCCAAGCCTTCCGCTGTTATTGTTATTAGATGGCCTTAAGCCATATTTATTGTTCTCTTTTGAGACACTCGACGTAATAAGTGTGTGATTGCTACTCTGTTATAAATCCTTCAAGTACTGTTTGGTGTCAGCATTACTGATCCAGAGATGACACCGGAGCACAGAGATTGGACCGTTTGAGGTCTGGTCGCTACACTCTCGGAAGCCCGTATCATGGGAGAATGGAAAGCTTCGTATCACCTGTAATTTTCTCGATGCTTGACATGGCATCGAAAGCCGTTTAATTGGGCGTCGAGTAGACATGACATCTAATTGGGCCCCCATAGTACTGTGCATGAGTCCATTTATCCACCAGGCAAGCCACTACCCTGCCGTTCACATGCCCCACTCAGCATTTTTACAAAAACCACTGGCATTTCGCTCCTACTCATCCCCAGATGTCCTTTAACATTACGGCAGTTCGCTCCTAGTCGTCCCATCCTTTCACATTACGGAAGTTCCACTAATCCTAACCCTCCTCCCAAATCCATGGTGTCCCAAATCTCCATGATCGGCGATGAGTACAAGGTTAGAACCATCACCGGCGATGAGTTCAACATCATCTACACCCGTTCTTCCGCGACGGTGAAAGGATGCCTTGCTCGCTTTAGACGCATGTTCGAAAACTCAAAGGATGAGTGGGTCGCTGGGCTAGATGTTGTGTACACCACAGTCCGGCAAAGCGAGAAGACTCTAAAGGAGGCAGACAAGAAGAAGCCCGCCATGATCCAGGTTTGCGTGCATGACTTATGCTTGGTCTACCAGATATGCCATGCTGATGTTGAGTGCCAGGATTTTAAGAGCTTCCTCAAGGATGGCCTAGTGAAATTCGTTACTGTAGACTTTAGGAACGATAGGGATGTCCTGGATTGGATAGGCCTCATTGTAGGCAACTCCTTCGACCTCCAGAAGAAAGGTCTGGTGCCCTCCCGTGATCAGCCTTCAATGCTGACCCTGGCAGGAGCCATGGTTCATCCTTCGTACGGTACATTGAAGAAACCTTCGTTCAAGTTTCATCATGCATGGGAATGGAATGTACTAGATATAGACCACATCCACTACGCTGCAATGGATGGCTACCTTTGTTTCAGTATCTACAAGGGTTGGATGAAGAGCAAGAGCCAAGTGTGCGGTTCAAGCAAAGAAGTATCGGCCAAGAGGAAGAGGGACAAGGACGAAGTTGAGCACGTGGACGAGGAGTCCGAGTAAGGTGGCAGTGTCGTTGCTCATGGTGGTTCTAATGCAGTGTCTACTGGATTAGTTGTTTAGTTTAATTTCAGGTGTGCTTAGTTTTATTTGAGGGGTGTGTTGTGCTGAGCCCCCAGCAGCACTATGTTATGTTCCTTCTCGTTACTTTAACTCGTCAGTACATACATACAAGTATTTCTTACAATTCATATTTTAGTTGGTATAGTACTACCACTCGTTTCTTCACATTATATACGTACAATATATATGGCCAACATCATATAGCCAGCAGTTTAGTTGTCAAAGAATTTCAGGGTGCTTAGTTTTATTTCAGGGGTGTGTTGTGCTGGACACCATTATTGTGACTCAAATCTCTTTGGCCATGTTATAATGACATAAATACCGATGGACCAACATGCCAGCTCTCCCTCCATCTCAGTATAGTAAAATAAAGTGTGGGGCCTACTTGATCCAACACCGTTCTTATTTTCCTGTAAAACTATTCACTTGGTTAGTCCTGACAAGCGGGGCCACACTTATCATTGTGAGAATCGGCTTATTTTTGTCATATAAAATGGTCAACGGGTTTGACATGAAAATAACAATGTCTAATGGCATTTTTGAGCAAACATCTAACTTAATGATGGCATTTTTGAGATATCTAATTGCATTTTTGAGCGGGCATCTCACGGATCGATGGCATTTTTGAGTAGTTGTAACTTCTAATGGAAAAACTGAGTAGTGATACACAACTAGTGGCATAAATAATAAGAACCCAAGAATTAAATAGGTATGCTAATTTCTTTAATATAATTTAGCACCCCATTTAAGCACGTACTAGCTTTTTTAATAGTACTATATGCATAATTTGGCGACGAGCGCTCTCTATATGTACCACATCTTTTCTTTAATTTCATCTTGTTAGTTTTGCTCCATGGCGCAATCCATCGATACTACTACTGTACAAAAGTATACATTCTTTAAAAGGCTAGAGGGCGGAGCAGTCTAGCTTGGTCGGTTTCAAGAGAGGCGAGGTCCTTTGTGCTTTGACGGCTCATTATTGCTAGAAGGTGGGGCCTAGTGATTTGACTGCGCGTATAAATGTGTCGACGACCCGAGGAGGAGCAAAGAACCGTGTAGTATACTCAAGTTTTGTACTGGAGTAGTACGACAGAGGAGCACGAAACACGGCAGCCCGGTGCCATATGGAAATAAAAAATGATCTAATTTGCTAGTCATCTCATTGTTAGCATTGTTCTATTCATGCCTCTTAGAGAACGTGACACGTGTGGCAAAACACTCAAAGCAAAAGAAGAAACACTGGAGCAAAAGAAGAAGGAAGATTATCACCCCAAAAAAGAAGGAAGGCGCACACACAAGTATGGGGCGCTACTCTCTTCTATATGAAGGGTTGCTGGACGCAGAGTCGTAACTGCTTCTTCATTGCCTCCACGACCTCCATCTCCTTGCGCGTCTCCTCCGCCATCTTCATTCTGTCCATGACGCAGGATTTCTCGACACAAGCCTTCATCATATGTTCCACGGCCGCATTACGTACCTTGACAGCAACCGGGTGCTCGATGCAGAGCTTCGCCAACTCCTCCTTCTGTTCCATGACAAGGGCCTGCAACATCTTCATCGAGGAACTAATATTCTCACGCAGCTTCTTCCAGCCGGCATTCTCCTCCTTCAGCAGGTCGGCCTCATCGTAGAGCTTCGCCTTGTCCTCCTGAAGTTGCAGGATTTTTCCGGTTGCCTTCTTCTCTGAGGCAATGCTCTTCTTCAGCAGCATCACCAAGCCGGCAGTCAACTCCCCCTGCTCATTGAGCTCAGCGGGCATGTCGTCGAGGCTCTCCTTCATCAGCTCCACCAAGCCGTGGATGAACTCCTTCTGCTTATTGAGGTGCTTATTGAGCTGATTGGGCATGCCGTCGAGGGATAACAACTCCAGCACCGCTAGCTCGGCATGTTCGCCTCCGCGGCTAGGGCGCTCCTGGAAGCCATCGCCTGCCCGTGAGAGATCTTTTGAGGTCTCTGCGTGGCGGTGAGCCCTCTCTTTTTTTCCCACAGCCTTGGTTGCCGCTCCCTTTTTACGAGTAGTTCTCGACCTAGAACTCTGCACACCGGCCATGGCAAGGACGGACGAAGAAGGACTTATGAGGAGGAAGGTAGAGTAATTTTCAGTTAGGTAGTTCCCCTTTTTATAACCTAAGTACTACTAGCACTAGTACTAAAACCTGCATAGTGGGAACACGTTCAGGTTTAGTATGTACTAGTAGGTGTGAGCAGGCTTGCACTTAATTGTAGCACTAGTACTTTGGAATGTGATAGCAACAAGTTAAATATTAATTGATAGTTTTGGTTTCTAATACGTCTCCAACGTATCTATAATTTTTTATTGTTCCATGCTTTTATATTACCCGTTTTGGATGTTTATGGGCTTCATTATACACTTTTATATTATTTTTGGGACTAACCTATTAACCGGAGGCCCAACCCAAAATGATGTTTTATTGCCTATTTCAGTGTTTCGAAGAAAAGGAATATCAAATGGAGTCCAAACGGAATGAAACCTCCGGGAGAGTTATTTTTGGAACGGAAGCAATCCAGGAGACTTGGAGTAGACGTCAGGGAAGCTTCGAGGTGGCCACGAAGCAGGAAGGCACGCCTGCCCCCTGGGCGCACTCCCCACCCTCGTGGGCCCCTCATGGCTCCCCTGACCGACTTCTTTTGCCTATATATGTCCATATACCCTGAAAACATCAGGGAACATAATAGATCGGGAGTTCCGCCACGAGAAGCCTCCGTAGCCACCGAAAACCAATCTAGACCCGTTCAGGCACCCTGCCGAGGGGGGAATCCCTCTCCGGTGGCCATCTTCATCATCTCGGTGCTCTGCATGACGACGAGGGAGTAGTCCACCCTCGGGGCTGAGGGTATGTACCAGTAGCTATGTGTTTGATCTCTTTCTCTCGTGTTCTTGAGTCGGCACGATCTTGATGTATCGTGAGCTTTGCTATTACATTTGGATCTTATGATGTTTCTCTCGTGGTGAATTGAGTTTTCCCTTTGAGTTATCTTATCGGATTGAGTCTTTAAGGATTTCAGAACACTTGATGTATGTCTTGCACGTGCTTATCTGTGGTGACAATGGGATATCACATGATCCACTTGATGTATGTTTTGGTGATCAACTTGCAAGTTCCGCGACCTCGTGAACTTATGCATAGGGGTTGGCACACGTTTTCGTCTTGACTCTTCGGTAGAAACTTTGGGGCACTCATTGAAGTTATTTGTGTTGGTTGAATAGACGAATCTGAGATTGTGTGATGGAAATCGTATAATCATACCCATGGATACTTGAGGTGACATTTGAGTATCTAGGTGACATTAGGGTTTTGGTTGATTTCTGTCTTAAGGTGTTATTCTAGTACAAACTCTATGATAGATTGAACGGAAAGAATAGCTTCGTGTTATTTTACTACGGACTCTTGAATAGATCGATCAGAAAGGATAACTTTGAGGTGGTTTTGTACCCTACCATAATCTCTTCATTTTCTCTCCGCTATTAGTGACTTTGGAGTGACTCTTTGTTGCATGTTGAGGGATAGTTATATGATCCAATTATGTTATTATTGTTGAGGGAACTTGCACTAGTGAAAGTATGAACCCTAGGCCTTGTTTCACCACATTGCAATACCGTTTGTGCTCACTTTTATCATTAGTTACCTTGATGTTTTTATATTTTCAGATTACAAAAACCTATATCTACTATCTATATTGCACTTGTATCACCATCTCTTCGCCGAACTAGTGCACCTATACAATTTACCATTGTATTGGGTCTGTTGGGGACACAACAAACTCTTTGTTATTTGGTTGCAGGGTTGTTTGAGAGAGACTATCTTCATCCTACCCCTCCCACAAATTGATAAACCTTAGGTCATCTACTTGAGGGAAATTTGCTACTATTCTACAAACCTCTGCACTTGGAGGCCCAACAACGTCTACAAGAAGAAGGTTGTGTAGTAGACATCAAGCTCTTTTCTGGCACCGTTGCCGGGGAGGTTAGCACTCAAAGGTATATCTTTAGATCTTGCAATTGAATATTTTTGTTTCTTGTTTTAGCACTAATTTAGTTTATAAAAGAAAACTACAAAAAATGGAATTGAGTTTGCCTCATACGCTTCATCTTTTTAATATCTTTCGTGAGAATGATGGAAAGGAAAATTGTGCTCAAATGCTAGAAGAAGAAGTCTATAAAATGTTTGGCACTAAATCTTTGAATGATGAGCATTGCAATGTTGTTAGTATGAACTCTTTCAATATCCATAGTACTAATGATGATTGCACTAGTCATGATGAAAATGTCTCTTATAAGCATGTCAACTTTTGTGGAGTGCATAGAGTTTGCAAGTACATACCAATTAGGGAAAATAGATTTTGCAGGAGGCATAAGTATTTGGAAACTAAATGGTTGCAAGAAAGGCTAGATGTTTGTGCTGAAAATTTAAAATTTCTTCACCATACTTGTGAACTTTGCAATGAACATGGTCATGTAAATCTCAAATGCAAATTGTTTCATGACCGTATCGTGTACAAAAATTGTGATGTAGCGACCAGACCTAAAACAGTCTGATCTCTGTGCTCCGGTGTCATCCCTGGATCAGTAATGCTGACACCACACAGTACTCGGAGGATTTATAACAGAGTAGCAATCACACACTTATTACATCGAGTGTCTCAAACGAGAACTTATTACAATAAATATGGCTTAAGGCCATCTAATAACGTTAACAGCGGAAGGCTTGGAAGATACGTGAGTCCATCAACTCCAACGGCATCACTGAGTATAGAACCACGACCTAAAAACTCCTTAATCATCGTCTGAAAAGTCTGCAACATTAACGTTGCAGCCCGAAACGGGTCAGCACATGGAATATGCTAGCAAGGTAACACATAGAGAGTAATGGAATGAAACAGCAATACTATATGCATATTTGGCTGGTGGAAAGCTCTATGGTTACAATTTTGCGTAAAGCCAATTTTCCCTACTACAAAGGAATAATTTTATTTAACTATCATGGTAGTTGTTAAACATTGAGAATGTTTGACAGCATTCTCAATCCCAATTAAGCATCATCATTTAAACAAAACCCAACAAAATTAATTTAGAGTAACATGTTGAGATTCACATGATAATCCAGGTACTAGATACTCAAGATGTCCATAACCGGGGACACGGCTAATCATGATTAGTTTATTACACTCTGCAGAGGTTTGCGCACTTTTCCCCACAAGACTCGATCGCCTCCGTTTGGTTTCTCGCACTACAAGGTGTTTGAGAAGACGGATGACCGAGACATAGTCTTTCAGAAGCGCTAGCACCTTATGATCGGGTAGACCGTACCACCTACATCCCCTACATCTGCTAGTCTACCACTGTAAGAGTTCGCACGACTTAGTCAACTATGCTAGAGCCCATAATAGCTTGTGGCTGCACATGGAAGTTTCTAGTATGAATAGTCTCATGATCCCTTTGAGCCTGGGTGGCGGTCCAAAAGAAAACAGGCAAGTCCTGGAATACCCAGGTGCCTCAATCCACCCAGATGTGTGTTTAAGTTGCCACCTTAGATAAACCATTAATTAACAAACTCACATCTGTCATGGATATCACTCACCCAATCCATGTCTACTAGCATAGCATGGCATAATAAGCAAACGTAGAAGTAACTCCCAAAGGTTTGATAATAAATAGGTAATAGGTACTACCTCAACTACTTCCCATCCCACAATTTAAATAGATCCTAATCATGCAATGTGTGAGGATGGATCTAATGCAATAAAACTGGGTAGTAGAAAAGGTATGATCAAAGTGTTACTTGCCTTGCTGATGACCTGGAAAACCTAGCGATTCGAAGTAACAAGCGGCGCACTCCGGATATTCTATCGCAGACAAACAAACAAGAATACAATAAGTACTCATCTAATGCACAGTTAAAACTCAAATAAGAGATCTAACCAGAAGGTTCAACTTAAGAACTCCGGTTTGCAAAAAGAATCAAATCGAACGAAACAACGAAAGTCAAACGGCGAAAGAAAACAACTTCGTTCTACAAATCTGGATCTAGGGTAAATTTTGTAGTGGAAAAAACTTGTTTAAGTTGGTTAAACGGATAGAGGGTTTCGAGACGAAACTCTAGGCGCTTGAATCGCCTGATTCCGATAAACGAGCGAAAAGTTATACTAAAACGAAAATCGGATCAGGAATCGTGATCAGAAAAATCGCGGATTTAATCTGAGAAAAAGAAAAAACGACGAACGCTCGCTAGAATGAACGAACGGACGAACGCTCGCTATTTAAATAAACCGGAAAAACCGATCTATTTAAAAAAACTGAATCTAAAAAAACCGACGGAAAAACCGAATGGTTTTTCAAAAAAACCGACGTGGAAAACGAGGCGGTGGCGGACCTCGGGCGGCGGCGTCCGGCGGCGGCGGCGGGCGGCGGGGCGGCGCGGCGGCGGCGGCGGCGGGAGCTGGCGGCTAGGGTTTCGGGGGCTGGGGCGTTGGCTCGCCTGGGCCTCTCCCCCGGCTTATAAAGCCCTCCCGGGCCGGTGTCCAGGTCGGACACGGCCCGTAGGTCGGTGCGTGTTTTTTTTTAATATTATGCGCAGAAGAAAAATAAAAAGAAATACTAAACGGACTCTAAAAATTCCGAAATAAATTTTCACGGGCTTCTAAAATCAAGACGCACAAGGTGAACATTTATTCGGGACCTAAATGCAATTTTGAAAAATGCACATTTTTCCTAAATTCAAATAAAACACCGAAAAACTCCGAAATAAAATCTTATTTGATTTTATTATTAAATCATCAATATTTCTTTATTTTGGGAAAGTCATTTTATTCCCTCTCTCATATTTTTTGTATTAGAAATAATTGATGATAAAATAAATAAAATCAAATGATCCTATTCTTAAAATTTGAGAAAAACTCAAATATGAAAATAACGAAATCCCCAACTCTCTCCGAGGGTCATTGAGTTGCGTAGAATTTCTAGGATCAACCAAAAGCAAAAATAAAATATGATATGCAATGATGATCTAATGTATAACATTCCAAATTGAAAATTTGGGATGTTACATGTGATGATTTGATTTCCCTTGCACATCATAATGAACTTAGTTTGCTTTTGGGTTATGAAGAAATGAAATGTATAACTAAGCATATTCCAGAATATAACCTTGAGACATTCCTCGATATTGATCTAGAAGAAATTATTATGTATTGTGCGGTGAATTGCATTGAAAATCCTTATATTGTCAATTACATAAAGAAAAGAAAACAAATAGAGGATGAAGAGAATACTAATGAGAGGGAAGAGGCTTCCCAATATCCTCCTATTATTTCTTATGATGAATCAGGTAACGAGGAGGAGCCTTCTATTCAACCAATCTCATCAGTAAGGAGCTCCAAAAAGAGGATTGAACCCACACATAATGTGAAGAAGAAAAAGAAAAGACGGAAAAGCAAAGGTAAAAATGTATCCCTCCCAAATGATGTTGCTCCTATTACTCATTGTGATGATGATAATTGTTATACTATTGGTGCTATCCATACTATTAATGATGAGAGTGGTTATGCTTATGATATGAAAAGGCCCGAGCTTGGGGATGCTATGTTTGATAAGAATGACATGTTTGAGAATGTATTTGTTGCAATTAATGTTTGTCCCAAGCTTGGGGATGCTACGTTTGATAAAGATGATATTTTTAGCCTCCCAAGTTTTGATATGCAAATTTGTTATGATGACATCATGCCTCCTACTTATTATGATTATAATTATGAAAGTGGATTTGGAGAGGTCATAACTTTATTTAGTAATGATTCCACTATCTTGGAAGAGGTTTCAATTGATTATGATGAGAACAAAGTTGCTACTTATGATGATTATTGTGATGACACTTACGCTATAAAAAGTAGTGATGATTATATTTATAAAACTTGTCATGATTATGATTACCCTTTTCTGAACATTATTCTTTTAATGTGGAAACAATTTATAGTATTCGAGTTTCTTATGATACTCCCACTACTCCGAATGAGAAGAATTTTGCTTATGTGGAGAATACTAAATTTTCTATGCTTGTAGATCATGAAAAGAATGATTTATGTGATGGTTATATTGTTGAATTCATACATTATGCTACTGAAAATTATTATGAGGAAGGAATATATGCTTGTAGGAATTGAAATAATATCAAGTTTCCTCTCTATGTGCTTAAAGTTTTGAAGTTATGCTTGTTCTGCCCTCCTATGCTAGTTGATTATGGTTCCCATAAGTTGTTTGCTCACAAAATACCTATTCATAGGAAGTGGTTTATACTTAAATGTGCTAGTCATATTCTTCATGATGCCCTCTTTATGTTACAATTCTAATCTTTTATGTGAGCATCGTTGAAATCGTCATGCCTAGCTAGGGGCATTAAACGTTAGCGCTTGTTGGGAGGCAACCCAATTTTATTTTTGTTCTTTGATTTTTGCTCCTGTTTAGTAATAAATAATTTATATAGACTCTGTTATGGTTGTGTCCTTTGTGTTTTCATTAGTGTTCGTGCCAAGTAGAACCTTTGGGAAGACTTGGGGAAAGTCTTTTTGATCTTGCTGTAAAAAAACAGAAACTTTAGCGCTCGTGAGAATTGCTGCCATTTTTTATTGGAGAGTGATATTTAGTTAATTATTTTTGCAGATTATTAATAGATAAATTCTTCACGTCAAGCAATTTCTTTTAGAATTTTTGGGGTTCCAGAAGTATATGTTTGATCCAGATTACTACATACTGTTCTGTCTTTGACAGATTCGGTTTGCTATGTGTTGTTTGCTTATTTTGATGAATCTATGAGTAGTATCGGAGGGTATTGATATTACACCAATATTAATTTAGAATGAATTCACAACAGTACCTAAGTGGTGATTTATTTTCTTATACTAACGGAGCTTACGAGTTTTCTTTTAAGTTTTGTGTTGTGAAGTTTTCAAGTTTTGGGTAAAGATTCGATGGACTATGGAATAAGGAGTGGAAAGAGACTAAGCTTGGGGATGTCCAAGGAACCCCACGGTAATATTCAAGGACAACCAAGAGCCTAAGCTTGGGGATGCCCCGTAAGGCATCCCCTCTTTCGTCTTCGTTCATCGGTAACTATACTTGGAGCTATATTTTTATTCGCCACATGATATGTGTTTTGCTTGGAGCATCATTTTATTTTCTTTTGTTTTGCTTTATGTTTGAATAAAATACCAAGATCTGAAATTCTTAAATGTTAGAGAGTCTTCACATAGTTGCATAATTATTCAACTACTCATTGATCTTCACTTATATCTTTCGGAGTAGTTTGTCTTTTGCTCTAGCGCTTCACTTATATATTTTTAGAGCACGGTGGTGGTTTTATTTTGAAGAAATAGATGTACTCTCATGCTTCACTTATATCATTTTGAGAGTCTTTAGAACAGCATGGTAATTTTCTTTTAGGCATAATAAAAACTTTCATATAAGTGCATTGAATACTATGAGAAGTTTGATACTTGATGATTGTTTTGAGATATGGAGATGGTGATATTAGGTTCATGCTAGTTGAGTAGTTGTGAATTTGAGAAATAGTTGTGTTGAAGTTTGTGATTCCCATAGCATGCACGTATGGTGAACCATTATGTGATGAAGTCAGAGCTTGATTTATTTATTGATTGTCTTCTTTATGAGTGGTGGTCGGGGACGAGCGATGTTCTTTTCCTACCAATCTATCCCCCTAGGAGCATGCGCGTAGTACTTCATTTTGATAACTAATAGATTTTTGCAATAAGTATGTGAGTTCTTTATGACTAATGTTGAGTCCATGGATTATACGCACTCTCACCCTTCCACCATTGCTAGCCTCTCTAAGTACCGCACAACATCCGCCGGTACCATAAACCCACCATATATCTTCCTCAAAACAGCCACTATACCTACCTATTATGGAATTTCCATAGCCATTCCGAGATATATTGCCATGCAACTTTCCACCGTTCTGTTTATTATGACACGCTCCATCATTGTCATACTGATTTGCATGATCATGTAGTTGACATCGTATTTGTGGCAAAGCTACCATTCATAATTCTTTCATACATAATTCATTGCACATCCCGGTACACCGCCGGAGGCATTCATATAGAGTCGTATCTTGTTATAACTATCGAGTTGTAATTCTTGAGTTGTAAGTAAAAAGAAGTGTGATGATCATCATTATTAGAGCATTGTCCCAGTGAGGAAAGGATGATGGAGACTATGATTCCCCCACAAGTCGGGATGAGACTCCGGACAAAAAATAAAAAAAGAAGAAGAAAAAGAAAAGAGGCCAAAAAAAGAAGGCCCAAATAAAAAACAAAAAAATGATAGAAAAAGAGAGAAGGGGCAATGCTACTATCCTTTTACCACACTTGTGCTTCAAAGTAGCACCATGATCTTCATGATCGAGAGTCTCCTATGTTTTCACTTTCATAAACTAGTGGGAATTTTACATTATAGAACTTGGCTTGTATATTCCAATGATGGGCTTCCTCAAATTGCCATGGGTCTTCGTGAGCAAGCAAGTTGGATGCACACCCACTTAGTTTCTTTTGTTGAGCTTTCATACACTTATAGCTCTAGTGCATCCGTTGCATGGCAATCCCTACTCACTCACATTGATATCTATTGATGGGCTTCTCCATAGCCCATTGATACGCCTAGTTGATGTGAGACTATCTTCTCCTTTTTGTCTTCTCCACAACCACCATTCTATTCCACCTATAGTGCTATATCCATGGCTCACGCTCATGTATTGCGTGAAGATTGAAAAAGTTTGAGAACATCAAAAGTATGAAACAATTGCTTGGCTTGTCATCGGGGTTGTGCATGATTTAAATATTTTGTGTGATGAAGATAGAGCATAGCCAGAATATATGATTTTGTAGGGATAGCTTTCTTTGGCCATGTTATTTTGATGAGACATGATTACTTTGGTAGTATGCTTGAAGTATTATTATTTTTATGTCAATATTAAACTTTTGTCTTGAATCTTATGGATCTGAATATTCTTTCCACAATAAAGAGAATTACATGTATACATATGTTAGGTAGCATTCCACATCAAAAATTTTGTTTTTATCATTTACCTACTCGAGGACGAGTAGGAATTAAGCTTGGGGATGCTTGATACGTCTCCAACGTATCTATAATTTTTGATTGTTCCATGCTTTTATATTACCCGTTTTGGATGTTTATGGGCTTCATTATACACTTTTATATTATTTTTGGGACTAACCTATTAACCGAAGGTCGAGCCCAAATGGTATTTTATTGCCTATTTGAGTGTTTCGAACAAAAGGAATATCAAACTTAGTCCAAACGTAATGAAACCTTCGGGAGAGTTATTTTTGGAATGGAATCAATCCAGGAGACTTGGAGTAGACGTCAGGGAAGCTTCGAGGTGGCCACGAGGCAGGGAGGCGCGCCTGCCCCCCTTGGCGTGCCCCCACCTTCGTGGGCCCCTCGTGGCTCCCCTGATCGACTTCTTTCGCCTATATATATCCATATACCCTAAAAACATCGGGGAACTGAATGGATCGGGAGTTCCGCCGCCAGAAGCCACCGAAAACCAATCTAGACCCGTTTCGGCACCCTGCCGGAGGGGGGAATCCCTCTCCAGTGGCCATCTTCATCATCCCGGTGCTCTCCATGACGAGGAGGGAGTAGTCCACCCTCGGGGCTGAGGGTATGTACCAGTAGCTATGTGTTTGATCTCTTTCTCTCGTGTTCTTGAGTCGGCACGATCTTGATGTATTGCGAGCTTTCCTATTATATTTGGATCTTATGATGTTTCTCCCCCTCTACTCTCTTGTGGTGAATTGAGTTTTCCCTTTGAAGTTATCTTATTGGATTGAGTCTTTAAGGATTTGAGAACACTTGATGTATGTCTTGCACTTGCTTATCTGTGGTGACAATGGGATATCACGTGATCCACTTGACGTATGTTTTGGTGATCAACTTGCGAGTTTCGTGACCTCGTGAACTTATGCATAGGGGTTGGCACATGTTTTCGTCTTGACTCTCCGATAGAAACTTTGGGGCACTCTTTGAAGTTCTTTGTGTTGGTTGAATAGATGAATCTGAGATTGTGTGATGCAAATCGTATAATCATACCCATGGATACTTGAGGTGACATTAGAGTATCTAGGTGACATTAGGGTTTTGGTTGATTTGTGTCTTAAGGTGTTATTCTAGTACGAACTCTATGATAGATTGAACAGAAAGAATAGCTTCGTGTTATTTTACTACAGACTCTTGAATAGATCGATCAAAAAGGATAACTTTGAGGTGGTTTCGTACCCTACCATAATATCTTCGTTTGCTCTCTGCTATTAGTGAATTTGGAGTGACTCTTTATTGCATGTTGAGGGATAGTTATATGATCCAATTATGTTATTAGTGTTGAGGGAACTTGCACTAGTGAAAGTATGAACCCTAGGCCTTGTTTCAACACATTGCAATACCGTTCGTGCTCACTTTTATCATTAGTTACCTTGCTGTTTTTATATTTTTCAGATTACAAAAACCTATATCTACTATCTATATTGCACTTGTATCACCATCTCTTCGCCGAACTAGTGCACATATACAATTTACCATTGTATTGGGTGTGTTGGGGACACAAGAGACTCTTTGTTATTTGGTTGCAGGGTTGTTTGAGAGAGACCATCTTCATCCTTGCCTCCCACAATTTATAAACCTTAGGTCATCCACTTGAGGGAAATTTGCTACTGTCCTACAAACCTCTGCACTTGGAGACCCAACAACATCTACAAGAAGAAGGCTGTGTAGTAGACATCAGTTTCGAGGCCCGAAACGGCTCCCGATGAGTTTAGTGGAACATAAATTTCAAGTACTCCCTCCATCTTAGTTTACAAGGCTTGCACGTGTATCTAGGTCATCAATGTAACTTATGTAAAATAAATTGTTTAATATAAAAATATATCATTAAAACAAGAATATTTGAATTTTGTATATATTTTTCGTAATGTATGCCTCTTATTAAGTTGGTCAAATTAATGACCTAGGTACACGTGCAAGACTTGTAAACTGAGATAGAGGGAGTACTACACTGCTCAAATGCGGTCGTGTGACACTCCAAAATTCTTATTTGGTTTTTATCAAAAAGCTTTGTGGTTTTGAGGAGAGACTTTTGTTCTTTTAATTTTTTTTCTTCTTTCTCAGAAAAACCTTCTTCTTAAAAACCTCTTTTTGCCTTGGCAGGGATTTTATTTCTTTCAAACTTTGGTGGTTGATCTTTTGCAAACTTCTTCTCTGTTGGTTCTCTCTCAAAATTATTTTGGAGTTTAATCTTTTTCTTTTAAAAAAGAAACCCCATGAAAATTTGGGATTTTCATATCTTTGAAGCCACCCTTGGCTTTGTATTTTTGCCCATGAGATAAAACCCCTCCAAAACCTCCCCTACCCCTTCTGATCAACCTAAATTATCTGTCCCAACTAATCCAAACTGGTTTTGGATTTTTATTCTAATTATTTTTCCCCAAATTCAATTCTGAAAATTATTTGGAGCCTGAGAGATTTTCAAAGCAAGTGCCCTATTGCATTTGAGTTTTGACCTCAAACCAATTCTCCTGGATTGTCCTTAGCATCCATAACCCAGAACCATCTTGATCCACTCCTCCTCTTTTCAAAATTTTCAAAATTTAGTCTCTGCAAGTTTGGACCAGATTTGCCAAATTTGGTGAAATTCATATCTACACTCCTCCAAAAATTCCACCAAAAATCATACAGCCTACTTGAGCAAGGAGAAGCCACTCCACCAAAAATCAGCTCAAGGAAAAATCACCAGAGGCCATTTTCATTTGGTCGAACACCTTGTGGGCACTGTTACTGTTCAAAGTTCAGAAATTCAGTTTCAGTGTCATCTTCAGTTTCGACAGTTTCAGTCACGCGGCCATAGTGCACTTGGCACGTTGCTCGCGGCCCCGCTTGCTTGTCCGAAGCTTCACACGCGCACTTGGCGCGACCCTGGCGTCGGTGGTGCCCTGGCCCGCCTGCGCCGGCGTGTCTTGCGGCGGCCGGCTCCCCGTAACGGCCGACAGGGAGGAGAACGGCGGCGCAACGCCGTTCGGCACCGCCCAAATCTTCTGGTGGCTCCGCGTGGCCTTCTCCGTGCCAGCGCACGCATGCGGCACCGTCGCCGTGGCGCAGCACGCACGGAGCACGCTCTCTGCCGCCGACGGGCCCGCGACACCCCGTTCCGTCGAGCTCGACCCAAACGCCCAAACCCCGGCCAGCTTAGCACAAAAATGGACCCTTTGATCCTCCGTGATGACGCTCGACTCCCTAACCACCCCGACCGAGCACTGCGCCACCGTAATCGCTCGCCGGAAATCTCCGTTCACGGCAACCGCCTCGGACCGCCTATATAAAGGGGTCCCGAGCTCACCCTCGTGCACGCAGCACCCCCACTACTCACCAACACCCCGCCAGGCCACTGGGAGGACCTCGAGGAGGTCTCCTTCCCCGGCTCCGGCCACCCCGATCCGCCTCGGCCTCCAGCTCGATTCACTTCGGTGAGGCCACCTCCGGCGCCCAAACCTCGTCCGTAGCCCTCTCTTGCACCCAGTAGTCTAACCCCCACCTCAATTTAATCCTTGTAGCCCTCTCCGACGAGCTCCATCCATGCCCGAACC